>NW_027507685.1:145530913-145867934 GCF_037356315.1 Lithobates pipiens
CTCATGGTCAGCCGAAGTCAACCACCGACTACTAGGCGATGGGGCTCTCCAGAAAACAGACCCCCTGGCTCCATCCAAGTTAAAAGAAACACAGACAAAAGTGTAAAGTGACAAATTCTTAGAGAAAAAATATTTTAGATAAGTGCATTAGCTAGGCCTTGCAGCCTGACAGCAAAAATTGCCCCAGACTTAGTCAAAAAGTCCACCCCAAGAGGTGCTGTGCAGAAAAAGCAACAGGTAACACGGCCTTGTACTCATTCCCTCTGTGGGTTTACCACACCCAAGAGGTACTAAGAGCACCCCTGAGGTGACCAACTTGCCAGGGGGCACTGACACCGCAGGCACTCTGCCTTCCCATTCACTCAAATTGGGAGGCAGTAGGCCCCTCGGGTCCCTCCACACCAAGGGAGTACTACCAACTCATACCTTATGTGGTGCACACTCAGATTACTCCACTATAGCCAGGACAGCTTCAGCATTGCTCCTGTAGGAGTAGAACGCCAGCTTGCTTTATGGGCTTGTTCACACTCGTGCACTAGGAAAACGCAGATCTCTGCAAAGGCACACAAAGCTGGTGTACAGAATACAGCAAAATGTCACAATTGTAACATTTAAATGGTGTAAAAAAAAAAATATATATATATGCTAATTCTTCTGCTACTTCTACATGCATTCAGGTGGCTGCGCTGCCGCCCGACTGCCTCCACCACACCCCTGGTACCAGCAACCCCGCCATGTATTCCATGTTCCACTTGCCCATCTGCGGGTCCAGGAATGACATGGCGGGTGGAGGAGAGGGAGAAGAACGGACACACATCTGCAATCCTCCTCTACTTGCTGCGGCCTGGCAAGCCATGTATATGACATCACTTCCAGTCAGCCTCTCTGTGTCCACGGCTAGTATAGCCGGGAAGGAATGCATTGTAATGCCATGTGCATTGTACTACATTCAGTGCAGCCCAGAGTAGACATGCAGGGTCTAAAGACCCTGCACGTCACCTTAAAGAGAACCTGTCACCTAAAAATCAAACCGGTCACTTTTTGCAAAAAAATAAAGTTACACCCAAGCACATACATCCCCCCCCAAAAAAAAATGTTTTGAGGCCCCCCATATACAAATGTAAACACACTAGTCAGGGGGTGCCTGCGTGAGAAAATATTGATTACATATCTCCACACACGCAGGAGAGCAATAATTCGAGCACCATGAAAACTCATAACCTATAGGGGGCTTTTGAAGCGTCGCCTATAGAAAATATTGGGTACTGAAGTTTGTTGCCATTTCATAGGCACACACAAATTTAAGGTTTGAAATGTTGAGTATTTACTCATAATAGATAGTGTGTTGCATTTGTTTGCCATAAAATTCACTTTAGTGTGTTTTTTACTGAAATTTGCAGTAACCTTTGCAGTAATATGAAGTGACAACAAATTGCAACTACCACGATTGTATTCTCTAGTGTGTCTGCTTTCAGAAAATAGATCATATTTTGGGTTTTGTGTACTTTTCAGTGGAGGGGGTTTATACTTTATATAAAAATTTAAATTTAGTAAGGGGAAAGGGGCTTACATTTTGTCCAGAGACGGTTTTGAGCTACAGGCAAACAAATATTGTATAAATACAAGAGTCGCTGTGTATTCTTCCTTGAAGCTTGGCGTTCTTTATTTCTTTCAGATCTGTTCAGTAATCCAGTGTGAGACATTCCCTCTGTACAGGAGCTTCCTGTAATAAAGACCAATCACTGCTGTTCTCTCTCTTCGTACAGGGGGACTGGTCTTTTCTCCGCCCCCTACTGTAGTTGTCAGCCTGCAGTGGGTGGAGCCTGCTGAGTCCTTCCCACAGCTCTCTGCACAGGCTATGTACAGCACAGTGATATAATATTGCTACTTTTACAAGCTAATATGGGCTTAAATACAATTATATACTTATTTGAAATTTGTGCCTGGAGTTGAGCTTTAACTGCTTCTAGACCAACCTATAGCAGATTTACTGCTATAGGGTGGCCCTCTTGTGCAGGATCACATATACATACACGTGATTCTGCACCCCCGCCTAGGAGGGCGCACGCCCCAAAATCAAAAGAGAGAGATATCACCACTCCAGGTAGGTCAAGCGACAGTACCTTCTCATGCAGCTTGGAAGCCCAGGTGCCGGCAATTCATATAGCAATCAAAAACAGTAAGATGATCTGGACAGCCGCACTCCAAAAACGTTTTTTGCCTTTTATTCAAAAATTCTTGTGAACAAAAATACAAGCCACAGCAGAAACAGACAGGAGCTAACGCGTTTCAGACTTCAATGTAGTGCTTAGTTATAGATGCTTGTATTTTTGTTCACAAGAATTTTTGAATAAAAGGCAAAAAACGTTTGAGTGCGGCTGTCCAGATCATCTTTCCGTTTTTGATTAGGGGGGCGCATGCATCACTGCCGGCGGGCCACTTCTGCTGTGAATAATCACGGCAGAAGCCAACGTGCGGGTGCCGGGCACTGGATGTCCATCGGCACCTGCTGATTATCAGTAAACAAGGCAGATCTCTGTACTGATAGGTGGGAAAGGGGTGGATTTCGTGAAAAAAAAAATCCATCTCTTTCCCTAGTAAAAGTGGCACACAGTACACAAAACCACTGGCTAGGAAGTTAACCCCTTTGCTCGCCCTAGAGGTTTAACCTCTTCCCAGCCAGTGTCATTACTACAGTAATAGTGCATATTTTTAACACTGATCACTGTAGTAGTGTCACTGGTTCTGGAAAAGTGTCAGTCAGAAGGTCTGCCACAATATCGCAGTCGCTATAAAAGTCGCTGATCGCCACTAATACTAGTAAAAAAAAAAAAAAAATTCCATAAACATATACCATAGTTTTTAGACACTAATGTTCACGTAAACCAATAAATGTATGCTTATTGTTAAAATAAAAAATAAATAAAAAAAAAACACTTACCAGGATACATATTGGCCTAAATTGTGAAGAAATTAGATTTTTTTTTGTTATTATTGGATATGTTTTATAGCAGAAAGTAAAAAAACATTGTTTTCCTTTCAAAATTTTCCATCTTTTTTTGTACATAGCGCAACAAATAAATATCAAATACCCCCAACAGAAAGCTCTATGGGGGGAGGCCACATAAAATGTATTTATTATTTGTGTACAGCGTTGCATGACCGCGCAATTGTCTTTTAAAATAACGCAGTGCTGTATCGCAAAAAAAAAATAAAAAAATGTCATCGCCTGGTCACGAAGGGGGTAAATCTTCCGTATGTCAAATGGTTAAAGCATGAATAAGGCAGCCATACAAAGCAGTGTAAGGAGTAAGCATAACCCACGATAATGACAACAGCAGAATAAGGTAATAAAGATACTCAATATTACATCTTGAAATAATATCTTCAATTATCTATATATTTTTTTCTTATATCCTGTAAATTGCCTGTAAAAACACACTTAACCTTCTGATAGAAGAATCAGCTGCCCACAATCGTATTACACGTGTCTGACATATCACACGTCTCAATTTGTCACCGCGGCTCCGCATAGCAGATCGATTTGCGCTTTGGCAGAGGACTACAAAACACAATAAAACAATAAGGTAGGTTTTAATTGAATCTGTGACGGATGGTCTTGAGCAAGACGATGAATATGGTTTTCAGTTGGAGAAGCCAGGTCTGCTGGGCTTTATGAACGCTAACGCGATTACATGGATTGCGGAAAACGCGAATGACCGTTTCATACAGAGAAAATGGTGTTTTATAGAAGACAGGGTGCTAAGAGGCCTCAGTCGATGGAGCGGTAAAAAGAAATACAGGGCAATAGACAGCGATGTGGAAAGGTCTTCAAATTGATCTGTCACCAGCACAAACAATAGAAAGGTCTTTAAAGCTGAACGACAGGATAAACAAATATCGTCCAAATCCATTCATCATTCTTCCTTTAATCTTAGTGTGATTTGTGTATTTCTCCCAGATCTGTGCAGTAAACCAGTCTGAGACTTTACCTCTGTGCAGGAGCTTCGTGCAATAAAGACCGATCACTGCTGCTCTCTCTTCTTGTGCAGGATGACTGGTCTTGACTCCGCCTCCTCCTTTCATTTTCTGCAGGGAGTCTGTAGTGGGTGGGGCCTGCTGGGTTCCTCCCACAGCTCTGCCCTCTATACATGTTATGTTCAGCTCAGCGAGGGTGTCACCGCTACTTTTTACAACTGGTTTTGCAAAGGCATTTAGTACACACAATGTGCATTTCTATTCTTTGTTGCTTTTGAGGAACCCTTTAAATTAAAGTTTTTTTGTCCGGAGTTCAGTCTTAACCCTTTTTACTGCCACCACCGTAGATACATTGGTAGCTCTATGGGGGTTTTACACAAACTTTTAATTTTGTGCTTTTTTCAATGTGAAAGGTAAAAATATCAACGAACCGCAAAAAAAAAAAAAAAAAAAAAAAAGTTTTAATTATCAGAAGTTTTTAAAATAGAAGTGAACTAAAAAAAAAAAAAAAAAAAAATAAGAATAATAATTAAATGGAGGAGAATAAGGAGTGTTAATAAGGCGTTAAACAAAGAAACATTTAAGTAAAATGGGACTGGGGCATCATAATGGGCGGGGACATCATCCAGTGATGTCCCTATATAAGTCGCCGCACGCCGCATCCCTGTCATTGTGAGCAGAGACAGCGACGAGGCAACATCTCCTGAAGAGAAGAACAGAAGACGGCGACAGAAGACCGGGTCACCACATGTAAAAGAGCTAGAAGGCGCGGTGGCCCGGCAAGAAGAACCGAAGAGGGGGACAAGACTCCCGAAGTCGGAAGAAGAGGGCGGCGGCGGCGAAGAAGAAAGCCGGGCTCCTCCGCTAGTAAAAAAGAGTTAGCAGAAGACAGCAGGGGAGTCCGGCGAGAAGACCGCTGAAGACGGAAGACCCCTGGAGCTGTGCAAAAAACTATTTTAACCCTTGTGTGTTGTGCTTTTTTTTTTGTACATTTTTTTTTCACAGGTGAATGGCTAGGGGCAGGCCAGGGTTGTCGGGAAGAGGCCCTTGTCCTCATCAACATGGGGACAAAGTGCTTTGGGGTGGGGTGGGGCTGCGCTCGCTCGTCCCCACCCCCTTTCCTGGCTGGGCCGGGTGGCGTGCTCGGATAAGGGTCTGGTATGGATCTGTGGGGAACCCCCATGCCGTTTTTTCGGTGTAGGGGGTTCCCCTTAGAATCCATACCAGACCTAAGGGCCTGGTATGCTCTCGGAGGGGGAACCCACACCAAATTTTTAAAATAAATTTGGCATGGAGTTCCGTCTTGAGAGCTGATAATTCTGTCAGAGTCGCCTCCGTATAGACGGAGATCCGACTTGGAGGCGACCTACATTGAAATCAATGGGTACCAGTCGCCTACAAGTCGGATTGAAGTAGTACAGTAGTGTGCATTAAGACGGCTCTCATTCACTTACATTGATTTTTACATGTTGTCCGACCTGAGGTGACTAGGGGCGACCTGAAGTCGGATCTGAGTCGCCCCTTTGAGAACCGGCTCTTACAGGCATTTTGTTTCCTTGTTGAAATCTGTGCCGGCCACACTTAATTGATCAAGATTCGGACATAGCGTAATCCCATTTAAGCAACTTTTAATGTTATTAAAAACAAACTCCCTTCACAGTATACACTCACAAAAATCACATATGTCACAGCGACGTTCACAACATATCATCAGCTCACATCAGGTATCGTACCGCTCTCATTTTGTGTAACCAGCGGGGACTAGTGCTGTGCTCCTGGGCTTGCCGACGTGACTCCACTCATCGTATGGCTCCACCCTGCCACGTTTCATCATTCACGCCATCATCTGAGGGTGGAGCCACACAGCGCTCTCTTTTATGTATCAGAGATTAGCTCCTGATTTTTTAGCCCTTTAGCTGCACGAGTCTCCTCGTTTATGTGCCCTAAAAAATTTTCGGCTTCCTAAACCATTGCATTAATATTGTGTAACATAATGATTAGGGCTGAAACTAATCGATTAATCGTCAACTAATCGATTATGAAAATAGTAATCAATTAATTTCATAATCGATTAATCGGCCAGTAACAATGGGGTTAAAAAAAATTAAAATGAGCCCTTTATAGTACAAAAAGAGCAAATAACCGCTACTGTAAATATTACTTTCACTGTTCTACAGAAAAAAAAAAATAACCCTTTACAGTAGTGATTATCTGCTTTTTTCTACTATAAAGGGCTCGTTTTAGTTTTTGGTAACCCCATTATGTTACTAAATGTCTTAGACCTGGTTCACATCTATGCGTTTTATGGTGCTTTTTGCAGAAATGCACTACAGTTCAAGCACATGGTTTCCTATGGGAAACGGGTCACATCTGAAAGGGTCAGGGATGCAAAATGGTGCTTTATTGGTTCAATACACTGCAATGGAGAAGCTGCAGAAAAGCATGTAATGCGTTTGCAACAATTTGTGTTTTTTAATCTGCCCAAAAAAAAAAAAAATGCAAATTGCAGTAAAATCACGTGGGCAAAAATCAAGACGCACAGCAAAAAGCACTGCAGAAACAGATCAAAATCAAACTGCATAGGTGTGTACCGAGCCTTATGCTGGCCACACCAATCAATTTTCAGATGAGAATATTCAGACGAAAAGTCTTTGTACATTCGCTGAATGAAAGAATTTTGTTTGAAATTTTCACTTGTTTTTAACATTCTGTTTTTAAAATTAATAATTTCTGAATGAAAACCACATCCACTGTCTGAAAATTCCTTTAACCACTTCAGCTCCGGACCAATAAACACCTTAAGGACCAGAGGTCTTTTTGCAATTTCGCACTGCGCTGCTTTAACTGGTAATTGCGCGGTCATGCAATATTGCACCCAAACGAAATTTGCGTCCTTTTCTTCCCACAAATAGAGCTTTCTTTTGATGGTATTTGATTGCCTCTGCGATTTTTTTTTTTTGCGATATAAATGGAAAAAGAGCGAAAATTTTGAAAAAAAAAGATATTTTCTTCTTTTTGTTATAAGAAAAATCGAATAAACTAAATTTTAGTCATACATTGAGGGCAAAATTTATTCAGCCACATGTCTTTAGTAAAAAAAATGTCAATAAGCGTATATTTTTTGGTTTGCGCAAAAGTTATAGCGTCTACAAACTAGAGTACATTTTCTGGAATTTACACAGCTTTTAATTTATGACTGCCGATCTCATTTCTTGAGGTGCTAAAATGGCAGGGCAGTACAAATCCCCCCCAAATGACCCCATTTTGGAAAGTAGACACCCCAAGGAAATTGCTGATGGGTATGTTGAGCCCATTGAATATTTATTTTTTTTGTCCTAAGGGATTGAATAATGACAAAAAAAAAAAAAAAAAAATTTTTTTTACAAAAAGTTGTCACTAAATGATATATTGCTCACACATGCCATGGTTATATGTGGAATGACACCCCAAAATACATTCTGCTGCTTCTCCCGAGTACGGGGATACCACATGTGTGGGACTTTTTGGGAGTCTAGTCGCGCACGGCACCCCGAAAACCAATCACCACCTTCAGGATTTCTAAGGGTGCAAATTTTTGATTTAACTCCTCACTACCTATCACAGTTTCGAAGGCCATAAAATGCCAAAATAGCACAAAACCCCCCCAAATGACCCCATTTTGGAAAGTAGACACCCCAAGCTATTTACTGAGAGGCATGTTGAGTCCATGGAATATTTTATATTTTGCCAAAAGTTGCGGGAATATTACAAACTTTTTTTTTTTTGCACAAAGTTGTCACTAAATGATATATTGCTCACACATGCTATGGGCAGAAGTCAAATTACACCCCAAAATAAATTCTGCTGCTTCTCCCGAGTACGGGGATACCACATGTGGGGGACTTTTTGGGAGCCTAGTTAACTAGCTACCTAGCGACACTAGCGACACTGATGCAGCGTTCAGAAAAATTATCGCTTAGTGACACTGGCAAAAGGGGGTGAAAGGGTTAACTAGCGGCAATCAGGGGGTTAAAAACATTATTGGGTAGTATATCGGGGTACCTAGCGCTATAAAAACCTGGCGGTGAACCTAAAAAAATAACTAGCTACCTAGCGACTGTAGCGACACTAATGCAGCGATCAGAAAAACGATCGCTTAGTGACACTGGCAAAAGGGGGTGAAAGGGTTAACTAGCGGCAATCAGGGGGTTAAAAACATTATTGGGTAGTATATCGGGGTACCTAGCGATATAAAAACCTGGCGGTGAACCTAAAAAAATAACTAGCTACCTAGCGACACTAGCGACACATGCAGCGATCAGAAAAATGATCGCTTAGTGACACTGGCAAAAGGGGGTGAAAGGGTTAACTCTAGGGGCAATCAGGGGGTTAAATCTTTATTGGGGGGTGATAGGGGGCTACCCTGGACCTAACACTAACTGTCCTGACAGTTTTTACTGTCACAACTGACACTGAATGCATTGATCAGTAAAGAAATGATCAATGCAATCAGTGACACTGTGACTGGGGGGGGAGGGGGTGCGGGGGGGGGTGGTCGGGGGGCGATCGGGGGGGGGATCGGGGGGGGTTTGTGTGCCTGTGTGTACCTACATGTCAGTGTAGTGTTCGTGCAGACTTACTTTTACTCTTCTCCTCGTAGTCCGGTCAAAAAGACCGCCCCGAGGAGAATGACATCACTTCCTCCTTCCTGTGTAAACAATACACAGGGGAGGAAGCTTCTCATTGGCCAGGAGCGATCCAGAGGGGGTGGCCGAAAACGAACGGCCATCCCCTCATCACGGAGCGCTCCTGGACCGAATCGGACCGCCGTAACCAGCGGGAGGGGGTCCGATGGGACCCCCCACCTGCTGGAAGGCAATCACGTAGATGTACGTGATTATGCCTGCCTGTGCCATTGTGCTGACGTACAATGGCAATACGGCGGTCCTCAAGTGGTTAACTAAGAAGTTTTCTATTTCCAAATTTTCCCGTCACTGTGGTTGAAAACGAACGTCAATTTGACCCACTTTTTTTTTCCTTTTTTTTTTTTTTTATTTTTTTTTTAAGGTTATTAACAGATTAATCAAAACAATAAAACGGCCAACTAATCGATTATGAAAATAATGGTTAGTTGCAGCCCTAATAATGATTATTCATTATTCTCTAGGGTGTCTGCTTAAAAAGATATATATATTTTTTTTACATGTTTAAAAAAAAAAAAAACACACACACACACACACACACACACTGCCTCTGGCAATGAGAGTGTTAAAAAAGGGGAACTTGTCAGGACAACGGTCACTTGTTAGAGCCACTGCTGACATCCGCCACTAAATACTGCTGATGTCTAATTCCCAAAAGTCGTACCAGTTCCCCAACCCTACTATGATAATGGTGCAGGCATGAAATGAAAAAGTGACAGTGTCTACGGATGGGCGATTGACATTGCCTTCACGCTTAGTTTTGATAATGTAAAAATACATTTAAAAAAAATAAATTAAAATAATCTGCCTTCTTCGGTAATACTTCTATTATTCTCATGTGTTTACCTGAATTTAGTCATTTTTGTAAAGCAAGTTGTAAACTGGCTGGCATGCTAACGGTCTCAAAGAAAAGTAAAGTAATATACTGAGAATGTATTAGTAAATGCAGTCTTCCTGCACCCGGCTAAACAGTGCTGCAGAGTGTAGAAAATACACTGCACTGGGCTTCTCCATTTCCTGAAAGTTAACTTCCACCTTTGCTGTCAAATTCAATAACCCCCCCCCAATACGTTTTCTGTGCATTCCCATTCACACAAAACACTAAGGCCCCTTTCACACATGCGGATGGTATGTCCGTATTTCATCCATCCGTTTGCGGATGAAATACGGGCATACATTCATCCCTATGGGATAGCGGGTGCCTGCGGATGAGCATCCGCAGACACCCGCTATTGTCCGCCTCCGCAACCGTCCGATTCTGCAGACGGAGGAAAATCCTATTTTTCTGTCCGTCTGCAGAGCGGATCGGATGAACACGGGCAGACGGTCCGTGCTCATCCGATCCCCATAGAGGAGAGCGGAGAGCTGACAGGGCGGTCCCTGCACAGTGTGCGGAGACCGCCCTGTCCGCCGCCGGCTCAGCGGGGACGCTCCGTTGTCCCATAGGGATGAATGTATGCCCGTATTTCATCCGCAAACGGATGGATGAAATTCGGACATACCATCCGCATGTGTGAAAGGGGCCTAAAAATAATACGTTTTCCACCCTTCTTGTTAGAGTGGATTGGTTGCTAATTCCAGAAAGCATGGGGGGGGGGGGTAATAGATGAGCGAAAAAGAGGGTGTAATGGGCAGAATGGGGGGGGGGTCTGACCCTAACAAACTAAGTGTAAATCATACTAGAGCGTGTGGGTCATTTGGGTCCTGGTGCTAGGAGGGAGGTATTTTCACACCAGTAAAATCATCGCTTAGGTTCTCTTCACACTAGTGCGATTTTTTGCAGTGCGACTTTAAGGCAACTTATTAGACTCAGTCTTTGGCATTCAAAAGCTTCAAAGTAGCGCAGGAGCCGGTTGTAAAGATTGTGACTTTAGTTGCATAGGTTGGAACGTGTGTCATTGAAATAAATGGGTTTAGACTTGTCACCCTTTAAAACCAAAACATGTATTAGGCCCCTTTCACTCTACTGCGACTTCAATGTCGCAGGATTTTGCAGCCGCGATTTCAGGGAATGCCAGTGTAAACTTGTGTCAACTCGCATCAAAGTCAGACCAAAGTAGTACAGGGACTACTTTGAAGTCAGTGCGACTTGTAGTCATACAGATATGAACGATACTCATTGGAAATCATGGGGTATGACTTGTCAGTCTTGCCAAGTCGCAGGACAAGACACACAAGTGTGAAAGGGGTCTAAATTACACAAGTCCTGTGGCTGATTAAGGTGGTAATTAAACTCACCTGGTGCCTTATCTGCATTAGCCACAGAACCTGTGTAACTCATATGTGTTTGGGTTTAAGGGAATGAGGTGGCAAATCGCACTAGTGTGAACTTAGGATCAGTTCACACTGACCTGCAGAGCAAACCGCTACTGCTGCACAGCTTTGAGATGCATAATGCATTTTATTGCCTTACACTAACTTTTTTTTTTTAAACCAACTTTATTTGAATTGTGCAAACAGACACTTCATTCATATCACTGCACAAAAGCTCAGTGCGCGATATTTCTGTGCAGGGACATGCAGGACCAAGCAGACCAGTGCGGCACTATGCAAACGTCTTGCATAATATCACACCACTCTAGAGCATAGTGGAACACTGCTTTCTGGTCTGAACATGACACACAGAATACGTCCTTCCTGTGTATCATTGCAATTACCTCCATGTGTGAAAGGGCCCTTCCAAAGGGCCTTTTCTGTACGTAGATGTAGACAAAGAGTCTTCCGTACTTTTGCAAACCAGTGTGCCAGTGTTGGGGAGTCAGACGCCAGAGAAAGAAATGTGCGACTGGCCTGAATTAAGGGAATGAGCACTGATCTCTTGTAGGTCTTCCTTAGTAATGTGTAGCTATAGAGAAGGCAGAAGGGCGGATAATAAAGAACTGTGAAGTGTGGAAATATAACATTTCGACCCCTCTTGATCTGATCTGCTTTTGTTTAAACAAAGAATTCCAGGAATATAGCTACTTTGTAAAAAGTAAAGGCAGACTATGGGTTAAGTCCAAGGAGGTGCATGAAATATCCTGAACTTATCTGTATTATTTATATCTGACAGGTTTATGGCTCTGCCAAGAGGGGGCTGGGAGAGAGAAGAGGCGCACACAAGGGGAGCTATACCCACTCCTCTCCTTTACTGCCTATTAAGAGAGGACTTTGTATTTTGTGAATGAGTTCACATAACAAAGACTTCTGTGATTAGGCAGGAGTATGGGGAGGGACGAGCATAGACGCTGAACTGACTATAATGTTGAAGATGATTATACTTTAAGCATCAGTCTCGCAGAAGTACCGTGATAGCCATCCTCCGGAAGTGCAATAAACCTGTTAGACTGTCTTTGGACTTAACCACTTGCCGACCACCGCGCGCCGATGTAAGTCCCTTCCTTTTTGGGGACGGATATCATTCTTATGGCAGCAGCTAGCTGCCATAAACCTAGTATCCCCGTGTTCAGCCGGCGGTCGGCTACAAGATAAAAGCATTCTCTGCGGCTGATTTGCCGCAAGATCACTTTTAATCGATTGTGGGAGAGGGCCCCCCTTCCCGCCGCGTTACGGTGCCTTCCACCGCTTACCGGATCCGTCAGCTGTGGCATTCGCGCATACTCTCACTTGCTGTGTATGGAGACGAGGAAGAGTAAGATGTCCCCCACCTGTCTCCATGACACTGCAGGGCGCAAACAACATCAAAACGTCACTTCCGCCCATACGTCTTAAAAGGCACATATTTACAATGTCATTTTTTCAATCGACTTTATTTTTTTTATTGCATTTAAGTCCAAATATGAGATCTGAGGACTTTTTGACCCCAGATCTCATATTTAAGAGGACCTGTCATGCTTTTTTCTATTACAAAGGATGTTTACATTCCTTGTAATAGCAAAAGAAGTTACCCAATTTTTTTTTTAACAGTGTAAAAATAAATAAAATCAAGTAAAATAAGTAAAAAAAAAAAAAGGTTTTAAAAACGCCCCGTTCCAACGAGCAAAAGCGAACGCATATGTGAGTATCGGCCGCATATGAAAATGGTGGTCAAACCACACGTTAGGTATCGCCGCAATTGTTAGAGCGAGAGCAATAATTATAGCCCTAGACCTCTTCTGAAACGCAAAGCATGCAACCTGTAGAATTTTTTTAAACGTCGCCTATGGAGATTTTTTGAGGGTAAAAGTTTGACGCCATGCCATGAGCGGGCGCAATTTTGAAGCGTGACATATTGGGTATCAATTTATTTGACGTAACATCTTTCACAATATAAAAAAAAAAAAGAAAAAAAAAAAATGTACTGTCTTATTTTTTTTAATTAAAAAAAATAAAAGTAAATTTTTTCCAAAAAAATGCGCTTTTAAGACCGCTGCACAAATACAGTGTGAAAAAAAGTGTCGCAATGACTGCCATTTTATTCTCTAGGGTGTTAGAAAAAAATATATATAATATATAAATAAATATATATTTGGGGGTTCCAAGTAATTGACAGTTTTAAACCCCAAAATCTCAAAACAAGGCTGGTCCTTAGGTGTTTAACCACTTAAGCCCCAGACCAATTTGCAGCCAAAGGACCAGGCCCCTTTTTTGCGATTCGGCACTGCGTCGCTTTAACTGACAATTGCGACGTGGCTCCCAAACAAAATTGGCACCCTTTGCAGTTTTTATTTTTTGCTCCATAAACAAAAATAGAGCGACAATTTACTTTTTGCTATAATAAATATCCCTAAAAAAAAAAATACTTTTTTTCCCTCAGTTTAGGCCAATACATATTCTTCTACATATTTTTGATTAAAAAAAAAATAAAATAAAAAAAACGCAATTAGCATTTGATTGGTTTGAGCAAAAGTTATAGCGTTTACAAAATAGGGGATAGTTTTAGAGCATTTTTTTTACTAGTAATGGCGGTGATCAGCAATTTTTATTGTTACTGCGACATTATGCCGGACATTTTGGGGCCATTATCATGCTATTTAAATGCACTGATTCCTGTGTAAATGACACTGTCAGTGAAGGAGTTAACCACTAGGGGGTGGGGAGGGGTTAAAGGGGAGGGCCACCCTGAAAAACAAAAAAAAATGTTAAAAATTACAAAAAAAAAAAAAAAAAAAAAATGAAAAACATTTATTTTTTTTTACTTACCAGAAATGCCTGTTGCTAGGCACTTTATCCTAATCTTCCTCTTCCTCCTCCATGGAGATCTTCTGTCTTCTCTCTTCGTCGCGGCGTCTTCTGGGTAATGAGTCGCGCTGTGTTCTGGGAACTGTGTGTTCCAGAACACAGCGCGTCCCATTCAGAGAGCGCTGCGGGACTCGCGCATGCGCAGTAGCTGCGGGACTCGCGCATGCGCAGTAGGAAACGGGCAGTGAAGCCGTAAGGCTCCGCTGCCCGTTTCCCTTACAAGGGATGGCGGCGCCGGGACCCGAGAGCCGAGGGACGGGTCGGCCTCGGGCGGCCGACATCGCGGGCGCCCTGGACAGGTGAGTGTGTTTATTAAGTCAGCAGCTGCAGTGTTTGCAGCTGCTGACTTTTTTTTTTTTTTTTTTTTTATAACCGGCCCTCCGCTTTAAGTGTGTGGTTTTTTTTTTTTTTGGTTTTTTTTAACTGTAGGGGGGCGTGGCTTGGCATTAGACGTCACTGATTGTTCCCTGTTATAGGGAAAGGCCGACGATCAGTGACAGGCTCAGTAGGAAGCACGGGGAGAGGTTTCTTTATACAGACCTCTCCTCGTTCTCGTAGCCACGGTCACGGAGCTCATGGCCGGGGGTGGGAGTGCGCCGCCGGCTGGGCACTTGATGAGCAACGTACAGGTACATGCTTGTGCCCAGCCATGCCATTCTGCTGACGTATATGTGCAGGAGGTGGTCCTTAAGCCTTTAAAGTGTCATTAACCACTTCAGGCCCAGAAGAATTTACCCCTTTCCTAATCGGACCATTTTTTGCGATACGGCACTGCGTCACTTTAACTGGCAATTGCGTGGTCATGTGATGCTGTACCCAAACAAAATTGACATTTTTTTTCCCTACAAATAGAGCTTTCTTTTGGTGGTATTTGATCACCTCTGCGATTTTTATTTTTTGCACTATAAAAACAGAGCGAAAAATAAATATTTTCTAAATTTTTCTATAATACATATCCAAAAAAGTAATAATTTATTTAGACCAATATATATTCTTCTACGTATTTTTTTGAAAAATAAATGGCAATAGACATATATCTGTATTATATTGGTATTTGAGCACCTTTGTGGTTTTTATTTTTTGCGCTATAAACAATTTTTCAAAATTGTCGGTCTGACAACTTTGTCCACCAAAAATATATATAAAAAAAAAAAAAAAAAAAAAAACACATTTCTTCCTCAGTTTAGCTTGATACGTATTCTATATATTTTTGAAAAAAAAAAAAAAAAACACCAATAAGCGTATAGCGATTGGTTAATCCAAAAACTATAGCGTCTATAAAATAGGGGATAGATTTATGGCATTTTTATTATTTTTGTTAGTTTTCCTAGTAATGGCGGCAATCAGCAATTTTAATCGGGACTGCGACGTTGTGGCGGACAGATCAGACACTATTTTAGGACCATTTACATTTATACAGTGATCAGTGCTATAGCTAGCCATTGATTAATGTATAAATATCACTGGCAGGGAAGGCGTTAACATTAGGGGGCGATCAAGGGGTTAAATGTGTGTCCTAGGGAGTGATTCTATAATGGTGGGGGAATGGGGCTACCTGGGGGAGGAGAGCGATCGTTGTTCCTAAGCATTAGGAACAACAGATCACTCTCTTCACCCCTGACAGAATAGAGATCTGTCCGTTTACATTGACAGATCTCTGTTCCGTCAATCTCAGTAGCAATCTCAGGTAGACGGCAGCCACCGGCCACGCGCATTGGCTCCTACATCAAGTGGTGGTGCGCCCCCTATACTCCTTAAAGCGCCCATTGTACAGCTATGGCAATTCGCGCAGGAGAGCCATGATGCAGCTGTCAATCAACGGCGGGCGGCAAATGGTTAAACCCTGATCTTTAAAAAAAAACATTCAATAAATGGTGTATTACATGCTGTTCACTCTCACTCAGTCACTATGGGATTCACTTCCTGCATTCTGCCAAAAACCTGGTTGATCCTCTGATCCTCCTAACTCTCCTTACACTTCATGTCCCCATTGCAGTTGGGGATTTTGCAGAGCAGTGTTGGCAGCTAATGCACATGCTCCATTTTTTTTTTTACTGAGTTCCAATGCTGGGCATTTCCTTCCCATCACATCTGAGCAACCCATGTGACTAGAGTCATTCATGTGGGCGTATACACAGTGGTAAATGACACCCCACTCCGCCCCCCTCCTCCATGCCCACTAACCAGCTGAACACAATGCGGTTTTGCATATTTCATCTTGATTAATGGAGGCTTCACCTCCCTGTTATTCTAGGACAGACTGTAGAGGCATGGCGCAGCCTGTGACTGGCAGAAATCCACCGACATCATGTTATTGCGAAAAAAAATTCAAAGATTTCTTTCACTTGGATTTTATTAGAAATGGTAAGGAAAGAAGACCGTTACAAAGCCAAAAGTACTATACAAAAATGGGAACAAATTCAAAAGAAGTTTCTCTCCGCAGATAGTGGACATGAAACAATGATGTAGGAATAAAGGACAATTGGTCCAAGCAGCATTGTGTTATTAGATAAGTAAATATCAGAGCCCTGCCTGGAATAGTAATATACTTTGTTTCTGATAAAAGTCCTTCGATTGGGAGCCTTAGAACTAGAGAGAACAGTAGTCATCTATGGAACCAAAAACAGAGGTACGTGCTCTAACTTATAAGTAAGAAAGAAATATATTAAGGCGGTGAAAATCGGAGGAGAAAAAAAGGTTAGAGAAAAATGGAGAAAAGAAAAATAAATAAAAATATAAAAAAAGGGGGAGGGGGGCGCGCTAGGGGGATGCCATCTCTATACCAAAGGTTCACATTATGAACGTGTTAGATTACAGATCCAATCAGTGTGGAGTCGGTTGCACCGATGGAAAGTAATCTAGCCAAAGCTGCCAGGTACGTATAAATGTATCAAGTGCATTGGTTAATATGCCGTCAATTTCTCATTCACCAGAGTACCGTGGCACTCCATTTTTTCACTTCATCGAAGTTGACAATCAGCGTCTTCCATGCTTTTGCAATCATCTGTTTCACCGCCGAAAATATATGGGCCACTAGAGTGCGCTCCCGCCTGGTAGCGCCTTCTATCTGTTGGTGTAGGAGCGCCTCCTAAGGCTCTTTCGCAGATTTCTATGCAACACCAAATTGACCGTGTTATAGAGCCTTTTCCACAGTCTTTGGACCTAAGGGCAAGATTTGATTTCAAAGATATATTTGCATGACAATTTAAATAAGTTTGATGTTAATTATTTATTTTTACTCTGTATTCCAAAGGGTGTTTTTTATTTTTAAACATGTGACCAGTAGTAGAGGATTATTAGCTCCTCCTGCTTATGTTTCCCAGCAGACAGGCTGGAAAAGAGCCGGTGTCTTATCATATAAGGTCCTCCATCCGATAGTGTCCGCTGCGTACTGCGCATGCGCTGTACACAGCAACACAGATTCCGAAAATTGCCGAGGATTTACAGCGCCTGCGCCGTGAGTCCAGGTTCTATCCCCACCATCCAAGTGGACATAGAGTAGGAATATACAAGAGCCGAGCGCAGCGAGGCCGAGCCCAAAGCGTAGCGAGCGAAGCTCGCCCGCGAGGTGCCCTCTAATATTCACAACCCTATGTCCACTTGGATGGTGGGGCTACCACCTCCACTCACGGCGCAGGCGCCGTTCAGCTTCGGAGATTTTCCGAAGCTTTGTCTGCTCCGTACTGCGCGGACACTATATGGCAGAACACCGGGTCATGTGAAATTAGGCTTTAAAGAGAAATACAATGCCATCTTTTCTCAGACAGCCTCAAGGGTCCCCAACTACTTCCCTGGACTAAGATGGCAGCAGAGAGATTACACAATCATGTAAATTCTGGTGTCTCCACAGTTCTTGGCTGTATTCACAAATATCTGACACAGATCAGCCTCTTGCTACAGAGTTACAACGTACAGTCTGATCACTAAGGGAAAGGAGACTGAGGAAATGCTTCATTATGTCTGCAGAACGAGGACATCATCTTAGCCAAGGAAATGCCTCTAGGAGTTCAAGGACCAATTGTGTTTTTTAAATGTTCATTTTTTTTGTTTCTCAGATCTCCGCAACATAAAGACGAATTATTCTGCAGTGCATTGTAACAACTAGGAGGGCTCTTTGAGCACAGAAAGTGTGCATATCAATCAGGACAACTTGGAATTTCTGACAAGATCACCATTTTTTGTTTGGTTTTTCTTGCAGTTATTAAAGTTGTAACAAAACGGTTCCTAAAGGAAGCAAAAAAAACAGAAGTTCTTTTTGTAGGTTTTGCAAACACTTAAAGTTTTTTTTTTTTTAAAGAAAACTTAAAAAAACAGCTGGTCAGAACACTTAACCACTTCAGCCCTGGAAGGATTCACCCCCTCAATGACCAGACCATTTTTTTTTAGATAAGGCACTGTGTCACTTTAACTGACAATTGCAGTCGTGTGACGTTGCACCCAAACAAAAATGTCCTTTTTTCCCACAAATAGAGCTTTCTTTTGCATTGAGTCCACCACTGTGCAGCGGGTGCGCACCTGCAATGGCACTTAAAGGAGCTGCCATACGGGTAAGGCGATTCGCACAGCGGTGCCACTCTGCTGCCGTTTATATCGGCGGAGGTCCTCCCACCCCTGCAAAATAATAATAGGACAACACATTCCTGTCCTGGAGTCCAGCGATGTCTGCACTGCTACAGATGTTTTCATTAGCTGTTGCCGCCATTGCAAGCAAGGGAACCCGGCAATGTAGCTTCACAGCTTCACACCGGGTCCCTACTGTGCATGCTCGAGGCCCTGCTGTGGAGGAAACAAGAGGGAGCCGAGCTGCTGATGTAATGCGCCGTGGCCTGGACATGGGGACAGGATACCTGTCAGACAGTTATTTGCTCCCCCTAAAAGGTGCAAAACGTGGCACCGAGGGGGGGAGGGCTTAGACAAATGAGTGGAAGTTCCACTTTTGGGTGGAACTCCGCTTTAACCACTGGGCACTTAAAACCCCTTCCTAACTATACCAAATTTTCAGCGCTCTCACACTTTGAATGACTATTACTTTGCGCAACACTGTACCCATGACATTTTTGTCCTTTTTTTCACACAAATAGAACTTTCTTTTGGTGGTTTTTAATCACTGCTGTTTTTTTTTTTTTGCACTATAAATCAAAAAAAAAAAAAAAAGACTGAAAATTCGGTAAAAAAATATAAATTCTTTGTTTCTGTCAAATTTATTGCAGAGTATTGGTGCGTATTGGCAGAGTATTGGCAACGAGCAGCGCTGTGGGCACCACAGATCCAGCCCACAGTGCTGCTACAAACGATCTCTCCCCTCACACGGTACAGAGGGGGGGTAGGAAGGTTTGTTTACAAGCGATCACTCCGTCATTTGACGAAGCGATCACGTGTCAAACGGCCACTACCAGTGGCCATTTTACAGTGATCCTAGATGCACTAGGTCTTCTGGACCCGGCGGTCACGGATATTTCCGGGAGCGCACCCCAGGGGGTGCGTGAGAGCAATAGTCTGGGAGGATATCCATGGACACCCTCCCAGAATAAGCCAACCATCATGCAGCCATCTTTCAGCTGTGGTCTGGTCAGCAAGTGGTTAAGCCAGTCGTACGTGGATTAAAATTTGGCTGGTTTAGCAGGGTCTGGCTGAATTTCGATCTATGTATGGAAAGGTTGGTTGTATGGAAGTCAATCTACCAAACCACTTATGTACAAGTACCCTGTTGGAGCATTTCCACCTGAAGTGCCGCCAGCTATAGCCTGCAATGCTGATCAGTCTATTCTGACAGCGGAGACGTTTTTCCACTGTCAGAACACAATAGCTCAGCGGATGTGATTCCCGCATACACATAAAGGTGTCAAGTACACACTGTTGAGTTTGGCGGCAGTGCTGCTGTTAACACAATTCCTTCAAGTGAATGGGGCCACCCAGCAACTATATTGCCTCCCAGCCGCCTGCAAACTGCTTTCTGAAATGTGATCTATTGTAGATCGCGTCTCCAAATGACAGAAAAGGCTGCTGCATGTGTAGACAAGCCCCACAGGATTCTACTGGTGAGATCTCTGTGCTGAATTCTTGACTCTACAGCTGATATGCCCATCATCAGAGCACCTTATTCTGTCTGTTGAATTTTTAATGTTTGTAATGTTAAAGCAGAACTCCACCCAAAAATTGGGAAGTTTCACTTGTTCACACCCTCCCCCACTTCACTGATACTTTTTTTTTGGGGGGGGGGGGGGGGGGGGCAGCTGGTTTTGACAGGTATCTGCTCCCACTTCCAAGTAAGATTGCCACATCGATCTCTGAGCATTTCCATCCCCTCCTTCCCCCCTGCTGCATACACTTGTCCCAGAAGCCAGCAGCACCATTCAGAAAGCACATGACTCATGCATTCAAAGTAGAAAACCTGGTTCCCTTACTTACAATGTCGGCGCCCACACCCAAAGCTAACTGACGAATTGGCTCAGGGTGCCGACATCGCGGGATCCCTGGACAGGTAAGTGTCCTTATATTAAATAGGCAACAGCTAAATTATTTGTAGCTGCTGACTTTATTTTTGCCAGACTGGAGCTCCCCTTTAAAAGGAGAATAGAACATGTGACCAGAGCTGGAGCACACAAACGTGGGCAGGAAAACCAGAAAGATCCCAGCTGGGCAGATATTGCTTCAGAAATTATGGCAGCAAACTTCACTCTGGAGTACCCAAGGCATCAGAAACCCGAGTCCACCTATAACTGGAATATCACTTTGGGTGGACTTACCTTACATTGGAACTGGTGACTTACATTATCTCTTTTTTTCCCTTTTAGAACACAAATCAGTGCAAAGCTGACTCAATGAATTACTTTTAGCCCACGTTCACATTGGGCATGCGAATTGACACACCAAATAGGCCCAATCAGAACCTATTGTCGGCAAAGCCACTGTCCAAATCAGTGCAATGACGACTTTGTGGCACCGTGCCGATTCCCAAAAGTAGTCTCTACGCTACTTTTGGCGACTTCAATAGACATCTGTGCATGAACCCGCACAGATATCTGTCAAATTGCCCCCGAAGTCAGACTGAAATGACGGTTCAGCTGAACTCACACGATTTCACACACGCCCTCAGTGTGAACGTGGGCTTAGGATGGGATCACACCCCAATATTTGTGTTCCGGAATGCGTTTCAATAAGTTTTCTCCCCCTTTATCTCAATCAAGGTTAATTGAGGACATACAGATAAGAAAAGTAGATCATGCTGCATTTTGACTGCACTGGTGTAAACTAGGCCATTGGAATACATGGAAAACATTAGACATACGTTTTTGATGCAAAATAAAAAACGCACGGGACTCCATTTGGTGTGAACCAGCCCTTAGGGATTACATGTGGTACATTTGAGGCATGCACCTGCACAGGAGTCAAGTTGGGAGCAGCGTCTGACTGTGCAACTGCTGCATCCCAAATGACAGATAGTTTACTGGGGGATGCACAAAACACCTGTACATTGCCATACGGGTCAACACAGCAATCCATGGGCATAGGCATTAGTATGCCCCATGTGAACCAGGCCTTACAATGAACAAATCTCTGTTTCCATAAATGCTGGTAAGCTAAGAAAACTAAACATTGCAAAATACTATTAAATTCATACACAACTCTAAAATGTTATGCAACCAGTGCATTTTACTTTATTGGATAACTTCTGCTGGAAGTGAAACTGGGTAAACTTTTGTAATGTCTGCATGAAACATTTCACATACAAAAAAAAAAGAAAGAAAAACAATATTGAACAGCACAGCGGCTTAGTGGTTGCTCCATCTCCTTGCAGCACGTTTTAATCCCAACCAAGGCACTACCTTCATGGAGTTTGCATGTTCTCCCTGTGCGGCTTTCCTCCGGTTTCATCTCACACTCCAAAGACATGCTGAAGTAACTGCATTACACACTTTTCCAAGTGAGGTAAGGCATCTAGGAGAGTTAGAAAAACGTCCCGTGTGCATGAGGTCTTAAGTGGAAACTTCCAGGACTCAAGCATAGGAGCTGCTCATGTCAGTGTCCACAAAAGCATGTGCCCAGTTAAAAAAAAAAAAAAAAAAAAAAAAAAATCTGGAAGCTAACCTTATCTAAGCAAGAGACCCAAGCAGTGAATGAAACATCAAGACAACAGTAATGGCGTATGCTTCCTTCAAAAATAAGCAAACTATGGCACCTTCCTTAAAAGCCACTTTAAAGTGACTGTGTATAGGCATAGATCACTGTTTGCAAAAAAAAAAAAAACTGTTAAATGAACCCACAACAAGAAAAAAAGCATGCATTTATTACACTTTTGCAATGAAGCCTGCAGAGCATTGTGGATGAAATGCACAGGCTTCTGCATGGTTTACATGCAAGCTCCAAGTTCGTATAGAGGTAGGGACCTACCCATATGGGGCTGGAATAAATAACAGTGACATCCAAGCACTTGTGCTTCACTGCAGTCTGCATTAGGACAGCTATAGACCAATCTAGGGCCGATTCAGAGGGGACTGACAGATTCGAACCATGTATGGGCAGGCTGAATGTACCCAATCGATCAACTTAGTCAAAACCAACTTGGCTTTTACATGCGATTATTGCTAGAGACTATTATGGCCGCTAGCAGTAATCATTGTATTTTCCAGACAGGTACAGCTCCCCTGCTGGGATAACACAATGGCTCTGTGGAAGGGATTCCCCCCCCCCCCCCCCCCATCAACACTGACTGTGTTGATGGAGGAAATCAATCAATTTTCTCTTTCTTGCAACCTGTGCTTGCAGGAAAGAAAATTCCTGTCTATAGCCAGCTTTAGGGTCGCAACTATTGTTTTCTATATGCCCTGTTCACATAATACACATTGGGTGGTGTGCAGAAAAACACAGCTGAACAGACATGTTGTAAACAAGCCCTTAAGGACCCATTCACATTCCATCATTTGGAATTGCAAATTCTGTCCGCAATTCCAAATTGTGTGGCAATCAGTGGAAAATGCACAACATGCATTTGGGTGCCATTCATTCTAAATGGCATCGCAAAAGCTGTGTGCTTTTGCTGCAATTGTTGCCCTACGGAATCCTGCTGCAAAAGTAGACTTTAAAAGTCACGTGAAGCTTGTCGCCCAAAAAAAGTGTAGGAGTTTCTTTTGCGTGAGAAATGTGCACAAGCAGCCCATTGTAATGAAAGGCTGTCCCTATGCGTGACATGCAGAATCTTGTGAAAAATTGCGAGTGTGAACGGGGCTCCTAAAGGTTTAACTAAGCTGCTTGAAACCTTGCTGTACATGCTGCTCTTTCGCATACTGAAGTCTGTATGTACCAAGGTCTCAATTCTTCATAAAGTGTGGGTTAGAACCCTTGTCAGATCTTTATAGTTATTCAGGGCTCCATTAGAAAGATAAACCCTCACTACCTGTCCTGCTGACATTTTACTAAACAGGAGGGAGGTGGCCCTTAACAGCAACATAACTTCAAATGATTTTCATTGCAAGAGTAGGGAAGGCCTGAACCCCTGACAGATTTTCATTTCTGTCTGTGCCTCAGTTGCAGACTGGCAGAACCATCACTGGGACCGAATTTAAGAAAAGCTTTCAAAGTGGAGCACTTGACAGCAGTAAAAACCAACAACACAGGTTTCTAATATTTCCCACTCTCTGAACAGTTTTTGACTTGACATGCGCTCAAATGTGCCCAACAAAAGAGAAAAAGCTCAGGTGCGTTCAGACACAAGTCCAAACCCATGCAAGTTATCTTGCCAGGAAGCTGTCAAAGCAGAGAGCCAATCATAGACAGCCGAGGCCTGCCCCGCCCCACACCTGCACTTACACAAGCCAGGGCAGGGAATCCCTCCACCACTTATGATTGGTTGGATAGCTCAGGCGGGTTCAGACTTGTGTTCAAACCTGCTGGAGCTCATCCCTGCAGGTATGGAAAGCCGCTTACAATCCACCATCGCCCAGCTGCATTGGACTGTGCTGGACAGTTCTGTAGCACTTTGAAAGGAACCTTAGTTTTCACTGTGATTGGCAAAGCAGCCAGTCACGCATGCACAAAGTTACACCACGTTTCATAGGTTTCAATGAGCCTTAAAAAAAAAGCAACAGACTGAGGAGCGCAAACTGTGCCAACAGTAGACGAGGCTCCTATCAAAGTCTACAACTCAGGGCAAATCAACCTGTGCTTTGTGCTACATTTTTCCTCGAAGTTCATCACATTTCACCCACAAAAGCCACCCTTTTCAACTTCATAAATTCTACCAGTTTTCTGCTAATCGAATAATTGTCACTGAGGAGCAAATGTGGTATACCAATCTGTCAAGGAAAGCATGTGGCCCTCAAGCTTTTGAGAAGGTTCAAGTCGTAATATTTATTGCAAACCACTGCAGTATGAATGACGGCCAATTAAGTATCAATGTATCGTTATCCACACTCCTTACTACCACTGAAATATGTTGATATGTAATGGCACATTAACACCCAACATTGGCACATTTTCTTACCATGTTCCATAAAAACATTGCAGGGAGGACCCAAATGTCTGGTGGCATCCTTCTTCCCGACTCCTTTAATAAAGGGTAAGGCAGGCAGACTTGGCCTCCTTTGGTCCCCAAGCACTTTTCCAGGCTGCTGACCCATAGGACGAAGTGATATTCTTCAATTAGTAATAAATAAAAGCACTTAGCACTGAGAATCGTTTTGTTTTCACAGCATCTAGTATTCCTACAGGTTAACAAATGTCCTTTCAGTCCACTGAGGGAAGTCAGTAAAAATAAAAAAAGAGGAAGTATCTTCTCTTTTTTTTTTTCTCGTCTTGTACAAGTTCTTACTCTTTGGTAGGAGGATGTGGTTTGTGTGTTAAATATATAAAACAGTTCATAATCCTCAAAATAGAAGCACAAGAATTGCAAGTAATGGTAACATTTGATGAAATAAAAAAGATTGCAAGTTTAGTTTGTGCTGCAGATAAAGTGACAAGTCGTAAGTCAATATAAAAGGCGGACAAGGATTAGAGGAGTCCTATTGCTTGGTTTTTGCATAGACTGTAAATCCAGGCTTTCAAGTAGGAGTCTTGGCTCAAGTCATGGTTGTTCAGCACCGGTGACACCCGGGGGGGTACAGGAACAAGTCCAGAAATAAAGGAGCTGTGTAGAGAATATGACGAAAAACGTATGGGGCAGGTTAGAAGTCTGGAGGGGACAGGAGATTGTATGAAGGTTCAACAAGGTTAGTAACTGTCTATGTGGGGATGGGGGGACCCATAGCATTTAGTAAATACAATACAGGGTCAGCTTATAGACTATTATTTGGTGAAAAAAGAACGTGGGGCAACTTTTGGTTATGCCAGCATTTTATATGGCCATTTAGATGAAATACAGTGAATGTAGATGACTTTTGGTACTTTGGGAAGGGCAGTAAAATGGATTTGGGGCACTAGGGGGGGATGAGGTCAGATAACGGATTTTGGAAAACTAGGGACCCTTTGGGACTTACAAGGACAGCATTGATGATTGGAGACACTTTACAGGTAACATAGGCAGAGGATGAATAGGGGGAGACTTTAGATGGCGTAGGAGAAATTTAGGAAGCTACGGGGTACAGAGATCAATGAGAACCTTGGTGAGATGGAGGCAGTTTAGCAGCCTGGAGACACTTTAGGAGTTATATGGACGGAAGAGATAATTAAGGGCACTTTTGGGGGTTACAGAGGCAGTAAAGAGCACTAGGGGTACTTTATTGGGGTAGTGTAGAAAAGCAGAGGTACTTTAATGGGTACAGAGGAAGTAAAGAAGATAAGGGCACTTTATGGGGTACATGGGAAGTACAGAATATTAGGGCACGTTAGAGGGTGTGGGGTGATCTAGAGGATTATGGACACCTTAGGGTGTACAAAGGCTGTACATACAGTGGGCACTGTAGGGTATACAAAGGCACTACAGAGAACTGGGGGGAATTTTAGGGTGTAAAGAGGCAGTACAGAAGACAGGGGGCAGTATAAGGTATATGAGGGAAATACAGAAGACAGGGGGCAGTACAGGGTCTATGAGGGTAGTACAGAAGACAGGGGGCAGTACAGGGTCTATGAGGGTAGTACAGAAGACAGGGGGCAGTACAGGGTCTATGAGGGTAGTACAGAAGACAGGGGGCAGTACAGGGTCTATGAAGGTAGTACAGAAGACAGGGGGCAGTATAGTGTCTATGGGGTTATTACAGAAGACAGGGAGCAGTATAGGTTCTATGAGTACAGTACAGAAGACAGGGGGCAGTATAAGGTCTATGAGGGTAATACAGAAGACAGGGGGCAGTATAAGGTCTGTGAGGGTAATACAGAAGACAGGGGGCAGTATAAGGTCTACGAGTACAGTACAGAAGACAGGGGGCAGTACAGGGTCTATGAGGGTAATACAGAAGACAGGGGGCAGTGTAAGGTATATGAGGGTTGTGCAGAAGGCGGGGCAGTATAGGGTGTATGAAGGTAATAGAGAAGACAGGGGGCAGTATAGGGTGTATGAGGGTAATAGAGAAGACAGGGGGCAGTATAGGGTGTATGAGGGTAATAGAGAAGACAGGGGGCAGTATAGGGTCTATGGGATTATTACAGAAGACAAGGGGCAGGATAAAGTCTATGTGGGTAATACAGAAGACAGGGAGCAGTATAAGGTATATGAGGGTAGTACTGAAGACAGGGGTCAGTATAGGGTCTATGGGGTTATTACAGAAGACAGGGGGCAGTATAGGGTGTATGAGGGTAGTACAGAAGACAGGGGGCAGTATAGGGTCTAAGGGGTTATTACAGAAGACAGGGGACAGTATAAGGTGTATTAGGGTAATAGAGAAAACTGAGGGCACTTCAGCAGAGCAGGGAACCCCCCGAGCAGCACACAGAGCCCTGGCACCCCGCTGTCACCTCCTTGGTCATCCCAATGGTCGGGGCTTCACCAGCCCCCTGTGGTATCCGTCATGCCAGGGGGCTGGGAGCTGCTGAGGAGGGAACTGAAGCCCTGACAGGAATCCCGGCTCCGGCCGCACGCACACAGTCCCCTTCCGGAGCCACCGGGACTCAGCAACCCCCGGGGGTGTCAGCGGCAGATAGATACAGCCCTATCCACCGCCATGATGGGCCCTGGCCGCTGCTGCCGCTGCTACCGCTGCCCTGGGAGACGCTGTGACGTACGTGACGTCACTTCCGCACACAGGTTGGAGTCGGGCAGAGGTGATTGGAGGCGCATGCGCAGTACGGGGGCAGGCTGGAGCAGTGGTGCTCCCTGTCACAGTCACTGTGTGTAGGGCTGGGTACGGAATCACAGGAGGAGAGAAGCTGATAATCACACTGTGCATACATTCTCACATTTTAAGAAGCAGCAGCATGTCAGTTTATCTAAAACCAGCACCCTTGGCTTGGTTCACATATGAGCCACATGCGTCTCACAGCAGGGGTCCGGTGTGTCCAAGTTCACCGTTTCAGGTCTGATTTCAGCCCGAATTTTGGGCTGATTTCAGACCTGAAACGGACCAAAAGACGCACCGGATCCGCCACGGAGATATGTGAACCGGCTCCATAGAGACTAGGGCAAAACCTCCTGCTACTGCGAATTGGATGCCGAGACCCAGAATCCAATTCACAATGCTGTGAGGCCTTAGGTTTAGTAGGAAAGAGAACAGTTTAGTAGGAAAGAGAACCCTTTCCAATTTTTTTTTATTTTTTTGGCATTTGTGACTGTGCTAGAGAGATTCCACTACCAAAAAGAAAGGTGACCAGAAACCCAATTAAAGGAACAGGAAGTGAGTACAAACACATCAATGGGGACATCTGTTTTATTGGAAGCCACCTAAAGCCGAAGCGTATATAAACCCAGGAACAAAAAGTGATTACCACACTTCCTGGCTGACACTAATACAGTAAAGGAAATGATCAGCTCTCAAAACAGCTACTGTTTTATTTTTTTCCAGTTACATTAAGCGCTTGCTCACTGACAAAGAAATGATCAGTATATTATTTTAATGGTAGGTTTATTTGAACAAAATTATCCAGAAAAACACAGTTCAAATGTTTATAAATTGATTTGCGTTTTAATGAGTGAAATAAGTATTTGAGCCCTTCACAAAACATATCTTAGTACTTGGTGGCAAAACCCTTGGGAATCACAGAGGTCAGATGTTTCTTTTAGTTGGCCACCAGGTTTGCACACATCTCAGGAGGGATTTTGTCCCACTCCTGTTTACAGATCCTCTACAAGTCATTAAGGGTTTGAGGCTGACTTTGGGAACTCAAACCTTAAGCTCCCTCCACATATTTTCTATGGGATTGCCACTCCAGGGCCTTAATGTGCTTCTTCTTGAGCCACTCCTTTGTTGCCTTGGCCTTGTGTTTTGGGTCATTGTCATGCTGGAATACCCATCCACTACCCATTTTCAATGCCCTGGCTGAGGGAAGGAGGTTCTCACCCAAGATTTGATGGTACATAGCCTCATCCATCATCCTTTGATGTGGTGAAGTTGTCCTGTCCCCTAGCAGAAAAACATCCCCAAAGCATAATGTTTTCACCTCATGTTTGACAGTGGGGATGGTGTTCTTGGGGTCATAGGCAGCATTCCTCCTCCAAACACGGCGTGTTGAGTTGATGCCAAAGAGTTCAATTTTAGTCTCATCTGACCACAACACTTTCAACCAGTTCTCCTCTGAATCTTTCAGATGTTCATTAGCAAAATTCAGATGGGCCTGTACATGTGCTTTCTTGAGCAGAGGGACCTTGCTGCAGGATATCAGTCTTTAACGGTGTAGTGTGTTACCAATTATTCTGTTGGTGACTATGGTCCCATATGCCTTGAGATCATGGACAAGATTATGGAATGATTCCTTACCATACTCGTGATCATTGAAACTCCACAAGGTGAGATCTTGCATAGAGCCCAGACCGAGGGAGATTGACAGTTATTTTGTGTTTCTGCCATTTGCAAATAGTCGCACTAACTGTTGTCACCCTCTCGCCAAGCTGCTTGGCGATGGTCTTGTAGCGCATTCCAGCCTTGTGTAAGTCTACGATTTTGTGCCTGACATCCTTGGACAGCTCTTTGGTCTTGGCCATGGTGGAGAGATTGGAATCTCATTCATTGATTGCTTCTGTGGACAAGTGTATTTTATACAGGTAATAAGCAGAGATTAGGAACACTCCCTTAAGGCCCCTTTCACACTGGGGTGGGAGCGGCGTCAGCGGTAAAACGGCGCTATTTTTAGCGCCGCTTTACCGTCGTTTTAGCAGCGGTCTTCGGCCACTAGCGGGGCGGTTTTAACCACCGCTAGCGGCCAAATAAGGGTGCATAGCGCCGCTGCAGCGGCGCATTGCCGGCGGTATAGCCACGCTGCCCCACTGATTTCAATGGGTAGGAGCGGTTTAGGAGCAGTGAATACACCGCTCCAAAGATGCCGCTAGCAGGACTTTTTTCACCGTCCTGCTGGCGCACCGCTCCAGTGTGAAAGCCCTCCGGCTTTCACACTAGAGTGAAAGGGGCCATTTTTTTTTTTCAGGCGCTATACAGGCACTAATTTTAGCACTGTAGCGCCTCAGTGTGAAAGGGGTCTTAGAAGAGTGCTCCTAATCTCATCTTAATACCTGAATAGAAGACACCTGTGAGCCAGAAATCTTGCTGAGTGATAGGAGATTAAATACGTATTTCACTCATTAACCACTTTCAGACCGTACCATTTTGATGGCTTAAGACCGGACCACTTTTTGCGATTTGGCACTGCATCACTTTAACTGACAATTGCGCGGTCGTGCAACATGGCTCCCAAACAAAATTGACATCCTTTTTTTCCCACAAATAGAGCTTTCTTTTGGTGGTATTTGATCACCCCTGCGTTTTTTTTTTTTTTGCACTATAAACAAAAAAAGTGACAATTTAGAAAAAAAGTATTATTTTTTACATTTTGCTATAATAATTATCCCCCAAAAATATATAAAAAAAATATTTTTTTTCCTCAGTTTAGGCTGATACGTATTCTTCTACATATTTTTGGTAAAAAAAAAATCACAATAAGTGATAATTGATTGGTTTGCACAAAATTTATAGCGTTTACAAAATAGGGGATAGTTTTATGGCATTTTTATTAATATTTTTTTTTTTTTACTAGTAATGGCGGCGATCAGTGATTTTTATTGTGACTGCAACATTATGCTGGACACATCGGACATTTTTGACACATTTTTGGGACCATTGTCATTTATACAGTAATCAGTGCTATACAAATGCACTGATTCTTGTGTAAATGACAATGGCAGTGAAGGGGTTAACCAGGGGGTGGCAGTGTAGGGGTTAAGTGTGTCCTAGGGGCGTGTTACTAACTGTGGGGGGCGTGGCTGTGTGTTAGTGAACACTGATCTCTGCTCCAATCATAGGGAGCAGAGATCAGTGTCACTTATTGCTAGGCAGAATGGGGAGATGCTGTTTACTTCTGCATCTCCCCATTCAGCCTCCCCGTGGGGCGATCGCGAGTATCCCTGTGGTGATCGAGTCCGCGGGACCCGCAACCGGACTCACAGGGGTCCTGACCGGCAGCGTGCACGCAATGGCATGGCAGCAATTTCAAATGGACGTACCTGTACTCCAATTTGCCTGCCCGTGCCATTCTGACGACGTACATAGTCGTGCGCCGGTTGGGAAGTGGTTAATATGCAAATCAATTTATAACTTTTTTTAAATGCGTTTTTCTGGATATTTTTGCTGTTATTCTGTCTCTCACTGTTAGAATAAACCTACCATTGATAGACGGATCATTTCTTTGTCAGTGGGCAAATGTATACAATCAGCAGGGGATCAAATACTTTTTTTCCTCACTGTATAGAACAGATTCAACAAAATTCAGCTGCATATTTTGCAGACAAAACGAAAAAATAAAAAATGTATTGTTGATGTTTACCTTTCAGTTTAACAGTTTCCCAAAAACAATTCAGGCTCGGTTTACACTGTCATAACTTGCAAGAACCCAAATTGCATGACATGTGAAATCCCATGCAAGTCAATGAGAGCTGTCTTAATTAGCACAACTGAAATCGCTACAACTTTCGAAAAGTTTCCTGTACTACTTCAAGGTGACTTTTATCCATCTTGTGCCTATAGACTTTAATGGAAGTCACCTCCAAGTTAGATCCTCATCTATATTGATATGATTTGGATTAAAATTTACAGGAAGCTTACCCAGGCATTCCTTAAAGTCGCATCAAAGTAGTAATCAAGGCACCTGGAAAAGTCACACCATAGGTCACAGTAGTGTGAACCGAGCCTCAAGGTATGTCTTGACTAGTACTCGTCAACGTTATCAGTGTGGTTATGTTAGCGCTCAACCAAACATTCAAACCATCAAATGGCTGTTGTAGGTGATCACATGTGCAGCACCCTGGCAAACCACAGATCAAACGGAGGCTAAAATGGCAGTTTCCTTGGCTGTAAAAAAAGAATAGGAGGGGTTTAGTTCTACTTTAATTTTCCTGCCTTGAGCTGATCAAAATGAAAAAAAATAAAATAAAATTAAGGAGAAGTTCACCTTTTCAGAATAATAAATGCACTTTTATTATTTTATGTTGCAGCAGCCTATAAAGTATTGCACCAGCGATCATAGCTTTTGTTAAAATTTACAATCCGCAAAGGCTAGTTTTTCATTCACAGAGCGCTGCGAATGAGTGGCGCAGCTGGGTTTTGACAGCTAGCAGGTGGAAAATAACCCCTGCTAGCTGGCACTGTGGGGATCAAGGAGGTGCGAGAGCCAGAGCATTAATAACATGTTATACATTACACCCTGAATATGGGTGTAACATGTTATGAAAGGTGAACTTATCTTTTAACTACAAAACAAAGTATATATACAATAAAACCTTGGATTGAGAGTAACTTGGTTTGAGAGCATTTTTCAATGTTTAAATAAATTTTGACTTAACATACAAGTAGCGTCATGTCACAACTGAGTAAAAAAAAAAGGAGAGGTGCCTCTAAAGCCCCGTACACACGAGAGAACTTATGTCCGACAGACTTCCGAAGGAGTTCTGCCGGAGTTCCGACAGAGTTCCGACAGAGTTCCGACAGAGTTCCGACAGAGTTCCGACAGAGTTCCGACAGAGTTCCGACAGAGTTCCGACGGACTTTTCGACGGACTTTTCGACTGAGCGGACTTGGCCACACACAATCACACTAAACTCCGACGGATTCGAACGTGATGACGTACGACTGGACTCGAATAAGGAAGTTCATAGCCAGTAGCTGCCCTAGTGTCGGTTTTAGTCCGTCGGAATAGCATACACACGAGCGAATTTTTCGGAGGGACCGGGTCCGGCGGAGTTCCGTCGGAAAAATTTGAAGCATGTTCCATATTCTAAAGTCCGTCAGACTTTGGCGAATCAAAAGTCCGTTGCAGCCCACACGCGATCGAATAGTCTGACGGAATCATTCCGTCGGACTTTGGATGTTCAAAAGTCCGCTCGTGTGTACGCGGCATAAGTGTAGCAATATGGTTACATTTAATAAATGTACATTTAGCAACTCACATCGTTGATGATGAAGTGTATGTATCACAGTGCTGCATTGTGAAAGCACTTTGTTTGCACATGATGGTTTTTGAACATGTCTGCCTTTGTTTATTAGAGTAGGACTAATGGGAGCAATAATTTCCAAAATAAAAGATGAGGCCTGAAAGTCTACTTGATAAAATTTATTGAAAGTGTGAACAGAAGATCAGATGTTGCAGCCTTGCAAATATGAGATATAGATGCCTGATACTGAATAACCCAAAAAGCACACACTCATTTAGTAGAGTGCAACTTAAGAAAAGTATATATATATGTATTATGGTGGAAAATCAGGACATTTAGGAGCAGGACAGAGAAATGGTAGAACAATGTTCATATTAACGTGCAGGAAGGAACTGTTTTGGGAGGAAAAGAGGCCTTGGGCCCCAAAACAACCCTATTCCAGTAGCAAAAGAAAAGGTTATTTACAGGTCAGGGCTGTCAACTTAGAAACTCACTTCGCAGAAGTTATGGAGACAGGAAAGGCAACCTTGGCAAGTAAGGATAGACAAATGAATATCCCTGGTAGGTTCAAAGAGCAATCTTTAAAGAATCGATAGAACCATGCTGAGCTCCCACACAGGGACATACAGGAGGAACAATGCTAGTGAAACTCTGTAAAAAGACCTTCACTAGAGAACGAAAGGCATTTGTTCTCAGAAAAAGAACTACTAAGGCCAAGATTTGCCACTTGATGGTAGTCAAGGCCAAATGTTAATCCAGACCAGATAGGAGAAAATACAGGATAGTCCCCCAGAGTACAGTCTGGGATGGGATTTACTTGTCTCACACCGAGAAAAACATTTTCCTTTTTGATAATAGATTTTGCAAGAAGTAAATTTCCTAGCTTTCTGAAGCCTAGGGATAACAATCAAAAAGGGCCCTGTCCTTCAGGACCTGGGCATCAACAGTCAAGCTGTTAAAGCCAGCAACTGAGAAGCAGAGTCACAAACCAGCCCTTGGGACTGAAGATCCAAACAATCTAGAAGGGCCCATAGCTAATACGCCAGGACTCTGACAAGATACAAGTATTATGTCCTCTTTGGCAGTTCAGTACAATAAGAATCACCATTAACTTAAATCTATGGAGAGGGAGGCGCTACCCTATAAAAAGGGGCTGCCCAAAACAATTTTTCAAAAAATTTGGTCCTGATGGCTAGGCTCCAACCTGGCTACACATTCCACCTCGTCATTGAGAGTTGATCTGGGAAGATAGGAGGTTGCTCCAACAATGGTTTAGGGTAGTTGAATGTACTTTTGTAAAGGTGCTTTATTGATGGTTGGAAACATAGTGCTCTTTGTTGTCTACTTATCGCTGTATTTTGAGGTCTTAGATATCGCATGTATTCTCTTTTATTTTGAATGTCTTTCTATTGCTTCTACTTATCTTGTGGAAAAGTTTTGTTTGTATAATGAAAAACTTGTTTAACCACTACAGCCCCGGACCAATAAACACCTTAAGGACCAGAGGTCTTTTTCCAATTTCGCACTGCGCTGCTTTAACTGGTAATTGCGCGGTCATGCAATATTGCACCCAAACGAAATTTGCGTCCTTTTCTTCTCACAAATAGAGCTTTCTTTTGATGGTATTTGATTGCCTCTGCGATTTTAATTTTTTGCGATATAAATGGAAAAAGAGCGAAAATTTTGAAAAAAAAAGATATTTTCTTCTTTTTGTTATAAGAAAAATCGAATAAACTAAATTTTAGTCATACATTGAGGGCAAAATTTATTCAGCCACATGTCTTTAGTAAAAAAAATGTCAATAAGTATATATTTTTTGGTTTGCGCAAAAGTTATAGCGTCTGCAAACTAGAGTACATTTTCTGGAATTTACACAGCTTTTAATTTATGACTGCCTATCTCATTTCTTGAGGTGCTAAAATGGCAGGGCAGTACAAACCCCCCCCCCCCAAATTACCCCATTTTGGAAAGTAGACACCCCAAGGAAATTGCTGATGGGTATGTTGAGCCCATTGAATATTTATTTTTTTTGTCCTAAGGGATTGAATAATGACAAAAAAAAAATAAAAAATTTACAAAAAGTTGTCACTAAATGATATATTGCTCACACATGCCATGGTTATATGTGGAATTGCACCCCAAAATATATTCCGCTACTTCTCCCGAGTATGGGGATACCACATGTGTGGGACTTTTTGGGAGTCTAGTCGCGCACAGCACCCCGAAAACTAATCACCACCTTCAGGATTTCTAAGGGTGCAAATTTTTGATTTCACTCCTCATTACCTATCACGGTTTCGAAGGCCATAAAATGCCAAAATAGCACAAAACCCCCCAAAATGACCCCATTTTGGAAAGTAGACACCCCAAGCTATTTACTGAGAGGCATGTTGAGTCCATGGAATATTTTATATTTTGCCACAAGTTGCGGGAATATTACAAACTTTTTTTTTTTTTGCACAAAGTTGTCACTAAATGATATATTGCTCACACATGCTATGGGCATATGTGAAATGACACCCCAAAATACAATCTGCTGCTTCTCCTGAGTACAGGGATACCACATGTGTGGGACTTTTTGGGAGCCTAGCCGCGTACGGGACCCCGAAATCCAAGCACCGCCTTCAGGATTTCTAAGGGCATACATTTTTTATTTTACTCCTCACTACCTATCACTACCTATCACAGTTTTGAAGGCCATAAAATGCCAAGATGGCACAAAACCCCCCCAAATGACCCCATTTTGGAAAGTAGACACCCCAAGCTATTTGCTGAGGGCCATGTTGAGACCATTGAATATGTTTTATTTTTTTGTCCCAAGGGATTGAATAATGACAAAAAATAAATTTTTTATTTTTTTTTTACAAAAAGTTGTCACTAAATGATATATTGCTCACACATGCCATGGTTATATGTGGAATTGCACCCCAAAATATATTCCGCTACTTCTCCTGAGTACGGGGATACCACATGTGTGGGACTTTTTGGGAGTCTAGTCACGTACGGCACCCTGAAAACCAATCACCACCTTCAGAATTTCTAAGGGTGCAAATTTTTGATTTCATTCCTCACTACCTATCACAGTTTTGAAGGCCATAAAATGCCAAAATAGCACAAAACCCCCCAAAATGACCCCATTTTGGAAAGTAGACACCCCAAGCTATTTACTAAGAGGCATGTTGAGTCCATGGAATATTTTATATTTTGCCACAAGTTACGGGAATATTACAAACTTTTTTTTTTTTGCACAAAGTTGTCACTAAATTATATATTGCTCACACATGCTATGGGCATAAGTCAAATTACACCCCAAAATAAATTCTGCTGCTTCTCCTGAGTACGGGGATACCACATGTGGGGGACTTTTTGGGAGCCTAGCCACGTACGGGACCCCGAAAACCAAGCACTGCCTTCCGGATTTAAATATAAAATGCTACCAAAAAAACTGTTAGCGATCGCAGGGATCAGGCCTGACTCTGCGATCGCTGCAGTTATGTGTTTAGTGTTTTGTAAGTGACAGTGATCGATCGATACTGCACTTGGGTGGGCTGGGCAGAGGGGCAAAACGCAGGTGCTAGCAGGTATCTGGGCTGATCCCGCTAACAATGCGTTTTTTTGGAACCCTGAACTGCTGGGGACGCTAGTATAGATCGGATCAGATCAGATATTGATCTGTTCAGATTCTATACCACTACAGGAGGTTTATGCTTTGCGTGTGGGTGTTAGCGGTACTGGCACTAACCTAGCGCTGCCTGGGGCGACGCAGACCCTGACCCTAAAACCTAATTGATATCACCCGCCGGGTGATCAGGGGGTTAAACCTTTATTGGGTAATAAATGGTGGGTGCCCCGATGCTATAAAAAGCAAACTAACCAGAGTCACCCGTAACACTTATACGGTGATCAGTGGTGAAAGGGTTAACTAGGGGCAATCAGGGGGTTCAAATTTTTATTAGGTAGTATATGGGGGTCCCTGGCGCTATATAAAAACCTGACGGGGAACCTAAATAACTAACTGGCTAACCAGCATCACCAGTGACACTTATACTGTGATCGCTGGTGAAAGGGTTAACTAGGGGCAATCAGGGGGTTAAAACCATTATTGGGTAGTATATCGGGGTACCTAGCGCTATAAAAACCTGGCGGTGAACCTAAAAAAAAAATAGCTAACTAGCGACACTAATGCAGCGATCAGAAAAATGATCGCTTAGTGACACTGGCAAAAGGGGGTGAAAGGGTTACCTAGGTGCAATCAGGGGGTTAAAACCATTATTGGGTAGTATATCGGGGTACCTAGCGCTATAAAAACCTGGCGGTGAACCTAAAAAAATAACTAGCTACCTAGCGACAGTAGCGACACTGATGCAGCGATCAGAAAAATGATCGCTTAGTGACACTGGCAAAAGGGGGTGAAAGGGTTAACTAGGGGCAATCAGGGGGTTAAAACCATTATTGGGTAGTATATCGGGGTACCTAGCGATATAAAAACCTGGCGGTGAACCTAAAAAAATAACTAGCTACCTAGCGACACTGATGCAGCGATCAGAAAAATGATCGCTTAGTGACACTGGCAAAAGGGGGTGAAAGGGTTAACTCTAGGGGCAATCAGGGGGTTAAATCTTTATTGGGGGTGATAGGGGGCTACCCTGGACCTAACACTAACTGCCCTGACAGTTTTAACTGTTACAACTGACACTGAATGCAGTGATCAGTAAAGAAATGATCAATGCAATCAGTGACACTGTGACTGGGGGGGGGATCGGGGGGCGATCGGGGGGGTTTGTGTACCTACGTGTACCTATGTGTCAGTGTAGTGTTTTGGTGCACTTAGTTTTAGTCTTCTCCTCGTAGTCCGGTCAAAAAGACCGCCCCGAGGAGAATGACATCACTTCCTCCTTCCTGTGTAAACAATACACAGTGGGAGGAAGCTTGTCATTGGCCAGGAGCGATCCAGAGGGGGTGGCCAGAAACCAACGGCCATCCCCTCATCACGGATCGCTCCTGGAGCGAACCGGACCGCCGTATCCAGCGGGAGGGGGTCCGATCGGACCCCCCACCCGCTGGAAGGCAGGCACATAGATCTACGTGCTTGTGCCTGCCTGTGCCATTGTGATGACATACAATGGCAATACGGCGGTCCTTAAGTGGTTAACCACTTGCTTACTGGGCACTCAAACCTGCCCAGACCATTTTCAGCTTTCAGCGCTGATGCACTTTGAATGACAATTGCGCGGCCATACAACACTGTACCCAAATGAAATTTTTATAATTTTTTTCCCACAAATAGAGCTTTCTTTTGGTGATATTTAATTACAGCTGGGAGTTTTATTTTTTGCTAAACAAACAAAAAAAAGATGCAAAATAAAAATAAAATAAAAAATCATGTTTAATAGTTTGTTATAAAATTTTGCAAACAGGTCATTTTTCTCCTTCATTGAAGTGCGCTGATGAGGCAGCACTGATAAGCTGCACTGGTGGGCACTGATAGGCTGCACTGGTGGGCACTGATAGGCATAGTTAAGGTGGCACCAATAGTCACAGATAAGGTGGCAACGATAGGCACAGATAAGGTAGTACTGATGGGCACAGATAAGGCGGCACTGATGGGCACAGATAAGATGGCACGGATGGGTGGCACGAATGGGTGGCACTAAGGGGCACTGATAGGTACCACTGATATATGGGACTGATGGGCACTGATAGATGACACTGATGGGCATGGATAGGTGGCACTGGGGTGCAGCACCGTTGTTGAGGCAGATTGCGGGCACTGATGGGTGGCACTGTGGGCACTGCTGGGTGGCACTATGGGCACTGCTGGGTGGCACTGACGGGGGCACTTATTTATTGATGAGGTGGCACTGGCAAGGGGGCACTGGCAGGGCTAGCCGTGATCGGGACTGATGTCCCGATCACGGCCGCTGGTGGTCGGCTCTTTTTTTTTCTACTCGGGCTGTCAGCGCGAGGAGGAATAATAGCCGATTACCAGCTCCGTTGTATCCCATGATCAGCTGTTCACGTGGTAAGGGGTCGGGATCGACCCCTTGCTCGGATCCGTGATCAGGCGAGTCTCATAGACTCGCCGATCACAGAGCGCGCCGCACAGGCCGCTCGTGCACGGGATGACGTCAATAGACGTAGTCCCGGCAAAGGAGGTCCGCGCTGTAGTCGTCATTTGGCTATAGCGCGGATCTCAACTGGTTAATAAAAAAAATAGCTGATTAAAAAAAAAAGAAGAAGAATTACCAAAATGCTCTCCATCTTGATTCTTCCAAATAGGCAAGAAAGGAACCTGAAAGAGGGAAAAGCAAAGATAAGGTTGACCTGATCCCAAACGGTCAACATAGCCTCTACTGCCAAGGCGTCTGGATCTTCGACAAATCTACTCCGTTTGTTGTTAAACCTAGAAGCCAGGAGATCTGCATCTGGCATCCCTCCACCTACGACAGTGAGCCTGAAATACCTTGTGGTGCAGGGTCCAAATATTAATGACTGAAGAAATCTACTTGTGAATATTCAAAGCTTGGGATGTGCATGTTGGTCAGAGCTGGAATGAGAAATTCTGGCCGGATGAGCCAGATTTAGATACAATTCTCTCTGATGGTTTATATATGCTACTGCCCATGCATTAAGTTCCAGAATATTGAAGAGATGAGATGAGAGTCCTCCGACAACCAAGTTTCTTAAACCAAGAGGGCCCCTAAAGACTCTTCCACAGCCCCATAAGCTGGCATTTATTGTAAATACCTTTCAATTAGGGAGAAAGACTTTCCAGATTCCGGCATTAAACTTGTTAATCACTACACTAAGGCAAGCCTGGTCCTGCCCATCAGATGTTTGGGAGGATTCAGATACTGCATCCTCTTGTTCAAAGCTGCCAGAATGTTGAGTTGCAATGAACTGAAATTAGGTTGGACATATGGAATTGCCTCGAAGGAGGGCACCATTGAGCCCAAGACCCTGATGCAAAAAAGGAGGGGTCTGTTGGCTCCTAGACTGCAGAGTCTGAATATGGTAGTAGAGAGTTTCAAATTTGTTCAGGGGAAGGAAAACTTTAGACAGAGCTACGTGGAAGATAAACCCAGACACTCCAAGCACCGTGACATTTCCAGCGCTGATTTCTGAAGATTCAGGATCCACCAAAATCTCTGCAAAGATGGCACAGTCTGCTGGATGTCCCAATTTGGGGATGCCCTAGGAGCGAAGAAAAGCAAGAACGGGGAAAGCACGTTGGTGAAGACCTTAGTTGCAGTGGACAGGGCCAAAATAGTAATGTTGCATAGCTGCACCAAAAGGCAGGTAACAATGATGCACTAGAAAAATGGGATATGTAAGTAAACATCCTTGTCCACAGAGGCTGGAATGTCTCCTGGATGAAGGGAAGCAATGATCAATCAGGCAGATTCCATGCAGAATTTTTGTACCCGAGGGAATTTTCTGAAAACTTTAGTAACCAGTAAGGGTCAGATTCCCCTTTCACCTTGGGAACAATTAACAGATTTGAGTAAAAATCTTGAAATCTGGAGGTGCAAAGGTCCGCTAGTCTTTGCAATGATATTGGCAAGTGTGGCAATCTAAAATGAGTTGGAGTCAGAAATTGGAATTTCAGCTTAAAGGCTCTAGGTTTGATATTTTTGAAGCTGGCCAGCCCTCTGCCCTTGCACTTATCATCTGCGATACTGGAAGAACGTGAGAACACCCCCCAAGAATACATACAAAATTACTTCTGGAGCAGAAGTCGTCAATGCAATGCTGGAGGAGGACTCAATTTTACCTGCAAATAATATGCATTTATTATTATTGCTCTAAAACATGAACTTATCCTTTAATAATTAAGGGAATAACCAGTTTATTTAGGTATATTTTTTTGATAATCCTGTGAAAAAAAATCCCGTAGATTGTTGTGAATTTATGAAGAAATACATTTACTATTCACTGGCAGAAATGTATAATTCCAAAAAGGCCTCAAAAATGAACTATTGGAGACCTTTAAGACACAATAGAAGCTCATGTATCCCAAGCCGTTAATTACACCAACCACCTTGTAAGTTTTACAAGCCGGTATTGAGACAAGATGTTGCCTGAACAAAAGGATCTTTTTGTCACAGACACCAGAAAAACTCTTATCTATCTCCTTGAATGGACAAGGAAGGCTGTGCAAATATATATGGCAAGGTTTGGGCCATACTTAGGATGTATCTGTGACCAACAGTCATTAAACCTGAATGACCAGAACAAATATCCCATTGTATCAGAAAGTGAGAGATCAATAAGCCAAGTAGTCAGTATTGTCCTAGCTTCTCATGAGACAATGGCAGGAGATATTTATACGCTAGGATGATAACAGTTATAGAAACTATAGAGTTGAATGACAGGTGCATGTATCTGGGGCATTGTGCCACAATGTTGGAGTAGATGTTATAAGATTCATATACCAGTATCATCCATATCTTTTCTAAGCCATTCAAATTATATCTAGGTCACAACAGAGACATTATAATTTTAGTATCCGATGAGGTGATGAAATCGGTTATAAAGAAAATATATATGAAAGTATAAGGTTATTAGTAGAATTGTTTTAGGAACAAATTAGTATTAAGACAAACATATGATCATGATATGAATGTATAAGAATTGAACCTATGCTTAGATAAACAAATATTGATTGGATACCCAAATTATACAGGTATCCAGATAGATAAAAATTGTATGTGATGTTGATTAATATATATATATATATATATATATATATATATATATATATATATATATAACCTGTGTCCTTTTCAAATGGACTACATTTTTACAGATATACAATGATATGTATATATATCACCATTTTATGCAAGTGATTAATCAATAATTATGCTAAGCGTATTTGATAGTATGTGGTTAGTAGAATTCCCAGTTTGAGAGATTATTTTCACTAAGGTACAAAAAAATACACAATATAAAATTAAATATATCACTTATAGAGATAAACCACAAAACACATGTGAGACACCTGGTGGTTGAAGGTGCAATTACCTTAAAAACATTTAGACTACTGGGAAAGGTGATCATTAAGTCTGCCTGCCAATAGGAAAGGGACACATACCTTTTGGGCTGAACATATTACAAGTTTTATAATCTTATTGTGTGAGAGGGTATTTAAGAGACAAGGAGGATACTATTGGAGAGAGCTGAGGGACATACCCGGGGGGGACACCTGAAGACTCCCAGACAAACTGACACGCATGCACCATGCATGAATACACATTTTTACATTCATGAAGATCCCTGTTCCTTGGAACTCAGAGGTCACACAAAGTAATTCCTCTGTAAGAGAATCCATGTTGAATGCCACGGCAGCCATCTTAAAAATCCTGGTAACCAACAATCCACACTAATAGCCATATTGGAATGGGTAAATATTTTGTTTATTATATCTTCTATGTTCTCTTTAATATTCTATTATTGAAAATCATTCTCCCGAATCAATAACCGCCTTTTAGATTTTTCTCTAAGTTTAATTTTTCATTATAAATTTCTTTTTGCATAGATGCCAATTTTATTGACAAACAAATGTCTAATTTATTTCACATTGTTAACCACTTACTTACCTGCAGTATAGTAACGGTTGGACGTGTGAAATACAGACATTGTGTTTAATTGTCAATTATCAAAAGGTTATTGATTCTACCGAGAAGTGAGAATGGTGATAATTAAGTCCAAAGTACGACACTAATTAATTGTCAAGGTGTTCATGTGACGCAATCGATATTTTAATTTCATGTAAATATTTGTCTTTTGTCAACCAATAAATGTAACTATTTTGTATGATCACTTGTCTCCGTGAATACGTTTCACATGTATAGACTGTGTCATATAGATTGATTTTGTATCTTAAAAATATCTTCGTTAAAAATTATTTAATAAATATTGTGCGGGAAACTGTCCTTAAAAAGCACAACAAGATCATGTCAGATATCTTTGAACCAATAACTTTTTGTGGACTCTGCAGCCTTATTCCAAGTGTTTTGATTTCCCTGCCCAGTTTCCCTCTTAACTATAGAGAAGAGGAGGAAAGTTTGTGCTCTATAGTCCTGCTTTAGGGTAACAACACTGCTGCTAGATACAGTGAGTTAGCGTTGTCATCCCAGGCCAGAAGTGTATTAATGGCAAGATTATTAGGTGAAAAAGTCTGCAAATGAAAACAAATGCAGCTACCACAACTAAGGTTTGGCAATATATTACATTTTTGTTCTTGGTTAATATATGCTGTAAGCCAAGCATAGTTTTAACAACCCCAATCACGTGCTTGCTATAAATGCACAATCACTTCCCCTTAAAGTATCCCTTTCACTACAGGGTCACTTCTACACACAAGGCAGCCTGTTAAAGACAATACAATATACTTACCTTTCAGCAGTGTTAATTTTGGCAGCAAATTTAGATTTAGTTTTAGTCCCATTTTAGTCTTCTGCAATTGTTTTAGTTTTAGTTATATTTAGTCGACTTTATCTCCAGTACATTTTAGCCGACTTAAACTAATTTTAGTCGTCTGAAATCGAATGGGTGTAATTAAATTGTAATACATTAGTTAACATTTCTCTACAATTTCCAAACTCATTATATACTGCTGGAGTAAAAAAAATCTCATATGTTATTATTTATGGTGTTCAGGTATGAACATGCATATAAAGGCCAGTATTAATTTTGAAGTTAAATTTCAATTTAGTTTTAGTCTTAGTCTTTTGACTAAAATGCCATTTTAATTTTAGTCCATTTTAGTCTTTTGACTAAAATGCCATTTTAGTTTTAGTCATATTTTAGTCATCTCAATTGTTTTTGTTTTAGTCATATTTTAGTCAACTAAAATAGTATTCATTTGGGGCGTGGCCTGAAGCTGCATAGCGTAGGACGCACAAGGTGAGGGCTCTGGCTGCATGATATCCTCCTAATCAATCCTTTGGGACAAAAACCACCTCCTGCTCCGGCGCAAATTATCAGCCCCCCTGGGCGAACACACTGTGCTCATGTCGAAAAGTACCCTCAGGGAGATCGCGAAGCATGCTTCCGGGTCATTCGAGATGGCAAGGCTTATTTTTTTGAAGACCCTGCAGCAGTTATCCCATTGTTGGAGAGACGCAGTGAGGCTGCCCCTGCACCACCATTAATGCCTGTACCCAAATGTGGATGTCCGGAGAGCTGAGGCCTGCTATACTACCCTGTGAACACTTACACTGTGAACCGTGAGTAGCCTAGCCTTGTTTCCCCTCATGGCCCCCTTGACTGCCCCGACTTGTGTCCCGCAGGGGAAAACAACTGTTACTCTCACCTCTGCCCCCTCCCCCTTTCCTTCTCATCTTTATGCTTGTATGCATTGATGGAACAATGCCGCCCATGCTGATTCACTGGACATGATTTTTTTCCCCAATCAAGCAGAACGTTGCAGCCACTCTCGGTTTATCTTTCTACCCCTTTTTGCTGTACCTAGATGCCAGCTTCGCTGACACAGTTATGCACCTCAGTTTACTGTTGTTCGCCCTCACTGCTGCCTGTGAATGCACCTGCACCTTCCCCCCAAATGCAGCCCCGTGGCTCTGTTTTCAACTCCAGACAACTGTGCATTTCACTGCTTCCACAAGAGCTGTTTCCCTGACCAGCTCCAGCTCCCAAGGCTATGGGGAGATGCTTCTGGTTTGTTATGCCACGCTGGTCCAGAGTAGGCAAGGTTTTTACAGTTTTTAACAATTTTTCTTTTTCTTTCAGTTCTAATTTTTTACCATTTTTTATTGCTGTGCTATCTGACGAGTGTTCAAATATGTTATTTACTTGACCTTGGGCTACGATTGGCTCGCACCTGCACATCCCCTTGTGCTGTCGGCTGTAGACCCCTTGGGTGCGGCTGCGCCTCGGGATGGGCGGTGTTTTATGTATACTCACATGTTGATTGTATTGAATATGGGACTTGGGCTGCCCCTCACTGGTCCGGCCGGACGGTATCATATGGCAATTACCAAGATGGCAACCCTCAAATCAATTACATGGAAAGTGAGGGGAGTGAGGGCTAGGCCCAAACGTCTGGCTGTCCTCTCTCACCTCAAGCAATTGTGTGCAGATATATCTGTAGTGGTTGAGACTCATAACAGGTCAACTACAGAGGTCCCTCAAAAAACAGTGGGTGGGTTGGTTTTATCAGGCCCCACATACGAACAACTCCAGGGGAATCGCCATTCTTGTTGCCAAAACAGTCCGGTTCCAATTGCACAACCTTCGGTCGGACCAGCAGGGCAGATTCCTTTTTTTGCATGCAACAGTGGGGGGTCTGGAACTTCTTTTACTGCCCTTTTATATCCCCCCACCCTTCCATTTTGCGTCTCTCAAGGAGGGAATTGCTTTTATGATGCAGCACCCTACAGTGCCTGCCATATGGTTGGGAGATTTCAATGCTGTAATAGACCCTCAACTTGACAGACTACACCAGCCCACCATGCTTTCATTCCAACCCACACTGACAAGGTTTTTGCAGATTTCTTTCAGAATTTGCCATGTCCGACACCTGAAGACTCAAACACCCTAGAGCCAGAGCATACTCTTGCTTTACACCTTCCCAGACTGCAATGTCACGACTAGACATGATTATGATATCCCCTTCCCTGACCCCACACCTGCAGGAGGTGGGTTTTGGCACAAGGATCCTTTCGGATCACTCACCTTACTGGGCCACTCTCCGCCTCCCTTCTAGTCCATTCTGGTTTACGGTCCTTCCTGATCTGGAGGTCATTCGGCTAGAGTGGACTCGCTACTTCCAATCACATGGGGGGTCGACCTCGACCAGCATGATCTGGGAAGCCTTTAAAATACATGCTTGCATGATACTGTCAACCCACATTAACAGGCACAAGGACTCCTCTAACCTCATTCTAAAACAAGCTGAGGAAACGCTTAACTCTCTGGAGCGAACGTTTCTCGCGAACCAAACAGCCTCAAACTCAGCCAAGCTACGCCTGCACTCTAGACTCACAGATCATTTGCATTTCAAAAAAGCCAAAAAGGGTATTTTCTTGTACACCTCCAGAGCCGACCGCCCATTGAGCGAGTTACGTGTCCTACTACAGAGCATAGAATTCCCACACTTACGGACTACCAGGTAGAGCTCCTTGAGGCCCCTATAACAGAGGAATGCATTGCAGAGGCCATTGCATTCCTACCACCATTACAAGGCTCCTGGCTCTGATGGCCTCCCCAAAGTTTTTATTCCCAGTTTCAAGAAACCTTACTCCCCAAGCTCCACACATTGTACTCCCACATCTACGAAACTGACACACTTCCACGCACTATAAGCGAGGCCTTAATTGTTCTCATGCCAAAACCAGGCAAAGATCCTTTATATCCCGAGTCGTATCGCCCCATATCCCTTCTACAATTGGATGTCAAAATTTTAGCCAAGATTCTTGCCCTAAGATTGAATAAAGTTATACTCAGCCTCATCCATGCTGATCAAACAGGCTTCATGCCCAATAAGAACACGGCATTTAATCTTAGAAGGTTATTTATGAATCTCCAAGCCCCCACAACAATGCCAGTGAGCGGGTAGTGGTTAGCCTTGATGCCGCCAAGGCATTTGACTCAGTGGAGTGGAGCTACTTATGGGAGCGCCTCCACAGATTTGGCTTTGGCCCCAGGTTTGTCAAGTGGCTCCAACTCCTCTACCAGGCTCCCACTGCCCGTATACAGGTAAACGGACTGACATCTAACTCCTTCCCATTGTCCCAAGGAACCCGCCAAGGCTGTCCAATCTCACCCATGCTCTATGCACTTGCACTCTGGTGATTGCTATCAGGGTGACAGAGGTGGTCAGCCTTTATGCTGACGACATGCTGCTCTACCCAGAGGATGCAGGTCCCTCCTTGGCAGCAGCCCTACATTTAATTCAACGCTTTGGCACTTTCTTTGGGCTACAAATAGTCCAAATCCCAAATCCTCCCCATAGACTTTGCCCTCCCCTCGGACACCCAGATAGCCCTACCTTTAATGCGAACTAGTCAGATTAAATACCTAAGGGTACAATGCTCCCGCTCTCTTACAGACTACATACCACTCAACCTAGAACCACTCTTTGAACTCCTTAAACACAAAACCCAGGTCTGGTCCAGACTCCCCCTCAGGGTTATGGGCCACCTCAATTTGGTAAAGATGGTTCTCCTCCCCAAATTACTTTACCTTTACCCCGCATATTTAAAAACATTGAATCTATTCTCAACACATTCAATTGGGGCTATTCCAGGCATAAACTGTCATTGCCAACCCTTAAATGCCCTGTTCATCTGGGTGGTGCTGCCCTATCTGACCCTATATTATCTAGCCGCCCAACTGTCTCATCTCCACTACCTCAACAGGCATGACAAAATTAGATACTCCACGTTAGTGTGTATGGCAGTCACAGACATAGTGGCCCACCCCTTCCAGGTACTCCTTTGTAAGCACCAGGGTCTCTCACGCTTGGGTGACAAAAGGCACATGCTAGTACATCATAATAAGATCTGGCACATAGCACAAACCATCATTGAGGCGCCTTCTCTGCATACCCAAACGCCATTATGGGCCCTCTCCTTCCAGAATTACTGACCATCCCGGACCACAAGGAATGGATCTCCCGGCTCTCTTCAGCAGCAGATGCACCACTGCTCAGGCTCCCACATGGAGCTCTCCTGACTACTGTCAGCAACCTCAGACTCAGGTCTCTGGCTTTTACAGTGCAGCCTGCACTCTCTGGCTATTTCAGTGCACACCTCCATTCTCTTGGTTCTCCCTTGCAATCCTGGACTCCTCGGGAGGGTGGAGCCCAGAATCATGGTCAGGTGTCTACAAATAGTCCAACACACACCTGACCAGTCAGTGTGCTGGTGAGTCCCAAAATCTGGACCCAGGACTGGGGATTTCATCCCACCGGGATCGCTACGAAATCCCCGGGCTCCAGATCCCAAAACGGATTTTAGTGAATAATGAGGCAACTGAAAAGCCAGTTTCCTCCCAAATAAACAACTCCCCTGGAGCCCCTCAACCTGCCTGGTTAAGGTCATTGCAGTGGACAGGGAGTTTTTTTTGTTTTGTTTTTTTGGGATCTGAAGGGGAAAAGGTTTAATCTCCATATAAGAAAAGACTCATACAGAGTAAGCCCTTGTACACACGGTCGGAGATTCCGACGACCAAATTCCGACGGATTCATTCCGGACCAGGTCCGGAAGTGATGTTGCATACACACAGTCGGACCAAGTTGTCTGAATTTGCGGTTGCCAAGAACGCATGATGTAATCCATGTACGGCGGGCCTACAAAAGGGAAGTTCAGCACCACGTTTGGCACCCTTTGGGCTCCTTCTGCTGATCTCGTGTCTATCGCGTGTTAGTAGAAGTTTGGTGAGAGACAATACGCGCTTTTCAGATTTGTGATTCAGATCGCTACTGCTCTTCGGTTTGTGTTTATTGACTTTCATAAGGGGACCTTATACTTTAGGCTTTAAATACTCAGTTCCCAAAATGTTATACTAATTTTGACCAAAAATGTTGGTGTCTAATCTGCTTGCAATGTTGATTTGTTAAATTACAAATTTTGGTTCTTGTTTCGCTCCATAGTGTCCTTCAACGCCACAGGAATGGCAGACTGTGGCCTCCCACTTTGCCAGTCATTGGGACTTTCCCAATTGTGGAGGAGCAATAGATGGGAAGCACGTCCGCATCGTCCTACCACCCAACTCGGGGTCGTACTATTTTACCTACAAGGGGTTTAATAGTATCGTGATGTTGGTGGTGGTGTCTGCGACATATGAGTTTTTGTATGTGGACGTGGGGCAAAATGGACGGATGTCGGATGGTGGAGTCTTCGCACGGACGGAGTTCTACTGGCGTCTCCAGAGTGGCAGTCTGGGCTTGCCACCCCCAGAGGAGAATCAGGAAGGACTCCCGTTAATCTTCGTCGCGGATGAGGCGTTTGCCCTGGCGAACCATCTGATGCGGCCTTTCCCGATGAGGACCCTCACCCCAGACCAGAGGATTTTTAATTTCCACCTGTCCAGAGCCCGAAGAGAGGTGGAGAACACTTTTGGTATACTGGCCAGTAGGTTCCGCCTTCTTCTTACGCCTATTCACATGGCGCAATACAAACTGAATCACATGTGCTGGCGTGCTGTGTTCTGCACAATTTTCTTAAAAAAAGTTTCTGTGAACTATGCGGTCTCAGTTGGCCAACAAGAAGCAGACTTGCTGGAAAATGAAGATAACCTCACGGGCCTTGAACCTGCTCATCCTGGCTTGCCCCCCCAAAGCGCCCGTGAGGTTAGAACCCAATACATGGACTACTTTGTGGGTAGGGGGGCCATTGATATGCCAGACAATGTCTGAGAGGCATTTTCAAAATAAATTTTACTTTGAAAATCCTTCATTTACTGCTTGGCTTGCTTTTAGGTGTCTCCTAGGTAATTTTCGTTTTTTCCTTGTTGTGCCTTTTTCACCAACAGTGCAAACCCGATTTCTGAGCGAGATGAGGGAACAGTCTCTTCTTCAGATAAGCTTATTATGTTGTGGGTCTGCTACACACACACCTTGTTTTTGGTAACTAATGTATGTAGTGCATTACTGACCACAATCGTGCTCATTTTCAGCACCATGGCAGGAAAATGGCATGATTGTACAAATTTACACATCACTGTGGGTGTTTTTTTACTAAAGGCCCATCCACTATGCACTACAAAAGTACACCTGAAACTGCACTTGGAGTGCAAAGTGGAGTTTCCTTTAGTAAATAACACCCATTCTCACCGCAAACTAAAATTTTACTCCAAAATACATGTTTGGCGCAATGAAAAAGAACACATTGTTAATAATTTAACTTTTTAATCCAAGCACATTCACATGTGCGTTTAGAAATGGTTTTTACAACAAAACAAGAAATTGTGTGTATCAAAAACAGAATTTCAGCTATTTTTTTTTACTTGGTGTTTTTGTGTAAACAGGCATGTATCAAAGCGTAAAATACAGAACAATATCAGACATGAGTATGTACAAACTGGGCTGATATTGCCTTCATCACATGGGGTGTCACCCCTGGAAAATCCAAATTTGGAAGATGCACACAACATGTGCTATCTCCCATCATGGGGGATCAATGTACATGCTTTGGGGCTGCAACCCCTTCATCTCAGCCACTTTCCACAAAACACGTACATCGATTCCCCATAATGGGAGATAGCGCATGTTTACACACACTGTGCATCTTCCAAATTTCTATTTTCTAAAAATACAAAAGTGTGTTTTAAAACTAAACTAAAACCCTAGCTAGTTTTTGGTGTTTCACACTCTCCCCAAAACCTCAATGATGTTCTTCATTTTATTTTTAACATCATTGATGTTTTGCTGTATGTTTTCCAAATCCCGATTGCACCCCATTATCTTCCCAATCAGGATCTGGGCACTTTCACTGGTAAAACGGGAATCTTCTTCCACATCACCTACAATACAAAGCAAAAAAACACACCATGTAATAAAAATATGGTGAGATACATTGATGAGCTTACCAGAAGCTGTGTTCTCCGACACTCACCTGTTGTGGTGACAATTTGTCCAACCTCAACAATCTCTCCTTCCTCTTCCTCCTCCTCCTCCTCCTGCTCCTCTGCTTCTGGTTTTGGAATTTGGCCTTTTTTGGGAGGGGTGTGGTCCCTGGTGTCCTCATACCTGCCCGAGTCTTCTCTCCCCTATGAGAATGAAAAAAAAGAATAATTAGCACACAGAGGGCAGAATTAGGAATATTAAACATTGTTTGGAAGTGTTGTACAATTGTTTCTTTTGGCAGAGCTTCAAGGTCAGAACATTATTGTGGACACTGTGTTCAGCTGGAATACTTACCTGCAGAACAATGTTTTCTACGAACGAATGAAACCATGAACTTGAAAGTGGTCATTTTAAACTGCACAACATGAAATCAAAGCACATGGAGCAGTATGCAAGCTCAGTTTCGGGTCTGACCACCGTTTTCTCAGTTGATCCATGGACCGGCGTACCCCAAAATTCTTATTTACACTCTTCACAACTTTAGTCATGATCTTGGCCTTTCTGATATTTGAGTTTGGGTAAGGTCCATACTTCCCATAGTCGGTCCTGTTCAATATGTCCACCATCTCCAACATCTCTCCAAAAGACATATTTGAGGCCTTAAATCTTCTGTTCCTGTATTGGGACGTTTCAGGCTCCGGGCTTTCCTCACCCTCCTCCTCGTTAGTGGAACTATTAGTGCGCACCTGCGTTCTCTCCGCCATGTGCTCTCCCCACTGCGCCGAAAGCGAAGGGGCGGGGAATAGTCTAGAAAGAACGTCAGGGGCGGGCAGAGTTTCACGCATGTGCACTATATATAAAACACAACACGCGTGTGTCGTCTGTACGATCGGTGAACAGAGGGAGAAGCTGACGCGACGAACGTGCAAACGAAGGTAAAATTTGGAACTTGTTACATCACTAGGCTATACTGCTTCTACATTGAGGCCTGCATTAGTGGAGTTTATCCTGACATTAGGGTTTGTCTTGTGTTGTGTCTTGCAGACATTATGGATGGGTTCAATGATCATAGCTTCCTCCCTCTGTTCATTGATAAATACAGAGACATGCCCTGGCTGTGGCAACCAACACACCCACAATATAGTAACAGACACAAGAGGCAGGCAGCAATGTTGAAACTGGTTGAGTTTGTGAAGTCGGTGGTCCCCAGGGCAGACGTCAACTATTTAAAAAAGAAAATTGGTAGCCTCAGGAGTACATATCTGAGGGAGAGGAACAAGGTGCTGAAGTCCATGCAATCTGGAGCTGCAGCAGATGACGTTTATGTCCCCACCCTGTGGTATTATGACAGGATGCATTTTCTGTCAGACCAGGCTGAGGTCAGAGAATCCCTCTCTACTCTTCCTTCCACGCGTCCTATGCTCCATTCCACACCCGATGAGTCTTCCGACGCCCAACCTGGGCCTTCCACTCAGGAAGAACTGGGGTAGCCCAGCTTGAGCCAGGTATAGTATTGTTGTACATATTTTGGGAGTAAAAATGAATGATGTTAACTTGATTTTTGCTCACTAATTGCTGAGTTTTGAAAGTGTTTCACATATCAATAGACAGTAGTGGCCAAAACCTTTGGGACAAGAAAGAAAAATGTTGGGCACAGAATGATAGTCTTTTCTATTGGTTAACAATTTGCAACAGTGTTGATGTGAAAATTGTGTGTGTTTGATGAACCAAAAACTAAAACTATGTCCCTTTTTCATAATGTCCCTTTTTCATACACAGGAAGAACTCAGTCAGGAACAGGAGGGTGTGGAATGCAGCAGCCAGGAGGTGGCTGTGGAAAGTGGCAGCCAGGAGGAGGCGGGGGTAAGCAGCAGTCAGGCGGTGGGCGGGCAAAGGAGCCTCACTGAATGACAGATCCCTCCCCTCCGCCTTCCACGCAAAAGGGCGAGAAAGGGGGGGAATGTTGAGGAGTCAGCCCTGAGGCTAATTGGTGAGGCTTCTGCGGCCCTCCAAGCAAAACCCACCTACCAAGAGGCCTTTGCCGCCTTGGTTGCGTGCAAGCTTGATAAAATGGAGCAGGGGCAACAGCTCTTGTGTGAGGAGGTTATTATACATACCCTTCAACAAGGGTCTGTTGGGCCAAATGACACAAGAAACACACTTGTGTGGTTTGGCCCATGCCCCTGCTCCTCCTTCTGCCACACATCCAGCACCACAGCCGCAGCCGGGAAGGAAGCGTGGAAGGAAGACCAGAGAGTGATGACCTGGGTTCAGTCTGGTCTGACAGAAGATGCAGCCTGTTGTACACACAAGTACCACAGCCTGGGAACATAGATGTCATCTGCTGCTGTTCCGGGTTTCATGGACTTCAGGACCAGACTTCTCTCCCTATGACATGTATTCTTCAGGCCACCAATTTTTGCGTTTAAATAGTTGATGTGTGCCCTGGGGGCCAAAGGCTTCGCCAATCTCCCCAGTTTCAACATTGCTGCCTCCCTCTTTATTTGTTACTGACACCGAAATAAAGGTATTTTTTTGTTTGAAGAAACACTTGCGTATAGGTTTTCCTTCCAAAAGGCCAGTTCATTTGTGAGCAGGCAGGTACATTTCAAAAATACAAAGTGAAATAAACAACAAGGGGTACCAACACTAAACAACCTCCTGTAGATTAAAAAATAAAATAAAAATATGAAAAATAGAATAATGTTGTTGTGGTAAGTTTACACACCAAAAAAAAACAAAAAAAAAGGAGAAATTAGCAATCTGTCCTTAAAGGAGATTTTTAGGGAATCCAAAAAAAAAAGCATCCAAAAAAGAATAAACAAAATATAAAATTGTGTAGATGTGACGCAAACTAAAATTGTATTGCTAAAATGGTTAAAAAAAGAGTCATGAAATAAGTTCGGGAGAAGTGTGTGTGACTATGAGCATCAAAAGAAGTTCGTTCTTGCAGCATTGTAAAGAACAAGAGAATGCGCTTCATGAAAGAATTTTTAACATTGCAGCGTGACGAATGTGCTATATCGATTACGAGCAGTAGTTTTACCTGAACGAGCGCTTCCGTGTCGGAATTTCATTGTGAGCATGCATGGCACCTTGTCCGTCGGAGTAGGCTTCACATGATTGGCGTATATCCGATTGGAGCAGTTTGTCGGAAAATATTTCCGGCAAGTTGGAAAATTTGGTCTGACGGATACAGTCCGATGCATACCACACACAGTCTAAATATCCGACAAAACGCTCCGATCGGACACATTCTCCGACCGTGTGTACAAGGGCTTAGACCTGTGAAAATATGGGATAGACTCCTCCAGAAACTATTTCTGGCTAGCTCAGTTGATTATAAATGTTAACAACGTACTGTTAATGAAGGGAATATCCAGTTGCCTTAAAGTGGCAGTAAACACCACTTGCTCACTTGTATTGACAAGTAAGCTTATAGTAAACCTTACATGTAGGTACAAGGTTTATCTCCTAAACATGCATCAATTAGGACATTTTCACTACTTCTGCAGCTGATGCACTGCACATATGTATTGTACTCTAAGCATTATTATTTTTTTTAACTTAGGAGTCTGGAAAGCATCCCCCCATGGGTACAATGTCGGGTCCTGCACACACTGCCTAGAGCTCTGTACAGACTGTCATTGCAGAGCTGTGGTCAGCATAAATGAACTGAGTGGGATGACGAACACACCCACAGTTCATTCAAACAACACGTATGTCTGCCGAGGTGGATGACAGTACTTGTAGTTGATTCATTTACAGAAAACTGTGAATGAATGATGCAGCTGTATGGCGGAGCCACGCTACTTTTAACCACTTGACTTTTTTTTGCTATTCAGCATTGTGCTACTTTTAACTTGCAATTGCTTATGACATGCAATGCTGATCCCAGATTCAATTTGGATTTTTTTTTGCCTTCTTTTGGTGCCATTTAATCACCACTTTGTTTTTTATTTTTTGTCTTATTGAAAAAATACTAGAAGATTTGAAAAAAAAACATTTCTTAGTGTCTGTTGTAAATAAATCTTTCTTCATAAATTTAGGCCAAAATGTAATCTACTACATTTCTTTGGGAAAAAAAATAAATAACCAAAATCAGTGTATATTAATTGGTTTGTGTAAAATATATAGAGGCTACAAACTATGGTATATATAAAAGACCCCTTTTTGGAAAGCAGACTGCCCAAGGTATTTAGTAGAAGACATGATGAGTCATTTGTTGACATTTTTTTGGTCACAGTTTTTTGGAACATGAAGAAATGAAATAATTTTTTTTCCCCACAAAATTGTAATTTTAAGTTATTTCTCACACACAGCATAGGAATAATCAGAATTTCCAAAGTACATTCTGATATGCCTCCTGAGTATGGGATTACCACATGCAAGTCTTTTTCTTGTCGTAGAGGGGCCCAAAATCCATGAAAAAAAAATGTTTATTTAATTTTTACATTTTTCAAAATGTATTCTTTTTTTATACTTATTTTTCTTGTTTACAGTGCCTTGCGAAAGTATTCGGCCCCCTTGAACTTTTCAACCTTTTGCCACATTTCAGGCTTCAAACATAAAGATATAAAATTTTTATTTTTTGTGAAGAATCACCAACAAGTGGGACACAATTGTGAAGTGGAACGAAATTTATTGGATAATTTAAACTTTTTTAGCAAATAAAAAACTGAAAAGTGGCGCGTGCAAAATTATTCGGCCCCTTTACTTTCAGTGCAGCAAACTCACTCCAGAAGTTCAGCGAGGATCTCTGAATGATCCAATGTTGTCCTAAATGACTGATGGTGATAAATAGAATCCACTTGTGTGTAATCAAGTCTCTGTATAAATGCACCTGCTCTGTGATAGTCTCAGGGTTCTGTTGAAAGCGCATAGAGCATCATGAAGACCAAGGAACACACCAGGCAGGTCCAAAATACTGTTGTGGAGAAATTTAAAGCCGGATTTGGATACAAAACGATTACACACAGGTGTATTTCTATGCTATGAATGAATTTACTAATCATGTGATATATGTCAGCTGTTTTAATGGCTTTTTATGAATTTACTACTTTATCGCATCATGTACCCAATTAAGAAATGGTTTGATTTTGATTTCAGAATAAAATTTTAATTCAATGTACCTTCATATCTTTATTTTATAAGCGACATCCCTCATATAAAGTCCCAATGACCACTGTTTTTCCTTGTCTATATATACAATTAGGGATAGAGGCTTGTCATTGTGGTTTGTGCCAGATCATTTTCCGTTTCTCTGTATGTTCCAAAGGTAAACTTGTCCTTTAAAGTGTTGGTTCGCTTTTACCAAAAAACTGCCTATGCAAGACAAGGGACATCTATAGATAAAAACAGACTGCGTAGAGCTTTAACTAAAGTTGAATATGTAAGACCATTTACATACCTCATAAAGCTGGCATTTCCTTTTTTTTGCAGTGCATTAAGGATAATAATCTTAACCTGAAATTTACAGGCAACTTTAATGAGTGGATCAAAGATTATCTACAAGTCACCTTGCAGGGTGATACTGTTGTCCGATTGTCTCCACCAAAACAGATTGCAAGCCCACTGCTGAAAATGCTACTCTATTGACCAGCAGCTGTCACCTGGCACATACCTGGTGGATGAATTTTTAAAAGCAAAAAGAAATTGTTCCACTTAGGTTTCATTTACTATGCAACAATATAAGAGATAGGCTTGAATCTGGAGGTGGTCCATCCAGATTTTTTTTAGATTAATTACATAGTTATAATCAGGTTGAAAAAAGGCACAAGTCCATCTAGTTCAATCAAAAATAAAGAAAATCATACCATCCCATTTTCCCAATCCTATACCCACAGTTAATCCAGAGGAAGGCGAAAAAAACCTCAAAAAAGCAGGATCCAATTTGCTACAGCTAGGGGAAAAAATTCTATCCTGATCCCAGAGAGGTAATCGGATTTTCCCTGGATCAACTTTACCTATAAATTTTAGAACCCAGTTAAATTATGTATATAGGAAAGAATACAAGGCCTTAACCTCCCTGACGGTATGATTATTTCAGAATTTTGATGCTGAAAGCAGTACAACGTTTTGTATGGAAATTTGGCAGTTTTTTATTGTAGGCCTGTAATTCTTAGGATCAACAAACTTAAATCTATCCAAACACGAGTCTAGTAGACATCCCGGGTATGATAAAGTTTGAAATATGAAATCATAAAATTATAATAACTATAAATAATTATAACAAATAATAATAATAAAAATGATTCAATAAGGTAATCAAATCAAAAACACTGAAATCTGCTCAGTTGCAGAATTGTCGCTGTCATTACTTTCTGTGTTTGATGACGAATTTCCCCACAAATCACTATCGCTCAATTCTGCAAGGGATTCTAATTTATTATTATGGTTTTCTAGCTTGTCTAAAACTGCTTTTGATGTAAAGGGACGAATTTTGGTTGCTATGGACAATCTCAAGTTTCCAGGCAGAAAGAACAGTATTTATAATATAAAACTGCATGCAGGGAACTGCACATAGCACTAGGGACAAAAAGGAGGTGGAATAATGTGATACAGTAATGTAATCTGTAAGATTACAGTGTACTATATGAGTTATGTGTTTTTCACTTTTTGAATTTGGCGCCGTGCTCCGTCCCCATGCATCGCAACTCTTGCAGGGAACGGAGCTCGGCACTGTGATAGGTCTGTCGGAGGACGGCTCGCACACACAGCGGGGAGACATCGCAGGATCCTGGGGACAAGGTAAGTAACTTTGCCTGGATCCTGTGATGCGATCCTGACTGTGGCTCGGGGTTACCGCTTTTGGTACTGAAAATCCACCCCAAGCCACGCTCTGCTTTAACCTCCTTAGCGGTAATTCTATCTACTAAGCTGGCCAGAACCACCTCTGGAGGGAGTCTATTCCACATTTTCACAGCTTTTACTTTCCGTATTTGGACTGTAAAGTGTTGACTGTAAAGTGAAAAACTCAACACCAAGTTCACTATATGGAACCCTTACATATTTATACATGGTGATCACATCCCTCCTTAATCTCCTCTTCTCAAGAGAGAATAAATTCAGTTCCTCTAATCTTTTAGATTGGAGCAGCCAAGCAGAGGGTGGATTTATTATCCAACTTGAATACTGCTAGATCAAAATCTCAGAATTCGAGGAGACTCGGGTGTAATAATCAGTGGGTCACATTTGTCATTTCATATTCATTAGAATACCACCCGATTACCAATATTCTAAAAAAGAACCTTGCAATCCTTTTTTCTGATAACATCTTGCACAATGTCCTATCTAATGTTGTATGCATCTTAAGCTGCCGTGCACCAACTTTACGTTATTTTTTTATCCCAGCGGCTATGTGTCTTAACAGGAAAAAAATCTACGTTATTTTATCCTGGTTCCTATAGATGTGGACAAACCTTGTAGTTTCCGTCACACACATCAAGTGTCCAAGAGTTTTGTTTTTTTTATATATAGTATAGTATAGTGTTCAATATGCCCCTGTACCTTTGAGGGGTGGGCTCCCTGTAGTCCATCTGCCCTCATGTAGCTCGTCAGAATGCATGTGCTTCCACTGTGGAACCTCTTATAAAGTTAGATGTAGGATCTATGGGTCACAGGGTGCCTTGCCGGGGCCTGTAGTGTACACATGTATTTGTAAATTTGTGCAACTAAACCCCTGTTTTTAAACGCATACTGTTAGACAGGTTAATCTGGTTGGTCGCAGGTTGGTTGGTAAGTAGAGCTTGGAATTTTTCCAAGGATTTTTCCTTGGCTTTTGTTTGATGTGCAGGGCAGCCATCAGAAAATTTTGGGCCCCTTACACAGCTTTAGGCAGCCACCTTACCTCTACGCACTCAGCCCCCCCCCCTCAATCCTGTATATATGTCAGCCCCCCCATACACACCTGTATATATGTCAGCGCCCCCCCAACACACCTGTATATATGTCAGCCCCATCCCCCACCTATATATATCAGCCCTCCTTTCACCAGTATATAGGTCAGCCCCCACATACCTGTATATATGTCAAACCCACCCCCTACCTGTATATATCAGACCCCATCACACCTGTATATATGCCAGCCCCCCCACATACAAAAACCTGTAAACACACAAGGCTCTGGCCCCTCCCTGTACACAAACAGCCCCCCCTCCCTTTCCCTCACAGCCCCTACTTGTAAAGAAGGGCTTCCTTCCTAGTCCCAGCTTGTTTTCACAAAGCTGACATGTTGCTGAGAAACATAGTACAGATCACACGAGGGGTGTACATCCACATAGTGGCTAGAGTTGGCAGTAAAGAGCTCAATGACAAGAGAACAGCAGAAGCTGTGAAATCATTTCTGTAATGCACAACGCGGCTCCCCTTCACCCGTCCTGCCTTCTTCAGGCCCGCTTACAGTTGTGACAGCTGTACCCCCCTGATGGTGACCCTGATTATATGCATTCCCTTCCAATGCTCCTTGCTGGAAAGGCCAGTCATAGGTGAGGGCAGTGGCACATTTTTTGCATACAGGCTGCATGATTTGTCCACTCTGTTTCCATATAACAGAACATTATTTTGACAGCTTAAACATGAATGCTAAAAAAAAACATCTCCAATGTATCTAAAAATTTTAAGCATGTGCACAAGGGAGACATGGCTTTGTTCACACCTATGCATGGTAGGAGATGCTTGTTTGTCAGCCCTCTATGGAGCCGGTTCACATAACTCCGCTGCGGCTCCGGTGTGAATTTGCACAAGGGTCCTGCTCATTTTTTGGTCTGTTTCAGATCCAAATTCAGCCCAAAAATTCAGGCTGAATTTAGACCTGAAACAGTGAACGGGGACGCACAGGACCCCTGCTGTTAGCCGCATGCAGCAATATTGTCAACAGAGCCTCAATGGTGAAGTTTACTGGATTTTTAGCCTACCGACCCACATCCCTCTTGGTTTGAACCATAGATATGGACCTGTATCATAAGTGAATTAGGAGAAGAAAAAAAAATAAAAAATATATATATATATTATCTACACACACACACACAATGATTTTTTTTTTCACCTTCTTTGATTTCATTGTTCTTTCTTTAGGAACTCATAATCGGGATACAATACCATACACATCTAGTATTATGATTTTTAGGTTCATTCTTTTGCTTATCTGTTTGCGGTTATCTTTCTATATTATTTGTGCATCATTTTATATATATATTTATGTTTTTGTCTACCCGTTACAGGTCATGTGACCTTGGGAGGCAATTATGTAACCATATTTGTACTATTTTAACAATTTTGTGATATTTGTTCACTAGCCAAGACTAAGGCCTGACAGCTGAAACACAATGGCTTTTTATGGTTTTAGCCGATTTACTGTAGCTCCAGCGTTTTCCTTTTTGCTGAAAACTGAATTATGTCCTTGCTATATATTTAAGAATTAAGGCCATTTACATTCCTCATGAAATTTGACCTGAAAACTTCCAGGACATTGCTAAGTGAGGCCAAGTCATTACTGTTCACCTCCACCATCATAGGAGTGAGCTCTCAAACGCTGAGCTCAGAGCTACTGCATCAGGGGAGAGAAAGCGCATGTGGGAGGGGGTTTGAATTGGAAAAAAAAGCCAACCCCTCTCCTGTGATGGTGAAGGTGAACAGTACTAGCTAGGCCTCACTTAGCAATGTCCTGGAAGTTTTCAGGTCAAGCTTCACGAGATATGTAGCAGGACTACAGCCATAGCAAGGACATTAATCAACTTTGGTCAGAACAACAGTTTGTTTTCATCTATAGACATCCCTTATCTGCATACGTTTTTTGGTAGTTGAACTATACCTTTAAGGATCAGGAAGGCTCTTTTCTCCATTTCAGCAATTTGGATCATTTTTTTTAATGAGTGTTTTACTGCCTCTGCATAGGGTTCTGTATATAGCGATTTTTAATGTATTTATAAAAGGAAAACTAAAGTCACAGCATACACTTTCAACATCAGCATTGTAATAACACAACCAATATTTACATTTCACAATCCAATATAAGCTTACTTGAAAAATCTCTTTTCATGTTGTAAGTGCTGCCTGTCTGCTGGCTCTTTCCGCAGCTTCCTGGATCCCCTGCATGCTTTGAAACTTCTCCCCTGCTGTTCATTTTCCCATTTTAAAAGTCTACTTATATCATGGTACCTTGCTGCCTGTGTACACTGACAAGGTCACATTAGGGTTGCCACTTTTTCTTCAATTCAAACTCGAACACTTTAGCGGTGCACAGCAATTTTTTTTATAGTATAAACTATACATATATTTTGCTACTAAAAAAACATTTCTAATAATTTGAAGTTAATAACAAGAGTTCCCTTTTACATCAGAGTCCACAGAGTTCCTCTTTACATCTGAATTCGCAGAGTTCACTTTCACTGTGGGGGGGGGGGGGCTTTTCAGACTCTGATGTAAGGGAGAACTCTGGGGACTCTGACATAAGGGATGCGCTGGGAACCCTGATCTAAGGGGGAACACTGAGAACTCTGATGTACGGAGAGGACTCTGATGTAAGGGGAAAGACTGTGGCCTCTGGTGTAAAGGGAAGCTCTGATATAAGGGGTGCTCTGAGAACCCTAATTTGCCTTAGTGTACTTACTCAGAGGCAAGAGAGTGAAGGGGGAGGCTTCAATCACAGATGGATGGATGGTGAGATGGATGGTGAGCTCACTCACCTCTTGACAGTCAGCACCTCTCATCCAGTTGGATCTGAGGCTGCTGCACTTCAAATTTCTGGCCCAAATTTCCCTTTTCTGAGGCACAGTGCCAGGGATTGGAGTGTGGGCAGACAAAGAGGGGTAGGGGTGGGGGGGGGGGGGGAAGAGGTTCAGATCGAGCCCTCTCTCCTCTCCCGTCTGTATGTGTTTGGGGGGGTTGTTAATGTTGGCTTTGGGGAGTGTGAAAGAGAGTAACAGACACTCTCAGCTTAGACAACTGCAGCCAGCAAACCTGCTGGGAAGCCATAGGCCAGTCTAAATAATGTGTCCGGGTTGCAGACAGTCTGAAACCCGGACACATGATTCCAAACCCTTACTGTCCGGGTGAATCCTGGACAGGTGGCAACCCTAGGTCACATATGGTATGTATCCCATACTGACTGTGCCTCCTGAAAACTCCACTTCAGAATGTCCAAAAGTCATAATTTAGACAGCAGGCTCTGTGAAATGAGTGACACAGCAGTGCATATAAACACAACATAGTGAATGTGTCACTGTAAGAAGTAAAGGTGTGGGATTCTTAAAAAAAAAAAAAAAAAAGTAACATTTTAAACATCAAGATCATTTAGATTAATAGACGAAAGCCGAAAATAAAGGAAATCCAATATGGAATTGAATATAGATGGTTTACATTTTGACCATAGATTCCCCTTAATTTTTTTTTTTTCATTGGTTAGTCTACTGTAGATTAACCACTTGCTGTACGCGCTATAGCCGAATGACAGCCACAGCGAGGACCTGGATTTCCGGGAGGCCGACCAATCAGGGGAAAATCATGGGTGTGTGTTATACGCCGGTCCTCCACCATTTTGGAGCCTCTGGGTGGCTTTCAGCAGCCCTCAGCCACCTTCGACCCTTCTCGGCGGTTTTCGGCCACCTTCGGCCCTTCTCAACGGCCGAAAACCGCCGAGAGCGTCCGAAAGCTGACGAGAAGGGCCGAAGGCCGACGAGAAAGGCCGAAGGCGGCGGAAAGCCAACGAGAATGGCTGAAGGCGGCCGAGAACTACCGAGCACCGCCAAGATACACAGGCCATTCCAGCGGCGCCATTTTTAAAAATAAAATCTAAAAATGACACTGACAAGGGGACAAGGCTGAAACGATGGACAAGGCTGCATATGACACTGACAAGGGTGCAATGATGGACAAGGCTGCAAATGACACTGACAAGGCTGCATTGATGGGCATTTAAATGTAAGTTTTTTTTCCTTAAACTTCCCTCCTAAAAGTTTTTTTCCTTAAAATTCCCTCCTAAACTTGGGGTGTGTGTTATACGCCAATAAATACGGTACTTCCTGGTTTCTTGCCTAGACAAATTATGACATACATCACAGGAGTCTTCAGGAGGATAAACAACTACTTTTTATGTAACCCATAAGTCTTCAGGAGGGGATGAGAGGACGAGGGGTTTTCTCAACTAAACACACTCTCCAGCATGCATGCTTGAGCTAAGGACAGATGGATTCCAGGAAGTAAATGCTACATGAATCAATTCCCACTACTCAAGATGGCCTCGGCTAGAAATGTCAGAGGGTTGTTTTCTGTGTGATTTCTCAACAAAAGTAAAGCACAGAGACATGGGTGGCTATGGGAGTTTGCTTTGAATATTAAAAATGAATTAAATAGTGTTTTTTGTTTGTGGTGCTCACATGCAGTGAAGATCTGCTGTAAATATTTGTCTATTTTTTAACCTGACTATATGACAGTCACATGGCAGAGGCACTTGCTTTTACATACCCTGAATTTTCTGGTATTTCTTTTTGATTCCTGCAGATGTTTGAGAAAAATAAAGTAAATAAAATAAATACTGCAAGCACAGGATTAACTTTATGAGGCCACCAAAAATATCCATTAAAAAAAATCATCTTTTTTATTCTACCTGTTGTACGGTTATCGAAAAGGTGGACTAAATGCTGGATATAGAGGTGTACTGACTGGCAGCATCGAGAGCTTTGCGCAGAAAAGTATCTTAGCACTGTGTAGGAAAGTATCTTAGCACTGTGTAGGAAATAATCCTAAAGTAATTTTTTTTTTTTTTTTTTTTTTTAACAAAATTTTACAAACAACAAACATGTTATACCTGCCTCCTCTGTGAATTGGTTTTGCACAGGCCAGCCCAGATCCTCCTCTTCTCTGGTCCCTCTTCGCTGCTCCTGGCCCCCCTCCTATTAAGTGCCCCCACAGCAAGTAGCTTGTTAGCTGCAGCTCCATGTCCGGTACTGCTGTTTGGACCCATCCCCTCTCTCTACCGATTGGCTAGCTGACTTTGGTTGACAGCCGCAAGGGCCAATGGCGCAGCTACTGTGTCTCAGCCAATCAGGAGGGAGAGTCAGGGACAGCCAAGGGACTCGCTGATAATGCTGGACAGAGATGGAGCTCAGGTAAGTATTAGGCTCCTTGCACACGATAAGTCTGCTTGGATCCGCCTGTCCGTTATTTAGGCGGATCTGAGCAGGCTTGCCTTCTATGGGCAGACAGGTGTCCGCTGACACCCGTCTGCCATCTGATCCGCTAAAAACAGAAGTACGGCAATACGTTCAGCCATCTGGTTTGCAGATTGGAAAGGATGAGTTCTCATGAAAATGGACATGCTGTCCATTTTCGTCCCATCTCCCCATAGAAATCAGCAGGGATCTGACAGGTCCCCTCCCCGCTCAGTGAGCAAAGATGGACCTATCATCCGCTCAGCGAAGATCAAAGAAGCGGTCTCCGGCTGAGCTGGCGGATGCCTCTGAGCGAATCCACCCCATGTGAAAGGTGCCTTAGGGAGGCTGCTGCAAACAGGAGGCTTTTAATCTTAATGCATAGAATGCATTAAGATAAAAAAAAAAAAAAATTCTGCCTTTACAACTCCTTTTAAATTCAGAAGGGACCAGCAAAATTTCGATCCACGTATGGGCACCTTGGTTGTACACAAGTCGATCCAATGATCAACTTGTGTACAACAAGCATGTTAGGCTTTTTTCTTTAATGATTAGTGCTTCTGGCTATAGCCAGCAGCATTTATCATTGTGTTCTGTCGGCAGGAAATGCTCCCCGCTGGCAGAACACAATAGCGCTCCGGGAGGGATTCTCCCTTTACTACTGACTATTGAGAGTTGATGGGGGGGAAATCTAGCAATTATTTTTTCTTATTTATATTGAGCATGTGACCAGCAGTAGAGGACTAGAAGCTCCCCCTGCTTATGTTTCCCAGGAGACAGGCTGGGAAAGAGCTGGGTCATGTGACCGCTGTATATACAGTGATTGGGGAAAAAAAGTACTTAGGCTTTTTTTTTTATTAAAATAATTACAATGCCATCCTCCATATACAGAAATAGAAGAGACAATTTAAATTGGTGTCTGTTTAGTATCACTTTAAAGCGGGAGTCCACCGGGACTCCGCGTTTTTTTTTTTTTTTTAAAAGCCAGCAGCTACAAATACTGCAGCTGCTGACTTTTAAATAGTGACACTTACCTGTCCAGCGCGCCCGCGATGTCGGCACCCGAAGCCGATCGCTCGCTCGGCTGCCGGGTCCCGCCGCCATCTTGGGTATGGGAATCAGGAAATGGAGCCTTTCGGCTTCATTTCCCGGTTCCCTACTGCGCATGCGCGAGCCGCGCGGCGCAATCCGGACGGTCCCCGCTGCCTCTGGGAGCTGTGTGTTTCCCAGCAGGCAGCGGGGCACTTGCTGAAGGGGGCGGGCGCTTGCGGAACGGGGGCGGAACCTACGCTCGTTCCGCAGAGAGCTAGCCCGGAAGTGGGTGCAGTTACCTGGATTATCCAGGTAACTGCACCCCCCTCCCCCCTGAAAGGTGCCGATTGTGGCGCCGGAGGGGGGGGGGAATCCGATGAGCGGAGGTCCATTTTAGGGTGGACCTCCGCTTTAACCACTTCAATACCAGGCACTTTTGTCCCTTCCTGCCCAAGCCAATTTTTAGTTTTCAGCACTGTTGCACTTTGAATGACAATTGCGCAGTCATGCTACACTGTACCCAAACAATTTTTTTTATCATTTTGTTCCCACAAATAGAGCTTTCTTTTGGTGGTATTTGATCACTGCTGGCATTTTTATTTTTAGAGCAACAAATAAAAAAAGAGCGAAAAAAAAGGTTTTCTTTGTTTCTGTTATAAAATTTTGTAAATAAGTAAGTTTTCTCCTTCACTGATGGGCACTGATGAGGCTGCACTGATGGGCATCCGCTGGCAGGCTGCGCTGGTAAACAATCAGCACAGACCCCCCCGGCAGGAGAGCCGCCGATCGGCTCTCCTCTACTCACGTCTGTCAGACGCGAGTGAGGAAAAGCCGATCAATGGCTCTTCCTGTTTACATAGTGATCAGCCATATGGCTGATCACGTGGTAAAGAGCCTCCGTCAGAGGCTCTTTACTGAGATCAGTGTAGCGGTGTGTCAGACTGACACACTGCACCACTGATCGCTGCAATGCGCACCCACACAAATGCGCGGCGGCTGTTATCCTGCTAGACGTCATATGACGCCCAGTCAGGATAACAGAACCACCGCCAAGCTGATCATTCTGCTATAGGCCGGGCGGGAAGTGGTTAAGGGCCTGTTTAAATTTGTGCAGTGAGTTGATGCAGGTGGGGGGGGGGGGGGGGGGTAGGTAGCAAGTATAATGTCATGCATTAGGGCAGCCCATTAAAATAGTGCACAAAAGTGTCCCACACAATTGTCAAACGATTTTAATAAATGCATTCGGTTTCCCGAGGGATATAATTATCTGTAGCACTTCGTCCCATTTTCTTAGATGCTGTGTAAGGCTGACCATACACTATAAAATCTGACTGGAAAATCTCCTTTAGATCTACCATCAACTATACAGTGCAAGAGCCTGCCTGGATACTGAAATTATTATAAAAGTCTGTTCTCATATCATAACATTTTGGTAAATCTAAAGACAACTGTACAAAGATTTTAAAATTCAGATTGTATTGTGTGTGGCCACCTTAAGCCTTGTTAAAAGGTGTCCCCCCCTACACACTCCAGCAGCCATCAGACATCAGACTGCATCATTAGCAGCATGAAAGCTGCTTTGACAAACAGCATTTTTCTCCATCTCCAAGCACTTTCTGGAGACAAGCCTTTCACCAGGAATAGGGGGGGGGGGGGGGAGGATTTGCTTGTTCGAAGTGAGCAGGAAAATGCTTGGAGACAGAAAAAAGTAGCATCTGTCAAAACAGCTGTCTGCTTGCTAGCTGCATGTGCGGATGGCTATGAGAGGAATAGGGGTGCCCTGTCCAACCTTGCAGCTATCCTTAAGCCATCCATAGTTAATACGATTTTCTTTCCTGCATCCTATACCCCCCCCCCCCCCCCATCAACACAGTAAGTCTGCGGAGCTATTGTGTTCTCATGGGAGGAGTGCAGGGAGGCGGTAAGATGTCCCTGCTAGGAGAAAACCGCTACAGCCACTGGCATTAGTTGCATCCTAAAAATTCAACATGCTGGTTGTACACAAGTCGATCAATGAATCAACTTGGGTACAATCAGTATGCCCATACATGGTTAGATTTGAACCGTCTACTGCCAGGCTTCAACAGCACCTAGAAGGATGGGACAAAGCAGTATATGTACTTAGTCCCATAGGGAACAGAACACCCCCCCCCTTCAATCTTTGGTGAATGCTGCTGCTAGACCCATGCACCTCACTATAACAAAGTGCCATCAATTCATAAAAAACATTGTGAATAAACACTGTACGAACGTGCATGATCATAATCATCACATATTACAACCTGGCTTCAACATTTATTAAACGCAAAGTGGAAACTTGTGAAACAGATCACACAAAGCTAAAACTTCATTAGTGTTGAAACCTCCATTCACAAGTACAGGAATGGGCTCAGATAATTCATGGTCCAGTGAGGTACTTACCCTTCTTCCACCTCAGGACACACAGAGTGGTTCACCTCCACAATATGACCCCTAACAACTGAGGTGAAAACAGCATTTCCCCTTTAAGGGGTAGCTCACTTGCGTACACAGGCTCAAATATCAATTGCATAGCGGAATAGTACAGTACAATCAGCCATGTGAAGACTAATAAGAGGACACCATATAGTGCTCTCTGAATTCACTTCATAAAAATCACAAAAAGGTTAAAGCAACTTACAGAAACATAAGTAAAAGCACACATCACATCCTCCATCTCATCTCCTCATTACAAAGCCAACAGACCCAGTAAACAAGGAACATTCACAACATCGATAATGACACTTGGATTCACCTACCACGATGATATCATTGGTTTCAGGGTCACACAATCACAGCTGCCCTGTACCATGTGATGTTGTGACCAGTCAATGGTGACACTGCATTGCTCTGGTGACGTTTATAATTTTTTATATATATATATATATATATATATATATATATATATATATATATATATATATATATATATATATGTATATATGTATTTATTTATTTAATAAATTCACCAGAGGAAGTGCAGTGTCATTATGTTGACCAGGACAGGACTTAGGGTGGCGGGGGCCCCTGGGCTTGAGTCACTTTCAGGCCCTACTCTTTATACATTACTGTATTACTGTATTTATCGGCGTATAACACCCAAAGTTTGGGAGGGAATTTTAAAGCGGGAGTAAACCCGCTGACTTTTTTTTTTTTTTTTTTACACCTGTAAAGGAAAAGGCATAATGAGCTAGTATGCACCGCATACTAGCTCATTATGAAATACTTACCTTAGAACGAGGTATCGCAGCTCCGGCACTGTGAGTGGCCGGAGCCGCAATCCCGTCACTCCCGCGCGGGAGTTTTCTTCCCGGCAGGGTCTGGCGTCTGCCAGACTTTCAGCCAAGAATCCCCGATGCGCATGCGCCACTGACGTCAGCGGCTTATTGCGAGGGGGAATATCTCCTAAACTGTGCAGGTTTAGGAGATATTCTTTATACATACAGGTAAGCCTTATTATAGGCTAACCTGTAGGTAAAAGTTACAAAAATTACTATACAACCGCTTTAAGGAAAATAACTTTTAGGAGGGAAGTTTAAGGAAAAAAACTTACATTTAAATGCCCATAAATGCAGCCTTATCAGTGTCCATCTGCAGCCTTGTCCAGTGTCATTTGCAGCCTTGTCATTGCAGTCTTGAAGTTTAAAAATGTCTCTCGTGGCTCTCGGGTCCTCTCGGTGGCTCTGGGCAGCTCTAGGGTCCTCCCGGTGGCTCTCGGGTCCTCTTGGCTGCTCTGGACGGCTCTCGGGTCCTCTCGCAGTCCCGAGCGGAGCCGAGTGTACTCAGCTCAGCTCACAGTCACGCCCAGTCCCTGTGTTATGTCCATCATAGGGTGGGACTGGGCGTGACTATGAACGGAACCGAGCTGAGTACACTTGGCTATGTAACTCGACGGGGCCCACTATTGGGCTGGGCCCATGGGCTTGAGCCCAGTCAAGCCCAATGTTAAGTCCAGCCCTGATGATGACCACCACAGTGGCGGTGATCATGTACAATGGCTGCTCAGATATCACTGTAGTCAGTGCCGCCAGACATAATCTGTGATAACCACCACAGCAGTACAATGTCACCAGCCCAGTGCTGTCAGTCAGTATCCCTGATCACTGCCACACCAGTCAAATTGTCCCTAATCCCCCCCTGCACCAGTAAGTGTCCCTAATTGCTGCCACACCAGAAAGTGTCCCTGATCACCACCATACTAATCATATTGTGCCGAAATACTGCCACACCAGGCATATTGTTCCTGATCACTGTAACACCAGTCATATTGTACAATGTCACTGGGCTGCAAGCCAGTAAACCCAAACACAGCCGTCCACTCAGTGTCCCTAATCACCACTACACCAGTGTCCCTGATCACTGCCACACCAGTTATAATATCCCAAATAATCGCGATACCAGTTTAGTGTACCTGATTACCGCCCCACCAGTTAGTGTCCCTAAACACCGCCACACCATTTACTGTGTCCCTGATCACTGCCTTACTAGTTACAGTGTCCCTGTCCCTTTGCCTGTTTGCTGACCATGTGTCTGCCTGTGACCTGAACTAACCCATCTGCACATCCTGCTGACTATGTTCTTGTGAGACACCAGGTCAGTGAACATGGCATTACATGGGGCAGCCACATACCAGTAGGCTAGGCTTGCCTGGCTATTGGGAACTGGGACTTTTATAGGAGAGGCTACACTAAGGTATATTCCCTGACCACTCGTATAGAAGTGACCATTACAGTATTTACACAATTTTTAAATTTGTGTGATACACAAGATACCTTGTCCAAGTCTCATGCATGTGGTATCACCATGCTTGGGAGGAGTAGCCTATGATGTGTTAGAAATATCTTATTAAATTACTTTTTTTTTTTTTAACCACTTGAGATCCGCGCTATAGCCAAATGACGGCTACAGCGCGGATCTCCTTTTCCGGGACTACGTCTATTGACGTAGTCCCGTGTACGAGCGGCCTGCGCGCCCCCTGAGGGGCGCGCTCTGTGATCGGCGAGTCCATGAGACTCTCCTGATCACCGATCCGTGCAAGGGGTCGATCCCGACCCCTTATCACGTGATCAGCTGTCAGCCAACGACAGCTGATCAGGTGACATAACGGAGCCGGTAATCGGCTAGTATTCCTCCTCGCGCTGTCAGCGCGAGGAGAAAAAAAAAAGCCGATCACCGGCGGCCGTGATCGGGACATCAGTCCCGATCACAGCCAGCAATGCAAGCGCCCACCTGCCCCCTGCCAGTGCCCACCTGCCCCCTGCAGTGCCACCCTAATAAAAAGTAAGTGCCCCCCGTCAGTGCCACCCAGCAGTGCCCATAGTGCCACCTAACAGTGCCCACAGTGCCACCCAGCAGTGCCCACAGTGCCACCCAGCAGTGCCACCCACAGTGCCACCCAGCAGTGCCACCCACAGTGCCACCCAGCAGTGCCCACAATCTGCCTCAAAGGTGCTGCACCCCAGTGCCGCCCATCAGTGCCGCCCATCAGTGCCCAGCAGTGCCGCCCATCAGTGCCACCTATCAGTGCCCATCAGTCCCATCTATCAGTGGTACCTATCAGTGCCCATCCGTGCCACCCATCCGTGCCACCCATCCGTGCCACCCATCAGTGCCATCTTATCTGTGCCCATCTTTGCCCATCGGTGCCGCCTTATCTGTGCCTATTAGTGCCGCCTTAACTATGCCTATCAGTGCCCACCAGTGCAGCCTATCAGTGCCCACCAATGCAAAACATGATTTTTTTTATTTTTTTGCATCTTTTTTTGTTTGTTTAGCAAAAAATAAAACTCCGAGCTGTAACTAAATACCACCAAAAGAAAGCTCTATTTGTGGGGAAAAAATGATAAAAATTTAATTTGGGTACAGTGTTGTATGCCCGCGCAATTGTCATTCAAAGTGCATCAGCGCTGAAAGCTGAAAATTGGTCTGGGACTGAGGGGGGTTTAAGTGCCAAGTAAGCAAGTGGTTAAACAAAGGATCCTTTCAGAAAATACCTTGGAGGGTTTGTTTTCCAAAATGGGGTATTTTTGTGAGTGTTTCCTTTATCCGGGTGCTCCAGGGTCCTCAAAAATGTAATCAGTAGTCAGGATGAATAATTATAGCTCCTTGATAGCCCAAAGGTGCTCCTTGGATATTGGGCCCCTCAATGCATTTAGGGCCAGTTCACACCACATGCAGTCCAGTGCGTTTTTTCTGCATCAAAAACACATAGAAAGTAGGCTATATGGTTTTCAGTGGCATAGTTCACACCAGTGCTTGCAGTTCCAGAAAAAAAAAAAAAAACATGCTGCATTTTTCCTGCACTGTAAAAAGCATCAATCTCACGGGAACACACCAAAAACACACTGGAACACCCATGTTCTTATTTAAGGGGGGGGGGGTGGGAATGCACTGGACTGCATTAAAAATGCACTGGAACACATCAAAAACGCGCATTGCAAAAAAGCATCTGGTGCGCATCCAGACTGCATCTCTATGTGAACTGGCCCTTAAGCTGTGAAAAAGTCTTACACATGTAGTATCACCAAACTCAGGAGGCATATCAGAATGTATTTTTGGTTTTCAATTATGAGTATTGCTGTGTGTGAGAAAGAACTTGGTAAAGTCAAACTTTTGTGAAAAATTATAAATTAATGGATGAATGAAATGATAAAAATTCACCATGTCTTACTAAATACCTTGGAAGGTCTACTTTCCAAATAGGGGTTGTTTTCAAATACATATACCATAGCTTGTAGAGTAACTTTCACACAGACTAATTAAACACAGATTTGGTTTATGTTTACCAAAAATATGTAGCAGAATATATTTTAGCTTAAATTTATGAAGAAAGATTTATTGGAAACGTTTATTACAGAAACCAAGAAACCAACGGCCATCCCCTCATCACGGATCGCTCCCGGAGGGAAACGGACCGCCGTAACCAGCTGGAGGGGGTCCGATCGGACCCCCCACCCGCTGGAAGGCAGGCATGTAGATCTACGTGATTGTGCCTGCCTGTGCCATTGTGTTGACATATAATGGCAATACGGCGGTCCTTAAGTGGTTAAACTATATAAACGAAAAAATACTGATTATTCTAAAAAAGAAAAAAAAAAATTTGGGAAAAGTGTTGCATGACTGAGTAATTGTCAAAGTGTGACAGTGTTGAAAGCTGAAAACTGGCCTGGGCAGGAAATGAGTCAAAGTGTCCAGTATTGAGGGGGATAAAGGAATAAAATGCATACTCGAGTATAGGCCAATCCAAATATAAGCCGAGGCACCTAATTTTACCACAAAAAAATTGGGAAAACATATTGACTCGAGTATAAGCCTAGGGTGGGAAAATGCAGCAGCTACTGGGTAAACAATGCCCATTTGCAGCGATACCTTTCATTACTAAAACAGTGTGCGTCTCCCGCTGTGTTATGCAGTCTGTTCAGCCATCCATTTTAACTAAGCCCCACCTCCTCCTTGTCTTTGATAGACGGAACTTTGATAAAGTTTCCCAGCATTGTATCAGTGTTCCTCTATCATGGACGGTCAAACAGACGCGGTTTTAGTAATGAAAGGTATGGCTGCTGTACAGCTCACTCGAGTATAAGCCGAGGCAGGGGTTTTCAGCTTAAAACGGGCTGAAAAACTCGGCTTATACTCGAGTATATACGGTAAGTATTTCCGAACAAACGTTATTTAGAAAATCTGAAATTTAGTGCGTTTTGTGATCTGATGGTGCCACCATTGGTGGAATTTCAAAATCAACCAAGTACCTCATGTTGCTATAGAAATTTATTTTCATGGTCGGAATCTTCTTTTCTTTCCCGAAGTGTTCTTTTCTTGTGCTCATGCGCATTTCTTTTTCGATTATATTTCTCACAAGATTCTCCCATCATTGATTAAAAAAATCGTTCATTTTTCAAAACATTTCCAACATGACTGATCACTAAAATTCTATGGGTGCACGAAAATAGGCCGCTGCTGTGGCCCACTAATGGTGCGAAATTCGAACAAAAATTCTTAGTTACAAATTTCAAAAGAAAATTCTTTCGGCATTCGAAATGGCTGGCTTTAGGCTTTGAAGGAAACATGGACTATGAGGAACAGAGTCAACAATTACTCACTTTTTTGTAAATGCTGGTTGCTCAACTGTCTCTGACAGGGCTGTCTTTAACACAGGGCAAAAGGGGCAGCTGCCTCGGGCCCAGTCATTTTTGTGAGGTCCAACGCTGCTTCCCCTTGAGCCCACACTGCATTCAAATAGTTGATAATCTGATTTTTTTTTAATAGCTTACCTATAAAAATCCTTTTATTTTCGTACATCATGGGACACAGGGCCTAAGTAATAACTTAATGGGTATATAGGCACTTTCAGGTGATGGACACTGGTATACCCAATACAGGAAGTTCACTCCCCTATATTACTCCTCCTTCCAGGAGTACCTCAGTTTTTGTAGCAAAGCAATATATCTAAACCCCAAAAGAGGGGTGGGATCTCTGTGTCCTCCAAGAAAAGTATTTTACAGGTAAGCCATTATAAAAATCCTATCTTCTTTATCATACATCATGGGACACAGAGCCCAAGTAATAACTTCATGGAATGTCCCATAGCAATGCTTTTTGAGGGGAGGGAGAGACAACCCACAGGGTACCCTCAGGCATGAGGACCGATTACTATCCTGCAGCATACCTTCTTATATCTACCTGATAAAATTTGGTGAATGTATGTACTGAAGACCAAGTTGCAGACTTGCAGACCTGAGTTATGGAGGCTTGGTGACCTGGTAGAGTGCGCTTTGAATTGAAAAGGGGGGATTTTACCCCTTAAATCATAAGTCTGAATAGTAACTTGTCGATTCCACTTAGCGACAGTGGATTTCGATGCTGCTTGTCCTTTTTTCTGGGAGAATAAATAAGACGTCAATCTTTCAAATCCGAGCAGTTGTCTTTAAATAGACTTTCACTGCTCTCACCACATCAAGACAATGTAGTGCTTTTTCTTCACTTGAACGTGGTTTTGGGAAAGGTAGGACAATATCTTGGGTCAGGTGAAAACCTGAGACCACTTTTGGCAAAAAATCTGGACGAGGGCGTAACACCACTCTGTCCTCATGAATAATCAAGTATGGCTCTTTACAAGAAAAAGCAGCCAAATCCGAAACCCTCCTTGCTCAGGATATAGCAACCAAGAACACCAGCTTCCTTGTCAGAAGGACTAAGGTAATATGCTGTATCAGTTCAAATGTGTTTTTGTAACACTGACAAAACCCAAGTACAAGTCCCAAGGGCTCAAAGGTGTTTTAACTGGTTAATTAATCCACATCACCCCTCGCATAAAACCCCAGACTAAAGAATGTGTAGCAAGCGGTCTTTGAAATAAGACTGATAAAGCTGAGACTTGACCCTTAATAATACTTAAGGCCAACTTCCTCTCTACCCCTTATTGTAGAAAGGTAATATATCTCTGAGGGTGCCAACCCTTGGATTCACACCAGGAAACATAAGCCCTCCAGACTCTGTAATTTATAGTTCTGGAAGCTGCCTTCTTTGCATTAATCAAGGTGGAGATAACTGAGCCCTGGTTTCTTTACAATATGGGTTTCAATAGCCAAGCCGTTAAATTTAGCATTTGTAAAGTAGGATGGAATATCGGCCCTTGCGAGAGCAGGTCTGGCCGTAGTGGAAGGGACCATGGATCCTCCACTGCCATCTTTATGATTTCTGCATACCATCACCTTCTGGGCCATGCTGGTGCTACCAGAATTACTGGGTAAGTCGTGGCAGCAACTGAATAGGGGTGAATGCGTAAATTGGTGAGAACTGATCCCACGGGATAACCAATGCATCTGTTCCGCATGCGAATGGATCCCTTGTTCTGGACACAAAGTTGACAAACCTTTTGCCAAATCTGGACGCTAGAAGATCGATGTCCGGAGTCCCCCATCTCTGACAAACAGCCCGAAATAAGTTGGGGTGAAGAGACCATTCCCCTGGGAATAACTGCTGGCGACTCATGTAGTCCGCCTGCCAATTCTCTATTCCCAGAATATTCCTTTCTGCCCAAGTTAGAATATGGTTCACCTCTGTCTGCGCTGCAGGACTCTTGGTGCCTCCTTGGTGATTGATATAGGCCACAGCTGTGGCATCGTCGGATTGGATCCTGACAGGACAATCCCATAACCTGAAAGTCCAGGTCTTTAGAGCCAGACGCACTGCCCAAATATCTAGGATGTTGTTGGGCAAGGCTCTTTCGGTTCTTGACCACTGTCCTTGGACAGTTGTCTTCTCTAGTACTGCTCCCCAGCCTGAAAGTCTGGCATCTGTTACCACTTTCCAGATAACTGGTCTGAAGGATTTTCCCTTCAGCAGATTCTGGGTTAGTAACCACAAATTGAGGTTTTGGGACACCATTGGGGACAGTCGCATTGGCAAATCTAACGCTTGAATTGTTTTGTTCTAAGCAGACAGGATACTGTTTTGCAACATTCTTGAATGGGACTGGGCATAGGAAACTGCTTCGAATGAAGCCACCATCTTTACTAACAATATCATACAAAGTTGAATGGAGGGATCTCCTTTCGACCTAACCATCTGCAATAGCTCTCTTATGGAGTTAATTTTTGCCTGAGGTAAGAAGACCTTTTCTGGGCTGTGTCTATGATCAGACCCAAATATTCCAGCCTCTTTAGCGAATTTAAAGATTTCTCTAGGTTGAGAATCCAAACACAGACACGCCAAGTAACTGGTTGTAATGCGTATGTTTTGCTCTAAATGAGCCACAGACTGGTCTATTAGCAACAGATCGTTTAGGTACACCAAGACTGTTATGCCTTGTGCCCTTAATCTGGCTAGAGGTGGGGCCAGCACCCGGGGTGCTGTATGTAGCTAGCCCGAAGGGCAAGGCTACGAACTGAAAGTGCTGCTGTTCTATTTCGAACCGCAGAAAACTTTGGTGAGCAGCTAATATAGGGACATGCAGATACGCTTCCCTGATGTCAGGGCGGCACAGTGGTGTAGTGGTTAGCACTCTCACCTAGCAGTAAGAAGGTTCGCTGGTTCAAATCCCAAACACGACACTACCTGCCTGGAGTTTGCATGTTCTCCCTGTGTCTGCGTGGGTTTCCTCCGGGTACTCCGGTTTCCTCCCACACTCCAAAGACATGCAGGTAGGTTAATTGGCATCTGTCCAAAATTAGCCTTAGTATATGAATGGGGACCTTGGATTGTGGGCTCCTTGAGGGTAGGGACCAATGTGAGTGTGCAATGTACAGGGATAGGGACAGGTTGAACTGGATGGACTGGTGTCTTTATTCAACCTTACTAACTATGTAACTATATGTAACTATGTAACTATGTCGATAGACGCAGGAAGTTCTCTTCCTTGTAGGATGGAAACTACTGACCTGATCGACTCCATGCGAAAGGAGCGGATCTTCAGGAACAGATTTCGATTTTTTAGATCTAGAATGGGTCTGACATCTCTATTTGGTTTTGATACCATAAAGTGGTTTGAATAAAACCCCAAACCTTTTTCTGTGGGGATCTGTATGATCACCCTTTGAGCCAATAATCGGGTCTAATGCCCGAAACAGAAATTGCCTTTTCTCTGGATCTTTGGGAATGTCTGATCTCAGAAAACGAGACAGGGGAAATTCCCGAAATTCTAGTTTGTATCCTAGAGACACAGTGGAGATGACACATCTGTCCTGAATTTCCTCTTGCCAGACTTCTGAGTATTGCAGAAGTCTTACCCCCACTCTGGCGGGGTGGGGGGGGGCCTCTTCATAATGAGGCTTTTGAATTCTGCTTTGCAGATTTCCGGCCCCAGGTCTTCTTTTGTGCCTGGGCCTGACCCTGAGGTTTTCCTCTAAAGTGTGACCGCGGAGGCTGTCGCCACTGCCTAGAGGCGGATGCACCAGGCACAAGGGAAAGAGTCAGCTTAAATGAAGGCCGTTTATACTTTCTATTGACTGGCAAAAGAGTACTCTTCCCACTAGAAATCATTTGGATGTATTTGTCTAAATCATCCCCAAATAGTCGATCCCCATGAAAAGGGAGATTAGTCAGAAGTCTTTTGCAAGGTGCTTTGGCTGACCAATTTTTTATCCACAGGATCCTTCCCATGTGTACTAGCACAAGCGCGTAAGGTGGGATGCCTGATGAATAGTCTTTTTATGGCAAAGCATAATGGTTTTGGTAGTTCAGCCAATCGCGGGCCTGTTGTGCAGGGACCTCTTTAAGGGCCTGTCTAAACTGGTCCTTTAGGGACTGACAGATGCCTATTGCAGCGACTGCAGGCTAAGTAACGCCCCCTGCCAAGGAAAAAGAGGATTTTAACAGGAATTCAAAACCTTTTACCTGTTGGATCTTTATGCATTTGTGCATTGTCTACTGGGCAAGTTAGACTTTTATTCACACTAGAAATCGCAGCGTCAACTGCTGGTACAGCTGGTGAATTTTTCCTCCAAAGGATATAGAGCTGAGAATCTCTTTGGAGAAAGTGCTTATCTGGGTGATCCCATTCAGTATAAAATAAGTTTTTCTATTAATGCATGTACAGGAAAACGCATGAAAAGTCTGTAAAGGTTTTACGGAACCTAAAGACGAAACAGAACTTTCAGCTGACTCCGTTAGGGGTAGTTGGAAAGAGGAATGAACCATCTTCCCTAAGAGATTGCACCAGCAATTTCTCTGATTGCGAAGCTGAAAAGTGTTCATCCACTGCCTTTCCTCCTGATCGCCTGAGGGTAACACCTCATCTTGTACCCACTGTTCCCCTTGTAGGGGGTCTAAGGTGGGGGAGGGGAATCTAACCTGCTTCCTATCCCTTTGGATGGAGGATGCGATTAAAGCAGCCAGCTAACCTTCCTTCAAGGCCCTGCAGGGAGGAGGAAAATATATCTTCAGTCACGAATACAGAGGCTGAGATGTGAGAAGCAGCTGCACCATCAATTGGTTCTAATGACTCACCCTGGCATGTGAAAATTGGTAATTCAGGAGAGGATGACAATGTGGAGGCATGACTGGAGTTACCAGCACCTGGGGGGTGGATTTTTTGGTACCTTTTTTTGATGTCTTTTTTGTAAGTCATAGTGCTAAGCACAAAAAGCAGAGGCACTAAGAAAATGCACTATTTGCTGAGCAATAGTTTAGAAAAACAATGGCGCTATAAGTTCAGCTTGGTACCGAGTATTTACAATGTATTTCCTTTACTGGAAATGTCTGCATACATCCCTTACGTGCCCCAGCGCTCCTGTGTGCTGTGTGTCAGACTTCCATCTCTTCAGTTGTTGATCTGATAGAGATTTTCTGCTAATTAACAGCGATGATTTTAAAAGCCTCAGGTGTGCTGTATCGCTGGTGCCTGCGTCGTGTGGTCCACGTGGACGCTTTGCGTTTAAGCTACGCCCCTTTGCCTCTAACCCGCCCCCTCTCGTTTCAAAAACAGAACAGCGGTCTTCGCGCATGTGGATGGCTTCGGTCTGCCAGCGCAGACCCGTAGAAGGAGAGCTTCTATGACCCGTTTCAACCAAGAGAGCAAGTATGTTATGTGGGCAGGGGCGATGGCAGGACATTGACATGGCTTGTGGGGAAAATGCGCCTTTAGGCATTAAAGCCTTAAGATAAACTTAACAAAGGGAGCCGCCACCAGGTGGAGCAAGCAAGTATACAAACTGCTGCTGTACCTCTCCTTTCGTTCCTCCAGGGGGGAAAGGGATATGTCTTTATTCAATTAAGAATCTACCCCTGGCTGCTGACCACACACACACACACACACACACACACACACACACGCTGTACTAGCTGAAACTGAGATGGCTGAGAGCAATGTAGCAAGGAATGTGCATTTACTCCCTCTAGTGGAGACTTTCAGTCATACAATATTATACTCATAGAAGAAAAAAAACATAGGTTGATTTTTTACAGTTCCTGGGTTCCCTTACCTTATCCTCGCTGCAGGATACTGCTGACAACAGACAGATCCAATCTTCACCCATCACAGCAGGCTGCGTTAGTAGACCTGGTCCCTAATATAGGGGTTCCACTCACTTGGACCTGTATTAGCACCCCACCAGAAAAACTTTAGGTTCCGGGGTCCAGCCCTGTAAAAGAGGCATTACAGGCAAAAACATTCATATACGAGGCCCGAGTACCATCCACCTGGGCCTTGGCACTTTGGATGGATCCGGTCTTATGGAGGCTGTTTAAATCCAGCAAAGCATCCCTCCTGGAGCTCTTCGGAGCACATCTTCACTCGTGACCAACACCTTAGACACTGGTGAAAAAACGGAGGTACTCCCGGAAGGAGGGATATATAGGGGAGTGAACTTCCTGTATTGGGTATACCAGTGTCCATCACCTGAAGATGCCTATATACCCATTAAGTTATTACTTAGGCTCTGTGTTTCATGATGTACGATAAAGAAAAGTGGATTCAGGTGTGCCCAATTAAGTTTTTGCCCAGGGTCCAATCAATATGAAAGACGGCCCTGGTTTCTGACTTCATTACTTTGAAACAATGACCAAAAATAAGTGTGCACATCAGAAAATAAGTTAGAACTACCAATGTTTTTCTAACAAATGAATCACCACACATGTATCTTAGCAAAAGAAATTTTACTTAAAAAAAAAACAAACAAAAAAATCAGAAACAATACAACTTTTGACAAGGAAACCTGGAGTTTGGGGGGTGCATTAAGAGAACAAGCTTGGTTTATAAAAGATGCAGAAAGCAAAGCATGTCACCCACAGCAACCCAATTCCAGCTCCCACTTAACTGCATCTCAGAACAAAAGCAAAATTCGGATTGGCTGCTATGAGCAACAGGCTTTCCTTTCCTGTGGTTTGTGTAAATTATTTTGTAACCATATTCATACAAACTATGAACCGCTGCTGAGCAGCAAACACCTGCCTTTTTCCACGGGGTACTGTTTTAATTAGGAATGCGCCGTTCCTTCATCTCTACCTGTAATTTCAACCAAACGATTCATTTATGACAGGTGTGGAATGCTTGTTTCAGCAGTTTTTATGCAAATGCAGACTTCGTCAAGGCAGCCTCCCAATCTGCACTGCAAGCTCCTTTTTCCAACAGTTTGTTCTGGAGCAAAGAAATTAGCCTTCCTGGTCCACAAGACGCTGCCTGGTCTCCATCACTATGTCTTCTATTACCTCTGTCTTCAGGAGATCCTTAATCTGCAATGTGAAGGAGGGAGCACTCTGTCACAATGTTCAGCAATACCAAGCTTTAAAGGCCAAGATCACCCAAGGGACGATAACATTTTGCATGGTCACTAGCAAATTGAGTCATATGCCAGCTTGTTCTCTAGGGCACTCTAGCTTTGTATTCTTCTTGCTCCCAAACCATGAATTCTGCGCAGTTAAAAAAAAAAAAAACACACAGGAGATCTCCACAGAGAAGATGTTTTAAATCTTCATTACAGCTTTGTGGGTGGAGTAGAGGCACTGTAAATCTCAGGACTGCAGTAGCCTAGTGATACAAGAGCCATTTGCTGTACATTTGCTTTCTGACCCCACTGAATATATTTAATTTGTAACTATAATGGTTCTGGGTAAATTTATTTTACGTTTTTTTTAACCACTCCCCGCCCAACGATGTCATATGACTCCATTGACTTAATGGGGATATCTGAATGATGCCTGCAGCTACAGGCATCATTCATATATTTTCTTTTAGAGCCAGCGATTTGCTTCACCATAAGATCATAGCAGCGGTTCAGCTGCTTGATCGTTCTTACAGGCAGCAGAAGGGGACTCCCCCCCCCCCCCCCTCGCCGTCCTCTGGAGCTTCTCCCGGCTCGTCCATACAATTGGCAAGCCAGAGAAGGACTCCATGCTGGAAGTTGACCATAGAAAATCCAGCGGGCCAGATGGCCTCTGGACATCTCTATGATCTTTCGGAGACCAGGCGTGATGTTATGAGGTTATGCCCGGCCTCTACATTTAAAAAAAATTCACTGCCTCGGCTGGGAAGCCAGAATCTTTTTTTCTTCCTCAGGCTTCTCAGCCTAGAGGTGAGATGTGGGTACTTTTTGACCCCAGATCTCTCTGTAAAGAGGACCTTTCTCGCAGTATTCCTATTACAAGGGATGTTTACATTCCTTGTAGAAGAAATAAAAGTGAAAAAAAAGAAAAAAAGTGTCTAAATAGAAAAATAAAAACATATAAAAATAAATAAAAATTTAAAGTGTCCCCGCGGTTATGGGCGCACAAGTGAATGCATACGTAGGTCGCATCCACAAATGTAAATTCCAAAAAGCGTTTGCAAAAGTACCGCTCAAATACCGTGTGAGATAAAAAGTCGACCATTTTATTCCCTAGGCTCTCTGATAAAAAAAAAACATATGTTTGGGGGTTCTGAGCAATTTTCTAGCAAAAAAAATTGATGATTTTAACATATAGGAGCGTAGAGTCAGAATTGGCCTGGGTAGCAAGTAGTTAAATTTAAGTTTTTGAACCAATGGGTTCTTGGCCATTTGTGCTATACAACACATGCAATGCAATTGAACCAATGGGTTCTTGGCCATTTGTGCTATACAACACATGCAATCCCATTGCACAAACATTTCATATGGAGTAAGTATTACCAGCTCTTCCCACATGTGTAAATTTGAGCTTAAGCTCTTCAGCTCTGTAAACAGCAGGCTTCTTAAAACAATTATTAAAATCATATTAAAAGACCTTACAACGCAATGTGCAGTTTAGTATAAATTGTGAACAAAATCAGGAAACCACATTTGTATTCAGTCCATATTTTGTACACTAAAGAAATCAAGATATGCCTAGTGTTAACTTTCTGATCCTTCTTTACATCTAATACCCCCCATTCTCTGCACAACAAATGAAAATTCACATCATGCTTTCAGGAGGTAGGGTCTATACTGGCTCCTAAAATAGAAAAGGTTGGCCAATATCACATTTAATCTGCAGCTCTTGTAGAATTCAATTACGCACAAATGTAATGGGTGGGGCAAGTGTTTAGACAGCACATAAAAGTCAGGTAGAGTTCTGGGATGTAATGGTAAACGCAAACGGGAGGCTTCCCAGGTTATTAAATGTAAATCCATAGACTCGAAATCCCAGTGGTAAAGCAGCCATGATGTTTGGGGTTCACCGACAGAATCAAAAACTGCCTGCAAGGGAAAAAATATAAAAATTGTAGGGATGCACCGAAATTTCGGCCGCCGAAAACATATCGGCCGAAAATGCCCTTTTCGGCAATTTTCCGAAGGTTAAAAACGGCCGATAACGTCCAGATTGGATGGGTGATCTGTCTATCAAAGTGCCCGGACAAGGGGGAGGAGCTGTATGTGATGGCACACGACAGGGAACACACAGCTATTGAAATGAAAGCTGTGACGTTCCCGGCGCTCTATTGAACCAGACGGCGGAGGCGGCTCTCCTCTCTCTTCGTTGCACAGGGGGCATCACTGGCTGCACTGGGGCAACACACTTATCTCCTGTACCATGTCGCCAGTCTCTGACCACCTCCCGTACCATGTCGCCAGTCTCTGACCACCTCCCGTACCATGTCGCCAGTCTCTGACCACCTCCCGTACCATGTCGCCAGTCTCTGACCACCTCCCGTACCATGTCGCCAGTCTCTGACCACCTCCCGTACCATGTCGCCAGTCTCTGACCACCTCCCGTACCATGTCGCCAGTCTCTGACCACCTCCCGTACCATGTCGCCAGTCTCTGACCACCTCCCGTACCATGTCGCCAGTCTCTGACCACCTCCCGTACCATGTCGCCAGTCTCTGACCATCTCCCGTACCATGTCGCCAGTCTCTGACCATCTCCCTTACCATGTCGCCAGTCTCTGACAATCTCCCTTACCATGTCGCCAGTCTCTGACAATCTCCCTTACCATGTCGCCAGTCTCTGACCATCTCCCTTACCATGTCGCCAGTCTCTGACCATCTCCCTTACCATGTCGCCAGTCTCTGACAATCTCCCTTACCATGTCGCCAGTCTCTGACAATCTCCCTTACCATGTCGCCAGTCTCTGACCACCTCCTGTACCATGTCCCCAGTCTCTGACCACCTCCTGTACCATGTCCCCAGTCTCTGACCATCTCCTGTACCATGTCCTCAGTCTCTGACCATCTCCTGTACCATGTCCTCAGTCTCTGACCATCTCCTGTACCATGTTCCCAGTCTCTGACCATCTCCTGTACCATGTTCCCAGTCTCTGACCATCTCCTGTATAAAAATATTTTTTAAAAACAGTCATTTTCGGTATCGGTCAGTTTCGGTATCGGTTTTCGGCCTAGTGTATTTTTCATTTTCGGTATCGGCACCAAAAAACCCATTCGATGCACTCCTAAAAAATTGTACTGGAAAATCGTGACCTTAATAAGCAATAAGAAACAGGTGGACTTTGTCCCCCTTTAACATTTCACTGCCCCAAATGTAAAATATTACTAAGGTTCAAAGCAAGGCAGAGACTGTGTGAGAGACACACCTGGTGGGTTAAAGATGCTTCATAGCAGTACAGGACACTGGTGTCATATAGTAACATCTTCTGAGCAGCTAGCGCCAGGATGCAATTTCTCAGCCGTGAAATCACTTCCCGGTCAGATAATGATACAGGCTAAAAAAAAAAAAAAAAAAAAAGGTTAAAAAAAATCCACAATGACTGGTCTGCATGAATCTACTGATATGTCATACCACAATAAACAATAGTATTTTTAAGGAAATCTTCAAATTTTATCATAAAAAGCTGTTTTAAAGCTCCAGTCAGTGACTGTCAAGGCTCAGATATTGTCATCAGTCTGCTGTTGGCAGACAAAAACATTTTCTCAATATCATCCCCTAGTGATCAGACTGCAACACTAAAGCAAGTATCAAGATTAGAGGCTTTATGCTGGGTTCACACTGGTGTGCTGTGGTTTAAACACAGTGTGCTTGCAGTGCAGCATAGCCGTGGTTTTCATGCAGGTTACCTGCATTTTCCCACAGGCTTCTGCATTTCTGATGCGTTTTCAGAAAGTGCACCAAAAGTCCTGCATGCTGCATCTTTGGTACAATTTCAAAAGACGCACCACAAATGGATGCACTAATAGAAATCTATAGGAAGCATGAGCAAGTAGGAGACGATTAGTGTAATTTGTAAGCACAGCCAAGAACAGACAGGCATGGGGATTCCATAATCCATCCATCTCTCAAATAACATCTTTAAGGAAAAAAGGATTTATGTGCCATTATAATGGGGCAGGAAATGGTTGTTTGATACGTGTGCCATATTAACCTGTTTCAGGTCCATTTGCTCCACCTTCTGCAGTTTTTATCACAGAGTAAAATAGAAACTGGTGCAGGGTACACTACAAAATTAACAAAGGTATTGTGACAGTTTTCAGTATAGAAAAATAACACAGATCCCTGCCTAGTCTGACCTGGCATACGGGATGCGTCAGGCAGCTCACATCTCTCTCTTTGCTTAGAGTAATCAAACCACATGAGCAAAAGAACCCTCCTCTAACCTCCTGTACTCAGCGGAGTATAAAGGGTGATCAGAACACGCAGCTACAGCTGAACAGCATAAGGCTCCTTTCACACTTGTGCGACCCCAAGTCGAAGGATATGCAAAATGTAATGCATCTCTATGAGAACAAACAGTTTCAAACAACACTACTGAAGTCACTGACTACAGAAAAGGCCCCTGCACTACTGTGATCTGACTTTGACAAATTCAATGCAGAGTAGAAAAGTCTTAAAGTGATATCACAGTTGGGCCCCAAAGCTGTACTACAAATCACGCAACTTTGGAGTTGCCTAGTGTCAAAGAAGCCTAGAACAAGCAGATCTTTCCATATTAACAAAAAGGCTTGAGCCCCCTTTTGTTAATTAGCAGAAGGATCTGCTCCATTTTCTCAGCTTAGAGGAGTGGTGCCTGCAGCACTAACCCAAAGCCTGCACCACACTGTTCATTCCTCCAAATGTGTACATCTGTAAATAATACTTGCACTATTTGGTAGACATGTACTTAATGTGCAAAATGTGATTTGACGCTAGGTCCACATTAGTGGTCAGTGTCTCTTCTATGCTCATTGAGTCAGTCTCTGCATTATGTTTTTCACCTCTCAGAATGATCCAGAAATAGATAGGGATGTATATTTAGAAACTTGCATTCAGGGCTTCAATCTACACACTTATATATTACAACTGCGGAAACCATAGAGGAGCTAGGAAGCTCTGATCTTTGAGATCTTTATAGTTTTTAACACTCGCATGCTCTTGTCCCTCCACAACTGCTAGGAAGGGGCCAGACAGCAAGACTTACTTGGCTGAACTGTGTGGCTAAGCTTTAAAGAAACTTCAACTGAAATATATAAACAATTCCAAGTGTGAACCAATGGGTAAAAGTGGAAGAAAAGCCCAAGTCTAACTATTCTTAAAAACTCTCTCTTCCTCCTCCTAGCTATCCTGTCTAACCAGAATAAAAAAGGTTTGTGTACTTATTGTTTTTTTATATGCTCCTGTCAGGTCACGTGATCCTGCAGCTCCAGCGTTAGTAAACACTGTTTGGTGGCTTGCACCTACAGGTAGGCCTATAATAAAGCTTACCTGTAGGTACAAGGAATATATGCTAAATGTGCACCGTTTAGGAGACATTTACTATTTCTGCAGCCGGTGACATCACCAGCTTATGTGCACTGGGCTCTGAATGGATGGTATACCGAGTATGCAGTCCATTCGGAGTGCTGTGCCGCAATCACAACTCCAATGCGTGGGAGTGACATCATTGCAGCATGGCCATTCACATGGGTAGTTCCTGGAAACCTGCCAGAAATATGGGGGGAAAATGGAAGCCCTGTCCGAGGTGACAGAGCGCTGCTGGAGGGCTTTGTTTTAAAAGGTACATCTTTCCTAATTCCCTCTTGCCACAGAACTCTATTACTTATGGTATAATCCCACTGGAGAATTGTGTGGCAGCTTGATAGAGCTGAGAATTCTGTGCCTAATCTTAAATAGAACGGACATGTCACTACTTGATGGGGTTGCCTTTTAACATCAAGACTACAGCGATTTAGATCAGTACTTCTAGGAAAAAAGTGAGCAAATGTCACCAGCTACTAGAGCAGTGGCTAATGATTTTACCATTTTGTGACAGATTCTTTTTAATTCCCATGACATTCTCTTGCCTGCTGACTGGTGTTTATTTGAAAAGAAAACAAGTTAGGCTGGCATTTAAAATATCAGTGGATTACCTCCAAATTCGTAACAAACCCCCCTGCTCCCGCTTCCTCTTCAACCCCCAGAGGAGTGGGGTTCAGCCAGATGAAGCCATTGTTTCCCAGGATGATGGAGGCTCCACAGGTAAGATTGTGAAAGTGAGTCTTCCTTCTCTTTATCAATGAAGGGGATACTTGAACCAGGACCCCTTGTCCAAGCTAGAAGAAAAAACAAAAAAGGGATTGCCAAAGGTAATATATTTGTCAAAAGCAAAGATCGCATACACATTGTTGCCAACACCTCATACCTTGCCATACTTGAGGCTGCGAGTGTGCAGTGATAATGCACCATCAGAGTACACCGCCTGGACCTCGGCCTGAGAGTGTGTTAAGGAAGAAACAAGCTAAGTGCTAACAAATGAAAAACATTATTTACAGTGACCTCTTACAGAGAAGACAGGACTTACTCTAATGGTAACAAAGGTAAATTATCAGCCTGGGTACAATGGGTAAAGCACAGTGGCAAAGTGCACTTTTGTCTATTAGCACTATGGTTCTAGGTTTGAATACCAACCAAAGCCCTACCTGCCTGGAGTTTGCATGTTCACTGCTTGCCTGGATTTGCTCCCACACCCCAGACATACTTACTGGTAGGTTGCCCATGAATGTAAAAATAAGTTATTTAATCACTTGCTTACTGGGCACTTAAACACCCTTCCTGCCCAGACCAATTTTCAGCTTTTAGTGCTCTCACACTTTGAATGACAATTACTCAGTCATGCAACACTGTACCCAAATGAATTTTGTGTCATTTTTTTCCCACAAATAGAGCTTTCTTTTGGTGTTATTTGATCACCTCTGGGATTTTAATTTTTTGCGCTATAAATGAAAAAAGACCGAAAATTTTGAAAAAAAAAAAACGCATATTTCTTTGTTTCTGTGATAAAATTTTGCAAATTATAATTTTTTTTTCATAAATTTTGGCCACAATTTATACTGCTACATATCTTTGGTAAAAATAACCCAAATTAGTGGATATTATTTGGTCTTTGTGAAAGTTAGAGAGTCTACAAGCTGTGGTGCGAATCATAAAAAATTGATCACACCTGATGTACTGGTGGCCTATCTCATTTCCTGCGACCAGAACAAGCCAGGAAAGTACAAATACCCCCCAAATGACCCCTTTTTTGAAAGTAGACATTCCAAGGTATTTACTAAGATGCATGGTGAGGTTTTTGATGTTGTCATCTTTTTCTCACAATTCTTTGCAAAATGAAGATTTTTTTTTTTTTTTTTCCTCACAAAATTTTCAATGTAATAGGTTATTTCTCTCACATGGCATGTGTATACCACAAATGACACCCCAAAATACGTTCTGCTACTCCTCCTGAGTATAACGATATTAAATGTGTGAGACTTTTACACAGCCTGGCCACATACAGAGGCCCAATATTGAAATAGCACCATCAGGCGTTCTAGGAGCATAAATTACACATCTTATTTCTCAACCACCCATTACAGTTTTGAAGGCCCTGGAGCAACAGGACAATGGAAATGCCCACAAAGTGACCCCATTTTGGAAAGCTAACACCCCAACGTATAATCTATGAGGCATATTGAGTCGTTTGAATGGTTCATTTTTTTTCCAGAAGTTTTGGGAAAATGTGGAAAAAAAATGAAAACGCATTTTTTTTTACGCAAAGTTGTCCATTTATAAGATATTTCCAACACATAGCATGTATATAGCAAAAATGACACCCCAAAATACGTTCTACTACTCCTCCTGAGTATAACGATACCAAATGTGTGAGACTTTTACACAGCCTGGCCACATACAGAGGCCCAATATTGCAATAGCACCATCAGGCGTTCTAGGAGCATAAATTACACATCTTATTTCTCAACCACCTACAGTTAGGGCCATAAATATTTGGACAGTGACACAATTTTCGCAAGTTGGGCTCTGCATGCCACCGCATTGGATTTGAAATGAAACCTCTACAACAGAATTCAAGTGCAGATTGTAACGTTTAATTTGAAGGGTTGTACAAAAATACCTGATAGAAAATGTAGGAATTGTACACATTTCTTTACAAACACTCCACATTTTAGGAGCTCAAAAGTAATTGGACAAATAAACATAACCCAAACAAAATATTTATTTATTCAATATTTTGTTGCAAATCCTTTGGAGGCAATCACTGCCTTAAGTCTGGAACCCATGGACATCACCAAACGCTGGGTTTCCTCCTTCTTAATGCTTTGCCAGGCCTTTCCAGCCGCAGCCTTCAGGTCTTGCTTGTTTGTGGTTCTTTCCGTCTTAAGTCTGGATTTGAGCAAGTGAAATGCATGCTCAATTGGGTTAAGATCTGGTGATTGACTTGGCCATTGCAGAATGTTCCACTTTTTTGCACTCATGAACTCCTGGGTAGCTTTGGCTGTATGCTTGGGGTCATTGTCCATCTGTACTATGAAGCGCCGTCCGATCAACTTTGCACCATTTGGCTGAATCTGGGCTGAAAGTATATCCCGGTACACTTCAGAATTCATCCGGCTACTCTTGTCTGCTGTTATGTCATCAATAAACACAAGTGACCCAGTGCCATTGAAAGCCATGCATGCCCATGCCATCACGTTGCCTCCACCATGTTTTACAGAGGATGTGGTGTGCCTTGGATCATGTGCCGTTCCCTTTCTTCTCCAAACTTTTTTCTTCCCATCATTCTGGTACAGGTTGATCTTTGTCTCATCTGTCCATAGAATACTTTTCCAGAACTGAGCTGGCTTCTTGAGGTGTTTTTGGGCAAATTTAACTCTGGCCTGTCTATTTTTGGAATTGATGAATGGTTTGCATCTACATGTGAACCCTTTGTATTTACTTTCATGGAGTCTTCTCTTTACTGTTGACTTAGAGACAGATACACCTACTTCCCTGAGAGTGTTCTGGACTTCAGTTGATGTTGTGAACGGGTTCTTCTTCACCAAAGTATGCGGCGATCATCCACCACTGTTGTCTTCCGTGGACGCCCAGCCCTTTTTGAGTTCCCAAGCTCACCAGTCAATTCCTTTTTTCTCAGAATGTACCAGACTGTTGATTTTGCTACTCCAAGCATGTCTGCCATCTCTCTGATGGATTTTTTCTTTTTTTTCAGCCTCAGGATGTTCTGCTTCACCTCAATTGAGAGTTCCTTTGACCGCATGTTGTCTGGTCACAGCAACAGCTTCCAAATGCAAAACCACACACCTGGAATCAACCCCAGACCTTTTAACTACTTCATTGATTACAGGTTAACGAGGGAGACGCCTTCAGAGTTAATTGCAGCCCTTAGAGTCCATTGTCCAATTACTTTTGGTCCCTTGAAAAAGAGGAGGCTATGCATTACAGAGCTATGATTCCTAAACCCTTTCTCCGATTTGGATGTGGAAACTCATATTGCAGCTGGGAGTGTGCACTTTCAGCCCATATTATATATATAATTGTATTTCTGAACATGTTTTTGTAAACAGCTAAAACAACAAAACTTGTGTCACTGTCCAAATATTTATGGCCCTAACTGTATTTCAGTTTTGAAGGCCCTGGAGCACCAGGACAATGGAAATGCCCACAAAGTGACCCCATTTTGGAAAGCTAACACCCCAATGTATAATCTATGAGGCATATTGAGTCTTTTGAATGGTTTATTTTTTTCCAGAAGTTTCGGGAAAATGTGGAAAAAAATTAAAACGCTTTTTTTTTTTTTAACGCAAAGTTGTCCATTTATAAGATATTTCCAACACATAGCATGTACATAGCAAAAATGACACCCCAAAATACGTTCTGCTACTCCTCCTGAGTATGGCAATACCAAATGTGTGAGACTTTTACACAGCTTGGCCACATACAGAGGCCCAACATGCAAGGAACACCATCAGGTGTTCCAGGGACACATAGCATGCACATACCAAGAATTACACCCCAAAATACATTCTGCTGAGAAAAGAGTAAACAAAAGATTACCTGTGGTTTTAGCAGCGCAGTTGTCCACAGGATGATACCACTGGTCCAGGCAGCAGGCAGGGACTTGGTCAGCAAAAGTGAACACAATTTTCCAGGCAACAGGCAGGTATACTGTCCATAGTCAATATTGGCAGCAGGCAGGAATACTGTCCATATACAGTCCAAGGTCAGCGCAGGCAGAGATCGTCAGCATTGCCAAAATATTGGTCCTGGTAGTAGGCAGGAACATGATCCATCCATGTGGTGTGGTCAGTTCATGCGACAGGCAGAGGCATGATGGTATAGGTCCTACAGGCAGCAGGCAGAAGTAGGGCCTTGTTCAGGACAGAATGGGGATAGGAGTAGAGGCTTCTCCCACCCAAATCTCTTTGAAGCCTCCGAGTCTCCAGACCCTAATCTAGGAATGAGAAAACAAAGGAAATTGTCTTCTTCATCCAAAAAAACTATTCTGGAGCCCCTCACATATGTGAGACCCCTGTTATGAATCCCACTAGTCCGCTGAGAGGGTACAAGATCAGTCCAAGAGGCAGGCAAAAGGCATGGTCAAACAGTCCAGGGTCAAATCCAGATCAGGCAGAGGTATGTACAGAATCAGTAGGCAGAAGCGTGGTCGAATAACAGTCCAGGGTCAGTTCCAGATCAGGCAGAGGCATAAACAGAATCAGTAGGCAGAAGCGTGGTCGAATAACTAGCCAGGGTCAGTTACAGAGCAAGCAGAGGCATAAGGGGTGTGAAGGTAAATGGCAGGAAGTGAGGGTTATGGTTACCATACTTCACTAATAATTCACTGAAGTATGGTAACGGCGGAAACAGTCACCTATGCAGAGGCCTGGTTGGGAAGGGCATTGGGCACAATGATAAGTGGTGTCTCTTCTCAATCCTCGTTTGCTGCACACCCGACATTTTTTCTGATGTCTTCGGCCTGTTGGTCTGGGAGGGATTTTATCAGGAAAGTGGCGTTCAGAGAGTCTGCTAATTGCATCGGATCGAATGTTTTGTGGTGGGCCGTTGGGGTATAGAAAGGGCAGTGACGATTTCCTCCTGGTAGCCAAGGAAGGGTATGGGTCTTTCTGTGGATTTACGATAGATTACATACGTGTTGTATATGGCCAAATTAAAGAAATAAATTGAAATTTTTTTATACCACTTTTATGTTCTTCTCGTGGCAAGGTAGGGTTCGAGCATCTGGTCGTTCAAGTAGACACCCCCCATGAACATGTTGTACTCATGGATACAAGTGGGTTTTTGTATTGGGCCATCCCTCCTGGTGATCTCAACAAAAGTGTTGTTGTGGATCGAAGAAAGCATGTACACATCCCTTCTGTCCCTCCACTTCACAGCCAAAATTTCCTCGTTCCGTAAACTCGCCGCTTCACCTTTTCTTAACCTTTTGTTGACGAGGCTTTGAGGAAAGCCCTTCCGGTTCGTTCTTACGGTGCCACATGCTGGAGTTTGCTTTCTATGGAGGTTGCGGAACAGGGGTAAACTTGTATAAAAATTATCCACATAAAGAGGGTAGCCTTTCTCCAGGAGTGGGTTTATGAGTTCCCAAACAACTTTCCCACTCGATCCGATGTATTCGGGGCAATTAGGGGGATGTAGCTGGGTGTCCTTCCCTTCGTATACCATGAAGGAATATGTATACCCTGTGGCTCGGTCACACAATTTATACATCTTCACCCCATAGCGGGCCCTTTTGGAGGGAATAAATTGCTTTAGGCCCAGCCTGCCAGAAAATTTGATCAGGGACTCATCCACACATGTGTTGGTCTGGGGTAAACAACTGGGGGAAGATCTCAGAAAAAGAATTTATTAGCGGCCGAATTTTGTAAAGTTTATCAAAATTTGGGTCATTCCGGGGAAGGCACTGGGTATTGTCGTTAAAGTGTAGGAATCTCATTATCATTAGATATCTGGTCCGGGGAATTATTGAGCAAAAGATGGGCATGTGATAGATGGGGCGGGATGACCAATATGCACGTATTTCATTTTTATTGTTTAGTCCCATACAAAATGTGAGGCCCAAAAATTTTTTAAACTCCTCCACTGTTAGGGCTCTCCACTCGTAGGGACGGGCATAAGAGGACGTTTGGTTGCTTTCAATAAATTTTTGGGCATATAGGGTGGACTGGACCACAATGGATTCAAGCATGTCCTCTGTAAAAATTAGGTGGAAAAAGTCCATCAGGGAAAAATTGTGTGTGTCCACCTGGACTCCTGGGTTGGCAGTGAAAGGGGGAACGTTAGCTTCTCCTGAGTTAGGAGGAAGCCACAAGGGGTTCTGGAGGGAATAGGGAAGGCTGGCATGGGACCTAACCCTTTGGGGCCGAGTTGACACACTGGTACTTGGCCTTTGCCGAGGTACTGTGGTGCCGGTGGATGGCACTGGGTTGCCGGTGGATGGTACCGCCTCCTCACCAGTGCGCCTTTGTCTGACGGGCGGACTATCATCTTCCTCCTCTGAGGCTGTAATGGTACCGCTGCTGAGGACAGGCTCGTAGTCCACGTCAGACTCAGAATCTGAATATGAGGAGGAATCCGAAGCGGAAACCTCCCCGTTGCTCTCGTCGGCTGCAAGAATATCATATGCCTCCTCAGCTGAATATAATCTTAGTGCCATTTGTGATCAATAAAAATGTCACAGACAGGTGACGCTGATCTGGCAGATGACACTGACAGGTGACGCTGATCTGGCAGATGACACTGACAGGTGACGCTGATCTGGCAGATGACACTGACAGGTGACGCTGATCTGGCAGATGACACTGACAGGTGACGCTGATCTGGCAGATGACACTGACAGGTGACGCTGATCTGGCAGATGACACTGACAGGTGACGCTGATCTGGCAGATGACACTGACAGGTGACGCTGATCTGGCAGATGACACTGACAGGTGACGCTGATCTGGCAGATGACACTGACAGGTGACGCTGATGTGGCAGGTGACACTGACGTGGCACTGACAACACGTGGCACTGACAAATGGCACTGGAGGCAGATGGGGCTGGCAGATGGGGCTGGCTATTTGCTCTGGCAAATGGGTCTGGCAGATGGCACTGCGGCTGGCAGATGGCACTGGCGGCACTGGGGCTGACAGCACTGGGGCTGGCGGGTGGCACTGGCAGGTGTCACTGGCGGCACTGGAGCTGACGGCACTGGCAGGTGGCACTGGGGCTGACAGATTTTAGTCACAGTAAAAAAATGTCACTCACAGATCCTCTCTCTCCTCACACGCTGTCTCTGTGTGAGGAGGGAGAGACACGGCAATGGGAGATGATCTCATATGTTTACATTTGAGATCATCTCCCATTGGCAGCTGCGATCACGCTGTGAACGGCCGCTTTGATTGGCCGTTCACGGCGATCTATGTTTGCCTGTCTCCGGGAGACACGGCGAGCACAAAAAGCACAAAACTTCCGCGATGCGCGCCCGCGGCGGCGCGCATTGCGGAAGTAAACACAAGGACGTCCAGGGACGGCCACCCGGACGAAACCGCCCGCTCTACGGCCGTCATTCGGCTATAGGGCGGGCGGGAGGTGGTTAAGGACCTTTGACTGTAAACTCCTTGAAGGCAGGGACTGATGTGAATGTACAATATATATGTAAAGCACTGCATTACTTGGCATCGCTATACTTAATTAAAATATAATTAAAAAAGAGATGACAAGACTTTCCTGGGGGTAAATGCTGCTTTTTGCAACCTCCAAACACCTATGCATTTGGTCAGCTAAAAAGAGGACAATCCTAGTTCAGAACACCAACTCAAAAATCATTTTAAAAGGCATGTGACCAGATTTAGAAAGACCCTACAGCAGAAATTTCTAAAGAAAAGGAAGGTATTTCAACCTTTTTATTATTTTTTTATCCCCATCTATAAAAACTGATAATATAAGTTCAAGGATAATTGTGCATACAGTTGTGCTCCAAAGTTTACATACCCTGGCAGAATTTATGATTTCTTGGCCATTTGGCAGAGAATATGAACAACACAAAGACATTTTAACTTACGGTTAGTGTTTGGCTGAAGCCATTTATTATCAATCAACTGTGTTTACGCTTTTTAAATCATAATGCCAACAGAAATTACCCAAATGACCCTGATCAAGAGTTTACATACCCTGGTGATTTTGGCCTGATAACATGCACACAAGTTGACACAAGGGGGTTTGAATGGCTATTAAAAGGTAACCATCCTCACCTGTGATCTGTTTGCTTGTAATTAGTGTGTGTGTGTGTGTGTGTGTGTATATAAAAGGTTAATGAGTTTATAGACTCCTGACAGATCCTTGCATCTTTCATTCAGTGCTGCACTGAGTTTCTGGATTCTGAGTCATGGGGAAAAGAAAATAATTGTCAAAGGATCTGTGGGAAAAGGTAGTTGAACTGTATAAAACAGAAAAGGGATATAAAAAGATATCCAAGGAAGTGAGAATGCCAATCAGCAGTGTTCAAACTGTAATGAAGAAGTGGAAAATGAGGGGTTCTGTTGAAACCAAACCACGGTCTGGTAGACCAACTAAAATTTCAGCCACAACTGCCAAGAAAATTGTTCAAGATGCAAATAAAAACCCACAAATAACTTCAGGTGAAATACAGGACTCTCTGAAAACATGTGGTGTGGCCTTTTCAAGATGCACAATAAGGAGGAACTTGAAGAAAGATGGGCTGCATGGTCGAGTCGCCAGAAGAAAGCCATTACTTCGCAAATGCCACAAAGTATCCAGTTTACAATACGCCAAACAGCACAGACACACCTCAAACCTTCTGGCACAAAGCCATTTGGAGTGATGAAAGCAAAATTTTGCTTTTTGGTCACAACCATAAATGCTACAAGGCCTATGATGAAAGGTGAACCATTCCTACTGTGAAACACAGGGGTGGATCGCAGTTGTTTTGGGGATGTGTGAGCTACAAAGGCACAGGAAATTTGGTCAAAATTGTTGGCAAGATAAATGCAGTACGTTATCAAAAAATATATTCATCTGCCAGGAAGCTGCGTATGGGACGTACTTGGACATTCCAACATGACAATGATCCAAAATGCAAGGCCTAGTCGACCTGTCATAGGCTAGAGCAGAATAAAGTGAAGGTTCTGGAGTGGCTATCTCAGTCTCCTGTCCTCAATATCATTTGAGACTCTCTCCACCCTGGGGAGATCTGAAAACATGCAGCTCATGCAAGACAGCCCAAGAATTTACCGGAACTGGAGGCTTTTTGCCAAGAGCAATGGGCTGCTTTACCATCTGAGAAGATAAAGAGCCTCATCCACAAATACCACAAAAGACTTCAAGTTGTCATTGATGTTAAAGAGGGCAATACACGATATTAAGAAATGGGGTGTGTAAACTTTTGATCAGGGGAATTTGGGTAGTTTCTGTTGCCATTATGATATAAAAAGAGTAAACACATTTGATTGATAATAAATGGCTTCAGCCAAACACTAAGGCCCCTTTCACACTGGGGCGGTTTTTAGGCGTTACAGCGCTAAAAATAGCGCCTGTGTAGCGCCTGAAAAAACCGGCCCCTTTCACTCCAGTGTGAAAGCCGGAGGGCTTTCACACTGAAGTGGTGCGCTGGCAGGATGGTGAAAAAAGTCCTGCTAGCCGCATCTTTGGAGCGGTGAATATTCACCGCTCCTAAACCGCTCCTACCCATTGAAATCAATGGGACAGCGCGACAATACCGCCGGCAAAGCGCCGCTGCAGCGGCGATTTGCGGGAGGTTTTAACCCTTTTTCGGCCGCTAGCGGGGGTTAAAACCACCCCGCTAGCGCCCGCAGACCGCCGCTAAAACGACAGTAAAGCGCCGACGGCCGCACCGCCCCAGTGTGAAAGGGGCCTAACCATGAGTGAAAGAAAAGTTTTTGTGTTATTTATATTCTCTGAGAAATGGCCAAGAAATCATAAATTCTGCCAGGGTTTGTAAACTTATGCGCACAACTGTATATTGTATTTTGAGCCAAATAAAAAAGAAAAATCTTTTACAAGTGTAAGCACCAGACAATACCTGGAAGAGCATACATGCTGGGGTCAGCCTGTGGCAGCCTCAACTATTAAGGTCTCCTTGCATGCCCACAGTACACTTGTATAGAGTACACAGAGAGGGGATCTGTTATGTGCTTTACATTCTTCAGTATGAGGCAAGAAGTGATAGGTTCTACCTCCTCGGATTCCATGTTCATGCTAGGTGTGAGTAGGGATGAACAGACCACAGCCATTTCCACTTGCCAAGTGCTGAAGACACCACATACCAGCTGGTGCTAAAATGACACTGGATGTGACAAGTCCAGGCATTGTCTTATGTTTACATGTCACCAGTAATTAGCTAGTCTGCATTTCTGCCCCAAAATACTTTATTAGTACCATTATCCTTTAACATCTGAGGAGTCACTTTAACCACTTTCAGACCGGACCATTTTGCTGGCTTAAGACCAGACGACTTTTTGCGATTCGGCACTGCGTCGCTTTAACTGACAATTGCGCGGTCGTGCGACATGGCTCCCAAACAAAATTGACGTCCTTTTTTTTTTTTACCAGAGATTTCTTTTGGTGGTATTTGATCACCCCTGCTTTTATTTTTTGCGCTATAAACAAAAATAGAGCGACAATTTTGAAAAAAAACACACATTTTTTAGTTTTTGTTATAATAAATATCCCCCCAAAAGATATATATATAAAAAAAAATCTTTTTCCCTCAGTTTAGGCCGATATGTATTCTTCTACATATTTTTGGTAAAAAAAAAAAAAAAAAATCGCAACAAACAATTATTAGATTGGTTTGCGCAAAAGTTATAGCGTTTACAAAATAGGGGATAGTTTTATGGCATTTTTATTAATAATTTTTTTTACTAGTAATGGCAGCGATCAGCGATTTTTATTGCGACTGCGACATTATGGCGGACACATTGGACATTTTTGACACTTTTTGGGACCACTGTCATTTATACAGCAATCAGTGCTCAACAGATGCACTGATTCCTGTGTAAATGACACTGGCAGTGAAGGCGTTAACCAGGGGGTGGCAGTGTAGGGGTTAAGTGTGTCCTAGGGGCGTGTTACTAACTGTGGGGGGCTGGTCTTTGTGTTAGTGAACACTGATCTCTGCTCCAATCACATGGAGCAGAGATCAGTGTCACTTGTTGCTACGCAGAACGGGGAGATGCTGTTTACAACGGCATCTCCCCTTTCAGCCTCCCCATGAGACGATCGCCGGTATCCCCGCGGCGATCGAGCCCGCAGGACCCGCGACTGGACTAACGGGGGTCCCGATCGGCACACGAGTGCACCACCGGCGGCGTGCACGCGATGGCAGGACGGCATATAGAAATGGACGTACCTGTACGCCAATATGCCTGCCCGTTCCATTCTACTGACGTACGCCGGTCAGGAACCGGTTAAATTGGAAAAGGAGAATAGTGAACATGTGTGTACACACAAAATAAAACATTTTGTTTAAAAAAAAAAACCTCTAACCTTCATGGGCAATTTTTTAGGCACATGCTATATATTTACCACTTAAAGGCTGGGCCTCTTTTTCAGACACAGCGTTTACAAGTTAAAAACTTTTATGCTACAAAATTACTTAGAACCCTCAAAGATACATTTTAGAGAATTGTCATTTGAAAAAATGACAACAGAGAAATATGCCTTTAAGACTTACCGCCCTACTATAGTATGGAGACGAGTGGGGGCCCATCTTCCCCTCACTTGTCTCCATAGACAGCGGCGGACAGGTCCCGATCGCCTACCCCACTGCCGCCGGCTCCGGTAAGCGGCGGAGGTTGCGGGAGAGTGGCGGGGGGGGGGGCACATCTCCCGCAGCTGATAAACGGTGATCTTGCAGCGAATTCATCGCAGAGACCACCATTATCGTAAACAGGACCATCGGCTCTAAAGATGGATACCTTGGTTGTGGTAACATCTGCTGCCGTTACGGAGATATGCATCTTCAAACTGCTGACGTTTATGTAAATGAGCCGGTTGGTAGGTAGTTAAAATGACCTTAATTACCAAATAAACATGCTTTGTAGTCTGCATTTCATGTTCCAGAATGACGATGCTCAAGCACTGCCTTAAAGAGGCGGTCCAGCCTTCCTAAGAAAAAAATTAAAAGTCAGCAGCTACAAATACTGTAGCTGCTGACTTTTAATATATGAACACTTACCTGTCCAGGGAGGATTGGCTGTCGGGTGCAGCCAATGCCATTCCTGGTAAGGGAACCCGGAATTGAAGTCTTTCAGTACGAGTTGCTCTAACCAAAAGCAAAACATAGTGCACAGAAGAAAAAAAACAAAGGTGGAGGGCTATGGACTTTCAAAATTTAAAGTCCATGGCTCCCCCCCCCCCTTTGTTTTTTTCTTGACTCGAATTTAGGACGTGGCACGCTCATTCACTATTTGTGTATCCACCACACCACATGGTGCATTGATACACACCCCCTTTTTATAGTGCACAGAAGATATATATATTTTTTATTAGTTCAGGGTAGAGTTTGGAAGCAAGTTTGTTCCATTTCAAATGCCGCTTTATGCTACCTCCACAGACCCAGTCTGTCTGGACAGTATGGTTGGTCACCTAGTGACTTGGCACCATCCAAAAGGCAGAACACCACCATTATTATATGTACTCTATATTCTAATCTACTGTCTTGTCCCCTATGTGACAAAGTATATGAAACATTGTTTCCCATGTTACTAGGCGCTTTCTAACTTTAGCTATGGAGGTCCAATCTGTCCCATACCATCGTGTCATAGTTGAGCTGATAACAGTTAACAAGGAGATGGTTGCTTCTTTCGGCTCTGAGCACTTTCTACAGACAAGTAACAGTAAGACATATGCAGAGAAAAGGAGGATATGTCAACCTCTGCATTCTTCCTGCCACTGCTGGTGTCCAGAAAGTGCTCAGAGCAAGCAAGTCACTTAATTTCACACAGACACATCAGGAAGTGACAGGAAAATTCTACAGAGGAGAGGAAGTTTCTACTCTTGAACCAGCCATATATGGATCGAAATTCTACCAGGTAAGCAGGGACCAGCCGAATATCAATCAATGTGTGGGTACCCTGGTTACACACAAGGAGATCCATCAATTGACTTGTGTACAATCGGGCCTGCCTGTCCCCCCCCCCCCCCACCGAACAACAATTAGTGCCACCATCAAATAAGTGAGATGAAGGGGTCAAACTCTAGATACCACATCCCAAATTTTTATACAAAGAAAAAAAGGAGGGGCTAAAGAGGCAACAAACCTCGGGACTTACGATACCATTAAAGTCCCGAGGTTTGTTACCTCTTTAGCCCCTCCTTTATTTCTTTGTATGATTAGTGCCACCACCTATAGCCAACAACATGTTCTGCCAGCAGGGAAGGTTCTAATAGAACCGCAGATGGGTTTCCTCCATCAACATTGGCTATGTTGATTGGGGAACCCATGGTGGAGGGAAAGAAAATGGTATTATCTATGGCCTGCCCATGTCCCTGGAACAAGAATGCCCACTGGAAGATTAACCCTCACCTCTTGCTGTGGACACAAATCTAAAATGATAGATTACCCATCACTTTCTGTCTGTGACAATGCTCACCAAGACAAATAGATCTTCAGAGTAAAAAGAAACAGCAACAAACATCTAACAGGGTTCTTAAGCCCCTTTCATACTGAGGTGCTTCTAAAACTGCCAGTAAAACATTTGAGTGCTTTTGAAGAGCTTTTCAGGCACTTTTGAAGAGCTTTCCATTAATTTGATGGAGAGAGTTTTTTTTTTTTTTTTTACCGCCCTGCCAGCCCACTGCCCCAGTGTGAAAGCATTCATTGACTGTAATGGAAATAGGTTTTCGTGAGCTTTTCATGTGCTTTTTTTTTTTTTTTTTTTTTTTTGCATGAACGTGTCTGAAAAGCGCCTCAGTGAGAAAGGGGTCTTAACCTTTCAGCACTCCACTTACAGATAAAGGGTCAATAGGACAGTCAGCAACAACAGCAGACTCCATGTTTCAGTTTAAAAGGAATCGGTTAGGCTAAAACATAGGGGCTGCAATTGCGGATTTGGTTTTAATATTGCATGCTGCTGGGTTGTAATCTATATGCTTGAATCACAGATCTGTAACAACTTTACACACATCAGGTGTCCCAACACTTTACCAACTGCACGCTTATTTCAGGCCAGTGATTACACAAGTAGAAAACAGTCACATCTTCAAAAAAACAAAGTAGCATTGGCAGCTCTCATACGTATCTTATACCCTTCAGTACAAACTTTTGGCAGGTAGAACAGTTCCGGAAGAAAGCGTTTTAAGAGCCTATTTAGCCAGAGTTGCCTTATAAATTAAAATCACCTCTACCTGTAGAAGAACTTGTCACTTTCATGCATTTGTAATGAAGATCCCCTCAAACAACTAAATTTTGCTCAATATTAACTGATTAGGCATCCTGCTATTTCTTCTCCTTGTGACATATCAGATCCTGTTGTTCAGTAAAAACTGTAGAAATTCCATGCAGTTCGCCATGTCGCATGTAGAGAAATATGTTGGCAGGATGTATTTATAGCTGACACAGCTGCCTGGCACAGCACCCCGAAAGTCATCTTGTGCCAGCATGGCGTCTGTCAAAGGATACACTAATCAAGTCTCCTTCCTTTAGGTAGCTCCTCATTGCCAACTCGTCCTCTGCTGACCTTCTCCTCTGTAATAAAGCACAAGACACGGGGAATCAGAGGACCGTATAATAATAAAGTCCCAGTGTGCCAGGGGGCTCTCCAGAGAAAAAAAAAAAACTTGTGTCGTGTAAAAGCTGGAGCTAGGGAACTGCCAAAGAATGTGATTCCAAGCACATGAGGGAGTAGAAACTGCTGTACATGCATTACTCGTTAAGGGGAAAAAAGCCAAATGCAACAACTGACTTTGCTTACATATATCTGTGTATGAAATTTTACAGAAATTCATTAAAGTTTTTGTTTTTAACCACTTCGAAAATAGCAATAAGCGTATATTGATTGGTTTGCACAAAAGTTATAGCATCTACAAAATAGGGGATAGATTTATGGCATTTTTATTATTACTTATTTTAATTAGTAACTGCGACTGCAACATTATGGCGGACACATCAGACATTTTTGACACTATTTTGGGACCATCGTCCTCTATACAGTGATCAGTGCTATATAAATGCACTGATTACTGTGTAAATGACACTGGCAAGGAAGGGATTAAACACTAGGAGGCGATCAAGGGATTAAGTGTGTCCTAGGGAGTGATTCTAACTGTGGGGGGAGGGGGGATTGTCTCACTAGAACATGACAGATAACTGCTCCCGATGACAGGGAGCAGTAGATCTTTGTCATGTTGAACAGGGAAATGCCTTGTTTACATTAAGCCTCTCCCCGTACTGCCACTCCGTGACACGATGGCAGTCTCCCTACAGAGTCCGTGGAGCACGATCACGGAGTAAGCGGTGGGTGTGTGCACCCCCACTATGCCGCTATTTAAAGTGGACGTACCTATACGCTCATTTGGGCAGGCGTGCCATTGTGCTGACGTATATCGTCGTGCGCTGGTCGGCAAGGGGTTAAACTATTTAAAAAAAGCTTGATTTTTTGTAAGAGAACCAGGGATAAAAGTTTAGTAAAAATGAAGTTATAGGCTACGCACCTGTGTCCTATCAACTGTGTGTCATCTACTATCTACATTTTATTGCCACCTACTAGAACACAAAAGATCTTCTTGCTACATGGAGGCGTATGTTTAGGACAATGTTAACCATTGCAGACTGTAAAATTGGGATTGGAGGGATCGGTATGTTTATGGCAAGAATTTGTCTGTCAAATCCAAATGAAAACAAACATACAAAGAAAATAAACCGCGCTTGAGTGAAACAATAGAAGATGCACAATAATCTAAAATGAAGGCCGCAGCTATAAGTGAGATACACACACCCAAAAGCAATAGAAAAATTTCAAAAGCTGCGCCAACAAAGAAACAATTTATATTAGCTACCCTAAAATATAAAAAATTGTGAAAGTTCTAAATAAATATCACATTCACTATACATTCAATGAAAAAGAATAACGAATATTGTGATTTCTCAACTAAAGAGGAAGGAACGAACAAAGTTCATCAAAAGTCCATAAGAAATCCTCAGTTGGGGTCCTCATCAGAACACCACAGTGATTCCACTCAAAAAATTGCACACGAGTGCCCGTCACCAAGAAGTGAGTGCTCTTACCAGATGGAAGCTTAATCAAAGCCTTGTATGTAAATCCTCAGTATCCTCCTCCTTTCACTGTGGTTAGCTGATCTATGAACACAAGTTGTAAGGCAGCATTCACATAAATATATATCTCGTTCAGCGATCCCAAAAAATGCTATCAGTGGCTCCAAAAAGAAGAGGAAACCCACATAGTATAACACCGTTTGGTAAATTTATTTTAAAACATAAATATTGCACTTACATGGGCATCCATTCAGATACAGCATGAAAAATAAAACATAGAAAGCCAGCTGGCATTCGGGAGCCCATCCTCCCCTTCTACAACGTGATGGCGTCACTGCGTGCCTTCCCAGATGCATTTAGTCACAAATGACGTTGTCAATGGGGAACGGGCAGCGTAGCGACGCAACACCTTTTATAACAAAAACAAAACCTTGTCCAGTATCTGACAGATCAGTGTCTTCCTCTTCACTATCTGTCATGCTCAGAAACGTGTAGGCCTCTTCACTAGTGTACCTTCGCTTTGCCATTTTGGGATCTGCCATTTTGGGCTCTAAATTTAGGGGTACAGTAGTGAGACTCACAGGTAAAAAAGCACCTAGCCTGTCAGCGACTGTATAAAACGCTACAAAAAAAAACTGTTAGCGATCGCAGGGATCAGGCCTGACTCTGCGAACGCTGCAGTTATGTGTGTTGTGTTTTGTAAGTGACAGTGATCGATCGATACTGCACTTGGGTGGGCTGGGCTGGGCAGAGGGGCAAAACGCAGGTGCTAGCAGGTATCTGGATTGATCCTGCTAACAATGCGTTTTTTTAGAACCCTAAATTGCTGGGCACGCTAGTATAGATCTGATCAGATCAGATATTGATCTGTTCGGATACTATACCACTAAGGGAGGTGTATGCTTTGCGCGTGGGTGTTAGCGGTGCTGGCACTAACCTAGCACTGCCTGGGGCGACGCAGACCCTTTCTGACCCTAAAACCAAATTTATATCACCCGCCGGGTGATCAGGGGGTTAAACCTTTATTAGGTAATAAATGGCGGGTGCCCTGATGCTATAAAAAGCGAACTACCTAACCAGCGTCACCCGTAACACTTATACGGTGATCACTGGTGAAAGGGTTAACTAAGGGCAATCAGGGGTTAAAACCTTTATTGGGTATTTATATGGGGGTACCTGAAGCTTTATAAAAACCTGACGGGGAACCTAAATAACCAAATAACTAACTGGCTAACCAGCGTCAGTGACACTTATGCAGCGATCGCTGGTGAAAGGGTTAACTCTAGGGGCAATCAAAGGGTTAAAACCTTTATTAGGTTACATATCGGGGTACCTAACGGTATAAAAACCTGGCGTTGAACCTAAAAAAAAACTAGCTTCCTAGCGGGACCAGTGACACTATTGCAGCGATCAGAAAAACGATCGCTTAGTGACACTGGTAAAAGAGGGTGAAAGGGTTAACTGGGAGGGCAATCAAGGGGTTAAACCTTTATTAGGTGGGGTAGGGGCCTAACACTAGCTGCCCTGACACTTTTTACAGTCACAACTGACACTAAATGTAGTGATCAATAAATGAACACTGCATTAGTGACACTGTGACTGGGGGGGGGGGGGGGGGCGGGGGGCCGATCGGGGGGGTGATCGGGGGGTGACTGGGGTGAAATGTGTGCCTGTGTGTACCTATGTGTCAGTGGACTGTTGGTGCACTTACTTGGACGTCTTCACTCCTCGCTGTCCGGTTCAAAAAGACCGCCACGAGGAGTGTGACATCACTTCCTCCTCCTGTGTTTACATTTTCACAGGGGAGGAAGTTCGTCACTGGCCAGGAGCGATCGAGAGGGGATGGCCAGAAACCAACGGCCATCCCCTCATCGCGGGTCGCTCCGGCACCGAAAGGGACCGCCGTATCTAGCGGGAGGGGGTCCGATCGGACCCCCCACCCGCTAGAAGGCATTCACGTACATCTACGTGATTGTGTCTGCCTGTGCCATTGTGTTGACGTACATTGGCAATACGGCGGTCCTGAAGTGGTTAATCTAATATATTGGCTTTTGGGAATCGACCTAAGCCAAGGGGTATGGTGACAACTGTCAGTAGGGATAAAAGAATTCCTATCTGTGTCCTTAAAAAAACTTAGAAGTGACAAAACGATCTTCTTCCAGAGAGATTACCAAATCCAAATATGTATTCTTGATTGGCTCATCTCATAATTAAGTTGTATACCCCTTTGGTTTCTGTTTAGAGATTCCAAAAATTCTTTCAAATCATATTCATGGCCATCCCACAGGAGGTGAGGGATTTATACAAAAAAAGAGCTTGAAAAAATAGTTAAAGCAGGCCGTGAGGCTGGCTTTTTGAATCCCAAAGAGAGTTTATTTTTGGTCCCTAGGGCCCCACGTACACCAGTCTTAAATTATTTACCAAAATTACATAAGAATCCTATCTGCCCCCCGGGAGGACCCATTGTCAGTGGAATTGATTCTATTACCTCCCGGGTGGGCAGATATATAGATTCTTATTTACAACCTTTGGTCCAGAAAATGCCTTCTTATGTTAAAGATTCGAGACACATTATTAATCTTCTGGAAGGTGTGTCTGCCAGACCAGGTATCTGGATGGTCACAGCAGATGTGGCCTCCTTATACATGATTATTCCACACAATCTAGGGCAGTGATGGCAAACCTTGGCACCCTGGATGTTTTGGAACTACATTTCCCAGGATGCTCGTGCATTCTGCAGTGTAGTTGAGCATCATGGGAAATGTAGTTCCATAAACATCTGGGGTGCCAAGGTTCGCCATCACTGATCTAGGGTTTGAGGCAGTTCACACCTATCTGGATAGGGATTGCGGCCTTTCTGCACACCAAGTGGACCTTTCTCATGTCCCTTTTAGAATTTGTGGCTTCCCACAACTATTTTTGGTTTGGAAATCAATATTACAGACAGACCATGGGAGTCGCCATGGGGGCAAAATATGCCCCCAGTTTGGCGAATCTCTTTATGGCAAGGTGGGAGGGAGTTCCCTGGTGAGGGAGATTTCAAAGCTTGAAATGTCTTGGATTCATCGTTTAAAATCATATGCCCCACATGGACTCAATATTGATACTGAAGTTAATGCTTTCATAGACAATTCTTGATTTTGTTTTAATATGCATTTTTTTATTGTGGGATGTCTTATTATTGAGTATGTTTTATTATTGAAGTTTGGGGGACCGGTCTTCTTTTATGCCTTCACTAACCCGTTCTGGGATACCTGATAGGCCTCGAATTTGATTATTATGTTATCGCGCTATTAGGGAGATGTTTTTTGGTGGGGTAAGTGGTCACTTTTGCTGATCGAATTATCCATCGATCATCATGCACTGACACGACAATCATATATTCTATCTTTTTTTGGGTTTGGGGAAGTGGTTACTTTTGCTGATCGAATTATTTATTGATCATCATGCATTGACATGATAATCATATTTTTTTTCACATTTATAATAGCTATGGTGAATTTATTTATATTTTTTTAATTATGTTGATAACATGATTATATAAATAATTTTTTCTTCTCTTTTTTTACATTTATACTAATTATGGTGAGTTTATTTATATATACTATTGATCCAATTAACATTAAAATATACACTAGGCACAGTGACTAGATGTCCTATACATGTTGTGAAATATTAAAATCATAAGCACATTTATTGTACCAATTATAGATATTTGATCAGGTGCACAGTATCATATTATTGGTAATGATATGAGCTATGCATCTGCAGCGTTAGGTTATTATTATTTTTTTTAATTTGAAATATTAATTTAATTCAGATAATCACTTAATTTATTCACATGCATATAGATTTTTTATTTTTATATTAAATATGTACACATTAATTCTCCCCCCCCCTTTTTAATAAATGCGAGTCAGTTATTATATAATTAGTGAATGTTTTCACTGACCCCCTGACCCGTTCGTATTTGTGGGGACGTGCCATTAGTCATAAAAGTTTATGAGGTACGGAGGTTCCCTTCCGATCGGTTTTGTAGCTAATCGGGTAACGTTTAGGGGTATTTGCCATCAATCAAAATGGTGGTGTCCGACCGGATCTCGCATCTCAGAACGAGGTTTGGTTTTGTTTAGGTTATAAAAGGTGGTGCGTCGCTGCACTGCCTGTTCCCCATTGACAACGTCATTTGTGACGAAACGCATCTGGGAAGGCACGCAGTGATGCCATCACGTTGTAGAAGGGGAGGACGGGCTCCCGAATGCCGGCCGGCTTTCTACGTTTTATTTTTCATGCTGTATCTGAATGGATGCCCATGTAAGTGCAATATTTATGTTTTAAAATAAATTTACCAAACGATGTTATACTATGTGGGTTTCCTCTTCTTTTTGGAGCCACTGATAGCATTTTTTGGGATTGCTGAACGAGATATATATTCATGTGAACGCTGCCTTTCACTGTGGTTAGCTGATCTATGAACACAAGTTGTAAGGAGGAGGATACTGAGGATTTACATACAAGGCTTTGATTAAGCTTCCATCTGGGTAAGCGCACTCACTTCTTGGTGACGGGCACCTGTGTGCAATTTTTTGAGTGGAATCACTGTGGTGTTCTGATAAGGATTGCAACTGAGGATTTCTTATGGACTTTTGATGAACTTTGTTCGTTCCTTCCTCTTTAGTTGAGAAATCACAATATTTGTTATTCTTTTTCATTGAACGTATAGTGAATGTGATATTTATTTAGAACTTTCACAATTTTTTATATTTTAGGGTAGCTAATATAAATTGTTTCTTTGTTGGCACAGCTTTTGAAATTTTTCGAAAACAAACATACACCTGGTGATTAAAGCACAGTAAAAGCCCTCATGGATTTTTGACAGGCAGACCAAAATGTTGGTAAAAAAATATATATCTATTATAACATGATACAATAATACAAATCAACATCATATACAGTTTTGTGAAAAACTGTTTGCCCCCTTCCTCATTTCCTGTTCCTTTGCATGTTTGTCACACTTAAGTGTTTCGGAACATCAAACCAATTTAAACAATAGTCAAGGACAACACAAGTAAACACAAAATGCAATTTGTAAATGAAGGTGTTTATTATTAAAGGTGAAAAAAAATCCAAACCATCATGGCCCTGTGTGAAAAAGTGATTGCCCCCCTTGTTAAAACATACTATAAACTGTGGTTGTCCCCACCTGAGTTCAATTTCTCTAGCCACACCCAGGCCTGATTATTGCCACACCTGTTCACAATCAAGGCATCACTTAAATAGGAGCTGCTTGACACAGTAAGGTCCACCAGAAGATCCTTAAAAGCTACACATCATGCCGAGACCCAAAGAAATTCAGGAACAATTGAGAAAGAAAGTAATTGAGATCTATCAGTCTGGAAAGGGTTATAAAGCCATTTCCAAAGCTTTGGAAATCCAGCGAACCACAGTGAGAGCCATTATCCACAAATGGCGAAGACATGGAACAGTGGTGAACCTTCCCAGGAGTGGCCGGCCGCCCAAAATTACCCCAAGAGCGCAGCGCGACTCATCCAAGAGGTCACAAAAGACCCCACAACAACGTCCAAGGAACTGCAGGCCTCACTTGCCTCAGTTAAGGTCAGCGTTCATGCCTCCACCATCAGGAAAAGACTGGGCAAAAATGGCCTGCATGGCAGAGTTCCAAGGAGAAAACCACTGCTGAGCAAAAACAACATCAAAGCTCGTCTCAATTTCTCCACAACACATCTTGATGATCCCCAAGACTTTTGGGACAACATTCTGTGGACCGATGAGACAAAAGTGGAACTCTTTGGAAGGTGTGTGTCCAAGTATATCTGGCGTAGAAGGAACACTGCATTTCATAAAAAGAACATTATACCAACAGTAAAATATGGTGGTGGTAGTGTGATGGTCTGGGGCTGTTTTGCTGCTTCAGGACCTGGAAGACTTGCCGTGATAAAAGGAACTATGAATTCTGCTGTCTACCAAGAGATCCTGAAGGAGAATGTCCGACCATCTGTTCGTGTACTCAAGCTGAAACGAACTTGGGTTCTGAAGCAGGACAATGATCCTAAACACACCAGCAAGTCCACCACCGAATGGCTGAAGAAAAACAAAATGAAGACTTTGGAGTGGCCTAGCCAAAGTCCTGACCTGAATCCTATTGAGATGTTGTGGTATGACCTTAAAAAGGCCGTTCATGCTCGAAAACCCTCTAATATAACTGAATTAGGACAATTCTGCAAAGATGAGTGGGCCAAAATTCCTCCAGGACGCTGTAAAAGCCTCATTGCACGTTATCGCAAACGCTTGGTTGCAGTTGTTGCTGCTAAGGGTGGCCCAACCAGTTATTAGGTTTGGATTTTTTTTCACCTTTAATAATAAACACCTTCATTTACAAATTGCATTTTGTGTTTACTTGTGTTGTCCTTGACTATTGTTTAAATTGGTTTGATGTTCCGAAACACTTAAGTGTGACAAACATGCAAAGGAACAGGAAATGAGGAAGGGGGCAAACACTTTTTCACACCACTGTAGTATTCATGCAATTATGAATATAAGATCATGATTCATAATAACCAAAATAAGGCATTCTGTATGTCTGGCACATACTAGATACTGGTGGGCTAGCTGTTGTACATACTACTCGTAGATACCTTACATGTTTCAGACTAATTATAGTTCTCCTTCAGAGGATTTATGTCAAATGGGTAGTAGTAGTTCTACAAAATGAACATAAAACATGTATATAGAGCAAAGAAAAGTGCACTTATGTATCTATATATGGCATAAACAAATCATATGTCATACTTACAAAATTATTTTAAAAAAAAAACTGATATTGCATATAACTGATGAGCTAAGGCTCCCACCATGTAACGCCAAATAGCCAGTTAGTAATCAGTCGTTGGAGAGATTATGATGCTCATCTCTATAGATAAGCAGATATAAAAAGTTGTTAATATGATGTACAGGTATGAAGGGACTCAGATATTCAGATTCTAATACAGTCATGAGCAAGGTACTTAGAGATTAAATCTGGATAGTATCCAGTTACATATCTCATCATTGAAATCAAAAAGATCTGCCTCATAGTTCAGCATACCTTAATCACCACAGTCAGCTCCAGTGCAACCTACTCCCAGTTGTGTGCTGCAGGAATGACCACACAGGAAGGAGCAGATATACTCAGCTGCAGGCCTTGATGATTCAATCCCCAAGCTGAGAAGGCAACACTAGTGCCCAAGTCAGGCAATCCAGCGTCCTTTATGGATTCCTCTGAGTCAGGGCACATTCTGGCCACACACCCCCAAGTGAGGGGCCGGGAGAAGGCTCGTCTCGCGTCATGACGCCACTGGAGCATGTGCAGCTGCCCTACCGCGCTCCAGGGTGGTATGCAAGCAGGAAGGGAAATGGGGGTGGACCCCATGATTTTGTAAGGCCAGAAAGGCAGTCCATCCACACCCCAAATGGGTGGGGGGGCATGAGATGGACCCACGTGCGCCAGGTAGTGCAGAGGGCCCAATCCTCCCATGCCATCCAAGAAAAAAAAAAAAAAGGTGTCCGCGCATGCACAGTCCAGGAACATAAAACCATCCATTACACAGAGACATTGCACAGCATATGCAGAGGGTTGACACCTAGTGGCGGTAATCGATATGAAATTTTTACACAAACTGCCAAATTAGTAATGAACTTTTTTTTTTTTTTTTTACGTAATGGGCCCTCTCAATTGCATGCTCAAGTCTCAAACGCTCCACCCAAAAAGGGAACTCTCCACTTTTCTGACTCCGCGCCCCCCCCCCCCCCCCGCCCGTCACATTTTATATCCAGACGTTCAGTCCCTCTGCCTTAACAAGCCCCCCCCAACCCCCCCCCGCTGCCAGACCATTCACAATGGGCAGCTCTCTTCATGCATGAGCAGTAGGGGAATCGGCTGTGAAGCTGAAAGGCTTTACTGCCAGTTTCCCTTACCCGAGATGGTGGCAACACCAACTGAAAGATGATTGAAAAATCAGCTGGAGTGCAGACACCACTTGGTTCATGGACAGGTAAGCATCCTAATTTGTGCTGACTTAATTGATTCTGAAGAGACTGGAGCGCCAATTTAAAGCCTACCGTGTAACTAAATAAAAAAACGTAAAAATCAGCACAAGAAACATAACTTACAATCAAGCAGGATATATCCATTGTACTCCTCTAGTGTTAGTAGAAATCATCCTCTGTATGTGCATTCCCCACCACCGCTTTATCTTCCAATGCAGTGGGTAATGAAGAGTAAAAGAAGAGACACCAATATAACTATGTACCATTAACATTAAAGTGGATGTTAAGCCACTCTCTCTATATCTCTATAAATAAAAAGCAGAGGCCCTAGGGAATAAAATTGGTGGGTGTTGCAAATTTTTATGTCACAAAGTATTTGCACAGTTTTTCAAATGTAATTTTTTGGGGAAAACACATTAGTTTTATTTTAATGCACAAAAACACAATATAAATACTCAATTGTTTGGTAGAATTTAAAAGATGATGTTACACTGAGTAACAGATAGCAAACATGTCATGCTTTAAAACTGTGCAAGAATGTTCCACGGCAACAAATAACATACCGGTAAATGTTACTATCTATCTATAGGCGACACATTAAAAGCCTTTACTGCATGGGTGCTCAAACAGGACCCCCAGCTGTTGTGGAACTACAAGTCCCATTATGCATTGCAAGGCTGAATACAGTTACAAGCATGACTGCCAAACGCAAAGGTATGATGTGACTCGTAGCTCCACAACAGCTGGAGGGCCACAGGTTGTGCACGACTGCTTTACAGGTTACAATTAGATTTACACAGGAAGTCTGGTGCTAGAATTACTGCTCCCGAATTTAGGTTTGTGGTGCTATCTCACATGTGTGGGACAATTGCAGTTTGTGTGCGTGCGGGACAGATGCACATGTTGACCTTTGCAAGCAAACACAGCAGCAGTAAAAAAAAAATATGTTTAATTATTTATTTTTACACTGCCACTTTAATTTATCTTTTTTTTTTTTTATAATTTTTATTGATATCACAGGGAATATAAATATTCCCTGTAAAGGCAATAGGCAGTGACAGGTACTCTTTACGGAGAGATCTAGTGTCTGTGATCAAATGTTTTAAATTTTTTTAAATAACACCATTTACATCCAGGGAAGTCATAAGTGATGTATGCTCATGGTTTCCAGGTTCCTGTATTATAGAAGCAGACAAGAGTCAATCTGGTCTGTTTGCCTCTATGATCAGCCGACGGAAGTGCCTGCTGGCCAGTTGGGACTCCTGCTACTTGTAAACGCAATCCAGAGGCTAGCTGCCTGCTGCAAGCATCATCCCGGTATAACCACGTGAAATCAAGCGATGTAGTGATACGACGCTGGTCGTCAAGCAGTTAAAGTGGTGGTAACCTTTACAAAGTAAATCACCGCCAGCCCCTCTCTTTTATACAACCATAATACATAGTGTAAGTGCTTTTCTTTTTTTTGTTTGTTTTTTAACTGTGCCTTTAAATACCTTTTTTCAGATATCGTCAGGCCAGTCACATGACTCACGGCCCGTTGTACACCTCCAATCCAAGGCTACAGTGGGAGGGGCCAAGATCTTCCTCAGACGTCAGCCGGCGGATGCGTGACTTGTAGCCCAGAATTGGAGGTATAGAGCAGCTGCGGGTTGCGTGACTGGCCAGATGATATTCTTGAAAAAAGGGTATTTAGTGGCATAATTTTAAAAAACTAAATAAAAAAAAACACTTGGGCCCGTTTCACACAGGCTGTTCGATCAGGTCTGCCTGTCCATTTTTCAGGCGGACCTGATCAGACAATCTATTCACCTCTATGGAGCGACATATGTCAGCGGTGACACATTTGCTGACATCTGTCGCCATCTGATCCGCCAAATCCAGGCGGATGGAGGTCCTATTTTCCATCCATCTGGTGGAAGGGGGAGCAGGGCTCTGACAGGTTCGTCTCTCCACAGTGAGCGGCGATGGACCTGTCATCCACCTTCTCAGCTGAGATCAGGGAGGGGGAGAGAGGAGAGCTACGGATTGATGTAGGCACGTAATCTGACCACAGTAATCAGGGCTCAGCAGCCCTGATTACCATGGTCAGTACAGAGGGGGGCACAGGAACTGGCAGGATCAGCCAGGTTTTTTACAGCTTAGAGGGAGACAGGTTAGACAGCATGAGCACTGTGCTGTTTAACCTGCTATAAGGGTTACAACCACTTTAAATTATACCTGATACCCTCGGAAGCTGGAAATCACCGAAAGAGAAACTGCTACTTTAGTGATCTCCACTTGCTTCCAGGTACCACACTGAGCAGCTGCTCTTTTTACATTGTGAACACAGGAGGTTGGCCGCTCGGTATGGGTCTAATTCAGAGAATGCTTTGCATTTTCTAAATGAATGCAGCAGTTTTCCTGGATTAGATCAAGTGAAGAGGCAGGGCAATGATGGGAAATACAAAACGTTCTCTGAATGACACTTGTGCTTAACAGCTGACCTCCTGTATTTACAAGGCCTGGCCATCCATGGGACCTGGAAGCAAATGGAGATCACTTGAGTAGCAGTTTCTATTTAAGTGATTTTCAGCTTCAGCCAGGTGTGTCATATACATAGATACATATGGTCCAAGCTGGTCCACTGTGACTAGGTAGAACATGCCAAAGCCTGGAATTATCCTTTAATACAACCAAGGGGCTGTCACAGGCTCTCCTCAAGAGTGCCAGACAATGCTATAAAGTGCCAGACTTTCCACCCAGCTCCTCCATTCATAGGAGCCACCCTATAGCTTCTTTGGATAAAGCTGGGTCTAAGAACAGAGAATTTTGTGGAAAGAAACTCCCTTTGAATTTGTGCGTCGTTGTTCAAGTTATCGGATAGCATTTTTGTGCTATTATAAATGTCTATTTGTTTTTGTTGTTCCCAATGACTTTGAAAAGAGAGAGAACTTTGAAATCCCCAATATTTGCAACCCAAAGCGGTGACCACCATTTGGATCTTGGAAGTACAAAAAAAGACCCGAGAGAATTTTTTGGTAGGGAGACTGTAGTAGAACATTGGATTTCCATGCCTGGAAAAGACGGCAGAATGCAGTCCTATATCTCTTAAGAAAAATCATACAAGGTCGGAGAATGTCTTGCTAAACTTTCCAAGATTTGGGGAGATTGGGTATCGTGTTTTAACTCTTCTGAGCCACCTGCCACATCCTCCACCACCTAATCCTATTGACCACACCATCCCATTTGTGTATCATATGGGTACTGTTACAACCATAAAGACATTCATTGTAGAAGTGAGAAGGCCGATTCCCCTTGTCTATATCTACAGTGTACTAATAACACTTCCACAACTGTTTTTTGTTAGGATTTTAGTTTTTTTACAGTTTGCTAATTTCTTTACCTAATCTTGTGACTCCTGCCAGCATACATCACTGTAACATATTTACAGATATATTTCTGTGGTGCTGTCCTTCTATATGTATATAAATGTAACAGTGACTTAAAGTTTACTGTTAAAAAAAATAAAAAGCGATGCAAGAAAATATTTAGCAGCTACTCATTGAATGTTCTACTTTTGTGGGAACTTCTATAACAAAAATTTATTTTATATGATTTTTTTTTTTTAAAACAAAATTTGTTGGATGGAATCATCTTTGCTCAGCCATCATCCAGGCTCAACATCTACTTCCTGGACCGAGATGCTGGCTCGATGACCCAATCATGAAATTCTAAAAGGTGTGCAGTTCTTGGCCGTGTTCACATGTCTGACACAGATCAGCCCCTGCTGCAACCTCTCACCTTGCATCTTGCTATACAGTTACACTGTTGCAGTCTAATTACTGTGGAGAGTAGACTGACATCTTAGCCAAGGTAAAGTAACTATTAATTGCCACAATTCATTCACATAAATCATGCCTCTGTAGCTTTTGTTTTTTAACCACTTCCATACCGGGCCAATGCTGGTACTCCTCTCCTGCATGTAAAAATCATAATTTTTGCTCAAAAATTACTCAGAACCCCCAAACATTTTTTTTTTTTTAGAAGAGGCCCTAGGGAATAAAATGGCGGTCAGTGCAACTTTTTATGTCACACAGTATCTGCACTTTATGAATAAAAAAAATATAACATTAAAGTTGGCGCCACTGTATAAGGTGAAAGATTTTAAGCCGAAAGATTTTAAGCCGAGTAAATAGATACACAACATGTCATGCTTTAAAACTGTGCACACTGGGGCGTGGCCTGAGGTGCAATGGAGTAGGACGTCTGCGGTGTGAGCTCCGCTCGTCCACACTCCTGATTCTACTATCCTGCACCATCCTTCCTCCACATAACATCTGGATGACCCTGCCTCACCCCTCGCTCTAGCCCTGAAGCCGTCTGTCCGTTTTGAATGCCGCACGGACCCGCGCCGGTAAGCTCTGCATGCCTGGGGACTGCCTGTAGGAAAGACCGCGGCTTCGGCCTAGTCGCCGGTCCGGCGGCCATCTTGCTTCACCCGGCGGCAGCTTTCTTGGGCCTTTTCTGTCCTCCGATCCACCCCGGAATCGCTGCAACATACCCCCGGCTACCGGACTGCCCTCGGCCGCGAGTGTAGTGCCGCTCTGCCGATAGCGGCCGGTGGGATTGTCGGCGCCGCCGGCCTGATTCCCGGCTGGCGGCCATCTTGCTCCACCCGCGGTGGCCCCTATAGACCTCATTCCCACTCTATACTGCTGTAACCCCCTGCCTGTAGCTGCCAATTCGCCCCTTGCCACCCAGGAAGTGCCCCTCTACCCTGCAGCAGCTGGTTGGGTGGCCTGTGGGACCGGCCTGGGCCCTGGAACAGTGGCCATTTTGCTACACCCTCTGCAGCCCCTTTGCTATGTACTTTGTGGCCTCCTGCTCGCCCTGTGCCCGTTTCTCCCCTGCTGCAGCCGCTGATTCCTGCGGGCCCTCAGCCCCCGTCTACTAGCCTTGCCTGCGGCTTTTTGTGACTGTCACGAGAGGGGGGGGTGAACGGCTGGCCTAATACATAGCGGCTATTTTGGAACACCCCGGGCTATACTGGACCATGTCCCCACCTAAGAAGTCCAACGAGGCCGCTGACAAACTTGCCAGGTACCGCCGCCATGAAGAGGAGCACCGGGCCAAGGATGGCGCTGGTGCTCCCCCTGACTCAGACCACTCTACATCGGCCACTAATCAAGTTTTGGACGCTATAGCCCTATGTCAGAGCACGCTCACCTCCAAAATTGAGGAGGTCAAAATTGATGTGTCCCTCATCCGGCAAGACCTCTCTACCCTTCGGGATCGCGTGGCGGAGACAGAGACCCGCATCAGTAGAGCTGAAGACATCATACACCCCCTACAACACACTACTGATGAGGTACGCCGTCAGCTGCAACAGCTTAGCGCGAAACAAGACGACATGGAAAATCGTCTCCGAAGATGTAATCTCCGCTTTATCGGCCTCCCTGAGACAGCTGAAGGTAACGATCCAGCGGGCTTCCTCGAAAATCTCCTGACCTCCACCTTCGGCAGAGAGGCATTTTCGGTGATGTTCGCAGTGGAGAGAGCTCATCGAATTCCGGCCCGTCCCCCTCCCCAGGGGGCCCCACCGCGTACTCTGATTGCGAAATTCCTTAACTTCAGGGACCGTGACAAGATCCTACGCCTGACTAGAGAGAGGGGTAATATTCCCCATACCAATACCCATGTGGCAGTATTCCCGGACTTTTCTAGTGAAGTGCAACGGCAGAGATCCAAGTTCCAGGATGTTAAGCGACGCCTCCGGGTTCTACACCTTAAATATGCCATGCTGTATCCTGCGAAGCTTCGCGTGGAACACGAGGGCCAAACCCACTTTTTTGATGACCCTGAATTGGCATCCACCTGGATTGACCAGAGAGAACGCCGAGCCTGAACATGTTGCCCTACCTGCAAGCTGTGAATGTTTTTTCTTCCCTTCTTCCGCTCCCATGGGTGCCCGCGATCTCTCCTGCTGCTATTTTGGCGATTAAGCCATCGCTCTGTGCACCTTGTCAATAGCTGCCCGTGCAGGGCCAGCGGATAAACTCGGAAAGATTTTCTTTTCACCTCGTATTAGCTCTTACAGCACGACTATTTTTCCCCGGCATTCTTGCTGTCCTGAGATCCCTGCCTTCCCTGTACCTCAGGGGCACCTGGGGTGGATTGAGGATTACCCGTCATCCAGGACTGTTCTGCTGTACATTCTTCATCATCCATATGGCGGGCGGAGCTCCCCTCTGCTCAGCCGCGATGGTATCACGCTTTTGTGGCCCCTACTCCCCGTGCACCCTCCAGAGGAGAAGTCGCCCCCCTAGGACTTTTAGGATTTCTGTGCACTTTTCCCTCCCCCATTTGTCTAATTTTTTTTTCTCCCCCTTCATTTTTCTCTTTGTTACGTTGGGTATCTATGCTCCTCTGCAATTAAGTTTCATGCCTCCAATGGGTTTTAACCTGTGGATGTCCCCTGTTGGTACCCAGTTGTGGGATATGATGTCCAAGCCGTGTTGGGGTGGCGCTGGACTGGGTGGGGGGCGGGATGTTGTGATTTTTGTTTTTATTTTTCTTACACCACTATGTTTGTTAATGTTTGTTTATGCTGAAGGTACTATGTTAAAGTCATACATGCATTATTGGAATTGGCTGCTATTGTGTTTTGTGCGCACTGCATTGGCCATGACTGCTCTGCTGATTCTAGCCCACCTATGGTTTATTGTTTACACCCTGCACCCACCATGAGCTCTCTAAAGTTCCTTACGTGGAATGTCAGAGGCTTGCGGAATAAGATAAAACGCACTGCCGCCCTAACATTCCTTAAGTCCCAGCGAGCTGACATTATTGCGCTTGTTGAGACCCATGTTACTGGCCATCTCCAGTCCTCTCTTAAAAAACCGTGGATAGGTTGGGCGTACCATGCTACCCACACCTCGTACTCCAGGGGGGTTTCGGTTCTAATTGCAAAAAGGGTGCCGTTTGACCTAGTGCTACTCCAGACGGACCAGCAGGGCAGGTATGTATTCCTACATGCCACCATTAGTGGAGCCCCTATTTTGATAATAGCCTGCTATGTCCCCCCCCCTTATAACTCAGCTGTACTCAAGGAGGGCCTTGCATTCATGGCACACTACCCCTCGGTGCCGGCAGTGTGGATGGGGGACTTTAATATGACCCTGATTCCCGCTCTGGACCGAATGGGTACACCGGACTCCCCTGGTGACCCACCTGCCCATACCAGACTACATCGTATATTGATGGACTTTGCTCTTGTAGATACGTGGCGCCACAAGTATCCGCATGCTAAAGCATACTCGTGCTTTTCAGCTAGCCATAACGCAATGCCCCGAATTGACTTTGTTCTCATCTCACAGACTCTGACACCCAGACTGGAAGATGTGGGCTTTGCTCCGAGAATTCTCTCGGATCACTCCCCCTACTGGATTACGATGCGGCTCCTGAAGGCCTCTCCCTCTCCTGCTTGGCGGCTGAACCCATTTTGGCTGGCCGCTCTGCAGGAGCAGGAAGACATCCCTACGGAGTTGCAACACTATTTTACAGTCAACGGGGATTCCGCTGCCTACGATATAGTGTGGGACACATTTAAGCTCTACGCCCGCTCCCTGCTCACCACGCGTATTAACAGACTTAAGCGGTCGTCAAAACTTGTTATCCAACAGGCTACGGATCATCTACAAAGACTGGAGGAGGAGTTTCGTGGAGACCCCTCGCCTGCCGCGGCTACTAACCTTAAGCTCCAGCTGCGACAGGTCTCCCAACTGCACACGGAGCAGGCCAAGCAGCGCATCTTTTTCTGTAGGCAGAGGATATTCGAATATGGAGAAAGATCGGGCAAACTACTTGCTTACCTCGCCCACTTAGATTCCCATCCCCCAGTCGTGGTCTCACTGATCGACGCCCAGGGGAATGGTATTACGGACCCACAACGGGTGGCGGAGGAATTTGCGAGATTTTATCGAGCGCTTTACGCCACTCGGGTCACTCATACTCCCCAAGACACCAGAGACTACCTAGCGAGAGTTACATTTCCCAAACTGACAGACGCCCAACGTGACCTTTTAGAGGCCCCTATTACTGAGGAGGATATTTCTGAGGCTATCTCCTCTCTGGCCACTTCTAAAGCACCAGGGCTGGACGGTCTACCGCTTGAATTTTATGCCACCTACTCTGAAATTTTGACCCCTAAACTTCACGACTTATATAAATCCATATTTGACACGGGAATTCTACCCCCCTCCATGAGAGAAGCACAAATAGTAGTGATTCCCAAGCCAGGGAAGGACCCAAACTACCCGGAATCGTATAGACCCATCTCTCTACTACAGGTCGACATTAAAATACTGGCCAAGATTCTTGCCTCCCGCCTTAATCAGGTCATCCTCTCACTGATCCACCCTGACCAGACTGGCTTTATGCCAGGGAAAAACACCGCCATGAATATCCGCCGCTTACTCATGAACATCCAGGGATCCCATGATGAAGTTGGCTCGCGGGTGGTGGTGGCCTTGGATGCTGCCAAGGCCTTCGACTCCGTGGAATGGAACTACTTGTGGGAATGCCTCTCGGGATTCGGACTTGGCCCCAACTTTATTCGATGGGTCCAACTCCTGTATCAATCCCCGAGGGCCAAGGTGCTTGTGAACGGCTGGCTCTCTGATCAGTTCCCGCTGGAGAGAGGGACTCGACAAGGTTGTCCCCTTTCTCCCATGCTGTATGCGTTGGCTGTGGAACCACTAGCTATTATGGTTCGCGCAGACACCAGAATTTGTGGCCTTAGGATAGGAGATCTGGAGGAAAAGATCGGGATGTATGCTGACGATACACTCCTATACTTAGCCGACTCGGGTCCCTCTCTCCTTGCAGCCCTTCACACCATAGACTGTATTGGTAGTCATTCGGGTCTGAGCATCAACTGGTCTAAATCCCAGATCCTTCCGCTTGATCATTTCCCCCCTGTGCCCACGTCCCCTCCTCTGAATCTCCCTAGGGTTTCCGTGATCAAGTATTTAGGAGTGCAGGTCACTAGATCGCTGACAGACTATATACCCCTGAACATTGAACCCCTTTTCACCCTGATCAAGAACAAGACTCAAACTTGGGCCAGACTACCTCTGGGTGTTATGGGACGCATCAATCTGGTCAAAATGATACTCCTGCCCAAGATATTGTATTTGGTGTGGCATGCACCCCTGTATATACCACAAAAATTTTTCAAGACGATTGAATCAATTCTTAATTCATTTATATGGGGCCACAGCAGACACAAATTGTCTTGGAGACTTCTGAAGAACCCAGTGACAATGGGAGGGGCTGCTCTTCCAGATTTCCAGGATTATTATCTTGCCTCCCAGTTGTCCCACTTCTATCACTTTGACAAGAGCGAGCTACCAAGATACCAGACATTACTTTGTAAACGCCCTGACGACCCAGCCCACACCCCACTTCAGTCAGTCCTTAGAGCCCCACTGTCCAGACGTCCCCCTCATCACAAGGTAGACATGCTGACGCACCACCGGAGGATATGGCGGGCGGCCCTTAACAAACTTGGGACCCCACAGGTTCATTCTTACACGCCTCTCTGGTTCAACACCCATTTGCCCGAATTGCTGTCCGTTCCGGACCCCGCGGCCTGGACACGCTATGGGATCCTGTATGTGCACCAAATTATGACTAACACTGGGATTAAATCCTTTCAGTCACTAAAGGAAGAATTCACACTCCCTAACCATCTTTTCTTCAGATATTTACAGCTCCGACATGCGCTACAGACTCAGTTTGCCAGCTCCAGCCCCACTCTGACAGTCCCTCCCATAGTGGATATAGTCACAGGTGCTGAGCCAACCAAGTTGATCTCTGCCCTCTACTCCGCCATCCGTCTCCCAGGCACCGTGGCATTGGCTTATGCTGCCAAGGCCAGATGGGAGCTGGATGTGGGTGTGATTGAGGATGAGGAGTGGGACGAAGTCTTGGGGGATGTGAAGAGAGTCTCCCCCAGGCTCTCGGACCGCCTCACACAGCTATACATTCTACATAGGACGTACCTGACCCCCCAGAAGATAGCACGGTTTAAACCCACGTATAATCCAGGATGCCGTTTATGCGACCACACTCCAGGCTCCTTCTATCACCTTATATGGTCCTGTCCGGTTATCCAAACATACTGGATACAAGTGATTCGCTTTCTCCATGACCAGATGGGCTCTCCAGCTAGCCTTGACCCGAAGATGTGTCTGCTTGGTCTCTTACCAGAATTAGAAGCTGACAAGTCCCTTCGCACCTTCCTACATGAAACACTGTTCCTGGCGCGAAAAGTGATTGCTCGTGGCTGGATGCAGGCCCTCCCCCCCACGGTCCAGTGCTGGAAAAAAGAGGTTAACGATACCCTCCCTTATAAGAAATTGGTTTATACACATAGAGGATGTCCACTTAAATATGAACGGATCTGGGGTAGGTGGTTGGGAGATGGGGAGACGTGTACTTGATATGCTGTTATATTGATCCCTTGCCCCTCTCCCCCCTCTGCTTATCCCCTTCGGTGTTTCCTCCACCTCAAGGACCTACTTTTATTCTGTCCCCCTCCCCCTTTTACTTCTCCTTTTGCCCGCTCCCCTCCCCCGGTTGACACAAATTAGCTCTAATGGTGCATCTACCCATGATGGGTGTCGGACCCATATACAGTGCAGTTAACCCAATGCTTTTATGTATGCAACGCTGCCTTGGCCAGATTGGCCCACGTTATTTGATGTATCGTATGTATGCCTGCTATGTATGTCATCTTCTGTTTCCTTCTTTTTTTTTTTTTTTTTTTTAATAAAGTTTGTTTTTCGATTTAAAAACTGTGCACACTTGTGGAATGGCATCAAACTTGAGTACCTAAAACTCTCCATAGGCACTTTACAGGTTACCAGTTTAGAGTTAAAGAGAAGGTCTTGGGGAAGCATTGTTGTTCTCGCTTTAACATTCACAGCAATACCTTAGGTGTGTGGCTTGAATGCAGTTTACATATGTGGGCGTGCGTACGTATGCGTTCACTTCTGCCTGTGAGCACACGTGGTTGCTTTAAAAAAAATGTTTATTGTTCATTTTATTTTTACACGTTCCCTTAATGTTTTTTTAAATAACGTATTCCTATTATAAGGAATGTAAATATCCCTTGTAATAGGAACAGGGCATGATAGGTCCTCTTTACAACTAGATCAGAAGTCCCCACCTCTTCCTCTAGCCTGAAAAGACAGATATATATAAAAAAATAAAAAAGGATCTCAGCCTTTCCAGCCAAATACATGGCAGTGTTTACAACTACCAGAGCCAGGCGTGACATCAAAGCGCCCGCACAGCCTCCGAAGGTGATAGAGATGACCGGGGACCATCTTGTCAGCGGTATTCTCCATTGTGAACTTCAGCTGGCAGCGGATTCCTAAAACGTCTCGCCGATCGCACGGCTGAGCCGGTAGAAGCACCAGAGGGCGGCTGGAGTGCCTCCTGTAAAAATGATCAAGAGATTGTGATTATTTTTATGGTGCAGGGAATTGTCGGTGGTAAAGAATGCTATCTGAATGATGACTATAGCTGCAGGCATCATTTAGATATCCCCACTCAAAGCCCAAGACGTCATCTGACATACTGTGGTATGGAAGTGGATAAAGAAAAAAAAATTTTTTTTTAAATAAGTAACTCATCTTTGGCATCTACAGGGGAAGATCTTTGGGTGGGGTTTCTATTACTCTACTGATGTATGTTGTCTACAGTGTGAGTCTGTGTCTGGCCAGCCCTGATTTGTGCCGAACCAGTCACACGAAAAAAAAAAAAAAAAAAGTTTCAGAAGATTCAAATTCAAAAAGATTATAAAATATAAAAAAAAACTGTTTAACATCTCCCAATAAATCTTTACTTTACATCAGATGTGTATTTTTGTGCATCAATATGGTGTAGGTAGAGTCAGATGACTGACACTAGCTTTTTTTGTGAGTTTTAGTGAATTTAAATCAATCCCCATCCGATCGGACCCCCTCCCGCTGGATGCGGCGGTCCATTTTGCTTCAGGAGCGATCCGGGATGGCCGTTGGTTTCTGGCCATCCCCTCTCGATCGCTCCTGGCGAATGAGAAGCTTCCCTCGCAGTGTTTTGTAAACACAGGCAGGGAGGAAATGTTGTCATTCTCCTCGGGGCGGTCTTTTTGACCGGACTGCGAGGAGAACACAGAAAGTAAGTGCACCAAACACTACACTGACATGTAGGTACACATAGGCACACAAATCCCCCCCCCCACCGATCGCCCCCCCTCCCAGTCACAGTGTCACTGATTGCAGTGATCATTTATTTACTGATCACTGCATTTAGTGTCAGTTGTGACAGTAAAAACTGTCAGGGCAGTTAGTGTTAGGTCCAGGGTAGCCCCCTACCCCCCCCCCCCCCCAATAAAGGTTTAACCCCCTGATTGTCCCTAGAGTTAACCCTTTCACCCCCTTTTGCCAGTGTCACTAAGCGATCGTTTTTCTGATCGCTGCATTAGTGTCACTGGTGCAGCTAGGTAGCTATTTTTTTTTTAGGTTCACCGCCAGGTACCCCCATATACTACCCAATAATGGTTTTAACACCCCGATTGCCCCTAGTTAACCCTTTCACCAGCGATCACCGTATAAGTGTCACTGGTGTCGCTGGTTAGCCAGTTAGTTATTTAGGTTCCCCGTCAGGTTTTTATATAGCGTCAGGGACCCCCATATACTACCTAATAAAGATTTTAACCCCCCGATTGCCCCTAGTTAACCCTTTCACCAGTGATCACCGTATAAGTGTTACGGGTGACTCGTTAGTTAGTTTGCTTTTTATAGCATCAGGGCACCCACCATTTATTACCCAATAAAGGTTTAACCCCCTGATCACCCGGCGGGTGATATCAATTAGGTTTTAGGGTCAGGGTCTGCGTCGCCCCAGGCAGCGCTAGGTTAGTGCCAGTACCGCTAACACCCACGCGCAAAGCATAAACCTCCCGTAGTGGTATAGAATCTGAACAGATCAATATCTGATCAGATCTATACTAGCGTCCCCAGCAGTTTAGGGTTCCAAAAAAAACGCATTGTTAGCGGGATCAGCCCAGATACCTGCTGGCACCTGCGTTTTGCCCCTCCGCCCAGCCCACCCAAGTGCAGTATCGATCGATCACTGTCACTTACAAAACACTAAACACATAACTGCAGCGTTCGCAGAGTCAGGCCTGATCCCTGCGATCGCTAACAGTTTTTTTTGGTAGCGTCTTATATTTAAATCCTAAAGGCAGTGCTTGGTTTTTGGGGTCCTGTACATGGCTAGGCTCCCAAAAAGTCCCCCACATGTGGTATCCCCGTACTCGGGAGAATTCTGCGGTGTAATTTCACTTATGCCCATAGCATGTGTGAGCAATATATCATTTGGTGACAACTTTGTGCAAAAAAAATAAATAAAAAAATGTAATATTCCTGCAACTTGTGGCAAAATATTAAATATTTCATGGACTCAACATGCCTCTCAGTAAATAGCTTGGGGTGTCTACCTTCCAAAATGGGGTAATTTGGGGGGGGGGGGGGGTTGTGCTATTTTGGCATTTTATGGCCTTCAAAACTGTGATAGGTAGTGAGGAGTGAAATCAAAAATTTGCACCCTTAGAAATCCTGAAGGCAGTGATTGGTTTTCGGGGTGCCGTACGCGGCTAGACTCCCAAAAAGTCCCACATATGTGGTATGCCCGTACTCAGGAGAAGCAGCAGAATATATTTTGGGGTGCAATTCCACATACAACTATGGCATGTGTGAGCAATATATCATTTAGTGACAACTTTTTGTAATTTTTTTTTGTGTCATTATTCAATCACTTGGGACAAAAAAAATAAAATAAAAAATATTCAATGAGCTCAACATGCCCCTCAGCAATTTCCTTGGGGTGTCTACTTTCCAAAATGGGGTCATTGGGGGGGGGGGGGTTGTACTGCCCTGCCATTTTAGCACCTCAAGAAATGAGATATGCAGTCATAAATTAAAAGCTGTGTAAATTCCAGAAAATGTACTCTAGTTTGTAGACGCTATAACATTTGCGCAAAAAAATAAATATACGCTTATTGACATTTTTTTTACTAAAGACATGTGGCTGAATAAATTTTGCCCTAAATGTATGACTAAAATTGAGTTTATTTGATTTTTCTTATAACAAAAAGTAGAAAATATATTTTTTTCCCTCTAAATTTTCGGTCTTTTTCCATTTATATCGCAAAAAATAAAAATCGCAGAGGCAATCAAATACCATCAAAAGAAAGCTCTATTTGTGGGAAGAAAAGGACGCAAATGTTGTTTGGGTACAACATTGCATGACCGCGCAATTACCAGTTAAAGCAGTGCAGTGCGAAATTGTAAAAAGACCTCTGGTCCTTAGGCTGACAATTGGTCCGGGGCTGAAGTGGTTAATGAAGGGGAAAAAAAAAAACCCTTCTCTGTGCAGTAGCCTCCCTTAATACTTACCTGAGCTCCCTCTCAATCCCAATCGGCTCTTCGGGGACTCTTCTTCCTCATTGAACCAGCAGCGGGAGCCATTGGTAATCACCTTCAGTGAACCAATGAGGAGAGAGAGGGGACGGGGCTGAGCCGCAGCTGTGCGTCTGAATTGACACGCAAAGCTGCGGGTCGGGAGCGTGCCTGCTTGGGTGCCCCATTGCAAGCTGCTTTCTCTTTTTCATTTTTGCCTTTAATATCATCAATATAATTTACTGCGGCAGGTCAGCTCTATTGCAAAAAATCACGTACCTGTACTAATTTTGTGTAATAGCCACTGGGGGGTGCGCACCGCTGGAGGCACAATCATGTGCGGATTTGACACAGGGGATGCCAATCAGCGACCATTCCCGGGAGAGGCATAACTGAGATATGTGTATGTAAGCAAGACAGATCGCCATTCTGACAGGGAAGAAGATGGAGATCTTGTGTGTGCCAAGTAGGGACACAGATCTCGCTCTTTCCCAAGTCAGAACAACCCCCCCAGTTAGCAAGCACTCCCTAGGGACATATTTAACCTTTTAATCACCCTTTATGTTATTGACATTAGTACAATGACAGTGAATATTTTTATCACTGATCACTGTATTAATGTCACTGGTCCTCAAAAAAGCGTCAGTCAGGTGTCGATTTGTCTGCCGCAATTTTGCAGTCCTGGAAATAATGTAAATAAAAATAAAAATTTTAAAACAATTCTGATCGCCACCAATACTATTACTTATTGAGATTTTTTTACCAAAAATATGAAGCTGAATACATATTACCCTAAACTGATGTTTTTCTATTTTTTTTTTTAATTGGATAGGTTTTATAGCAGAAAGTAAAAAGGGTATTTTTTCTTTCTTTTTTTTTTTTTTTTTTTTTTTTTACAAAATTTACGTTTTTTTTTTATAGTGCACAAAAAAACTAAAGTGAACTGCAGAGGTGATCAAATACCACCAAAATAAAGCTCCTTTTGGGGAAAAAAGGACATACATTTAATTTGGGTACAACACGCAATCGTCAGTTAAAGTAAAGCAGTGTCGTATCACAAAAAATGGCCTGGTCATTGAGGAGGTAAAACCTTCTGGGGCTGAAGTGGTTAATGATAAAAATTTGTTCTGTTGCTGGTAATATTACAGGCATTTATTTTTGGAACTGTAACGTTACTGACAAGTCCACTTTAAGGATTACCTTACAGAAAACCTATCTGTAATCCAAAATATTTAAATTGTAGGAACATATTAGATGCACAAAAAAAGCTCAAACGGAGCTTGAAGAAGCTTTCCAACAATGTGCAAAAAAAGCACAAGCGCCTTCAAGCTTTTATAAGCATTTAAAAGCTCAAAATACCTGTAAAAGCAGTTTATTTGTTTTTTTGGAGCTGCAGTGCGCATGAGCCCTTACAGTTACAGGAATGACACATACCATTTACCACTGGCAGGGGTGCTTACAACAAACAGCTTTTATTTATATAAAACCTTCCTCCCAAAAGTAAAAAAAAAAAAAAAAAGTTTTTTGTAACTGGATTATAAAGTATTAGCTGGAGTTCAGCTTCAGTTTGTATTTAATTTTGTATTCAAATCTGCTAGTACTTCTAACACTCCCTTTCCAAAAATGCTGCAGTCCAAATTTGCCCCCCGTGCTCCATTCATCCAGCGTCGCATTGCTATAATATAGGTGTGTTACTGGCCAGATTACTGGAGGAAAACAGAGGGGGGGGGAAAAGTGTAAAAAAGAAAACAAATGCAACCACCACATCTAATGACTGCTAAGCTGCAATATACAGTATTACAGTTTTGGGTTTAATAAACTCTTTAAAGCAGTAGCGAAGTCCACTTTAACTTGTACCTATACGTAAGCCTATAATAAAGGCTTACCTGCAGGTACAGTTAATATCTAGGCGATATCTATTGTTTAGTAGCCGGCGAGGTTATTGGCACATGCGCACTGCGCTCTGAATGGACTGGATGCTGGAGTGTGCTGCCTGAACAAAGCGATGTGCAACGACTGTGACTACCGTGTGCATGTGGGGGGAGTGACATCACTGCAGCCCGACCATGCAAACGGTGGTATTGTGTGAACCCGAAAGGGAGACTGGGTGAACACGGATGTCCTGTCAGCGGTGACAGTGCGTTGCTGGATTGATCTGCTTTACAGGAAAGTCTGTCATAATGTGCCAGTATGCAATACATGCTAGCAGAATATTACATTAACTTTATTTTTTATAACAAGAGTTAACACTTTGAACTTGCGCTCCCCTGTACAAGCAACAAAGGCGGAGGTTAAGAATCACACATTAATGATGATTAAAGACCTAATTTTAACTCCATGAGAAAGCTATTAATACAAATGAAAGCGATAGAAGGAATGGACATGCTGACATCAACCATTATTACACTTGACAGGGAACTATTGCGATCTTCAGGTTGGCGGTACTGTTCCTCGGCTGCAGACAGCAACGATAATTCTTAAAAGGGAACCTATTTGAACAGATCTATCAGAGATGTCTTGTTTTAAAGGCACAAACTCTCAAGGATGTCATTCTGATCTGGTCTTCACTACATGAACAGCCAAGCCACCAGTAAAGTATAAAGTTTAAAGGTCTGTATTGCATACATGTTCCAAGTCAGCAACACACTTGGTTGTAAAGTCAGGCACCTATAAAGTAATGGCAAAAAATATTGACACCCCTGCCATTTGTCAGATAATGCACCACTTCTCCGAGAAAAAAAAAAAAAAAAAAAAAAAAAAAAACTTTACAAATGTTTAGGCATTCTCATGTTTATTTTGTTTGTATTGGTATGACACAAAAAAAGTGGAGAAACAAAAAGCCAAACCTGACACATTCCACGCAAAACATCAAAAATGAACTGGACATAATTATTGTCACACCCAATTTAATATTTGGTTGCACACTCCTTGGAAATATTTCTGAAAATCAATGGCTTCCTGTAACCATCAATAAGTTTCTTACACCCCTCTACTGGAGGTAGAGGTTTTGGTCCACTCTCCTTTTGCCACCTTCTCCAGGTCTCAACTGCTCTTTTGAGATCTCTTCACAGGTGCTCTATGGGGGTTACAGTATCTCAGTAAAGTGAGAACACCCCTCACAATTTGGAAAATATTTTATTCTATCTTCTAATGTGACAACACTGAAGAAATGATACTTTGCTACAATGTAAAGTAATGGGTGTACAGCTTGTATAACGGTGTAAATTTGCTGTCCCCTCAAAATATCCCACACAGCCAATGTCTAAACCACTGGCAACAAAAGGGAGTACACCCCTAAATGAAAATTTCCAAATTGGGCCCAATACTTTGTGTGGCCACCATTATTTTCCAGCACTGCCTTAACCCGTTTGGGCATGGAGTTCACCAGAGCTTCACAGGTTGCCACAGGAGTCCTCTACCACTCCTCCATAACTACATCACGGAGCTATAGACCTTGAGCTCCTCCACCTTCTATTTGAGAATGCCCCACAGATGCTCAATAGGGTTTAGGTCCGGAGACATGCTTGGCCAGTCCATCACATTTTTCCTGAGCTTCTTTAGCAAGGCAGTGGTCACCTTGGAGGTGTGTATGGAGTCGTTATGTTGGAATACTGCCCCGCAGCCCAGTCTCCGAAGGGAGGGGATCATGCTCTGCTTTAGTATGTCACAATACATGTTGGCATTCATGGATCCCTCAATGAACTGTACCTCCCCAGTGCCAGTAGTACTCATGCAGCCCCAGACGATGACACTCCCACCACCATGCTTGACTGTTGGCAAGACACACTTGTCTTTGTACTCTTCTGGTTACCGCCACACACTTGACACTATCTGAACCAAATAAGTTTATCTTGGTCCCATCAGACCACAGGACATGGTTCCAGTAATCCATGTCCTTAGTCTGCTTGTCTTCAGCAAACTATTTGTGGGCTTTCTTGTGCATCATCTTTAGAAGAGGCTTCCTTCTGGGATGACAGCCAAGCAGACCAATTTGATGCAGTGTGCGGCATATCGTCCGAGCACTGACAGGCTGACCCACCCTCCACCCCTTCAACCTCCGCAGTAATGCTGGCAGCACTCAAACGTCTATTTCCCAAAGACAACCCCTAGATATGACGCTGAGCACGTGCACTCAACTTCTTTGGTCGACCATGGCGAAGGCCTGTTCTGAGTGGAACCTGTTAAACTGCTATATGGCCTTGGTCACTGTGATGCAACTCAGTTTCAGGGTCTTGGCAATCTTCTTATAGCCTAGGCCATCTTTATGTAGGCCAACGATTCTTTTTTTCAGATCCTCAGAGTTCTTTGTCATGAAGTGCCATGTTGAACTTCCAGTGACAAGTATGAGAGAGAGAGCGATAATCATCAAAATGAACACACCTGCTCCCCATTCACACCTGAGACCTTATAACACCAGGGAGGAAAAATCGCTAATTGGGGCCAATTTGGATATTTTTACTTAGGGGTGTACTCACTTTTGTTGCAAGGGGTTTAGACGTTAATGGCTGTGTGCTGAGTTAATTTGAGGGGACAGTAAATTTACACTGTTATACAAGCTGTACACTGACTACTTTACATTGTAGCAAAGTATCATTTCTTCAGTGTTATAGGAGAAGATAGAATAAAATATTTACAAAAATGTCAGGGGTGTACTCACTTTTGTGAGATAGATCTGGACTTATCACCAGCCAGTTCAGTACCCTCCAGCGCTTTGTCTTAAACCATTACAGAGTACTTTTTGACGTGTGCTTTGGGTCATTGTCCTGCTTTAAGACCCATGACCTCTAAGGGAGGCTCAACTTTCTGCCACAGAAAAAATTAAAATAATATAAAAAAAAAAAAATATATATATATATATATATATATATATATATATATATACACACACACACACACACACACACACACACACACACACACACACATATATATATATACACATATGTCTATGAAACAATCCCCTCTGGGTGATCAATGTGCGTTGCAAGGATTTTGGGAAAGTTTGTTGCAGATTCCTACTGCTTTCTGTTCTGAAGAAAAAGCTATTTGTTTGCTCATCAGTGTGCAGAAGGAATCTGAATAGTAGTGATTTTTTCATTATTAATCAGCTGACGCACTTTTAGAACAATTACACAGCAAATGTCAGAGCCACTGCATACCTTTTCTAACCTGATGACTGCAAGTATTGAAACCACTAGAGCAGCACGGCACAGCTTTTTTACAAAGGGAAGAAATGATGGTTTGTGTGTGTACAATATTTTATAACAGGTTACTTCTGAAGCAAACCTGTGAACAGTTGGAACAAAAAAAGTAAAAATTCCTCTGCCTGGCTGGTGCCCTCTGGTGCCCCCATCAGACTTCAGTGTCTCCAAGCTGCTCTGACACAACCTGGGTGGGGGCCACATAAGAAAAGCTGAACTTGTGCACATGTAAAATGTTGGAGCTGCAGTTCCTCTCATTACAGCACTAAGTCTATAATGTGATGGCAGTAAGGGTAGACCACCCCCTCCCCTTTGCTTATGCTGCAATTCCCACATCAATATCATTAGAACAGAAGCAGAAAAAGATCAGCCATGAAGATGGATACAATCTTCCCAATGTATATGGGATTTATTTCACTCTCAACAAAAATGGAATTTTACTTTAATATTCGTAGGCGACAGGCCCACCCTTATTTAAACTTGGGATTCTGATATAGGCTTGTCTTCATTTCTATGGGTGGTCAAATACATAAACATGATTGTTTTTCAGAATTTCCTTCCCTCAGATTAATTTCATGTACTAGCACCCTTTAGGCTATTATTTTCATTTATAACAGTATGTGTTAAGCACTAAATAAGTGATCACTTAGAAAGGGAGAAAAAACATGAATCATAGCCGAGCCTGAGACACAGGCAGTGCAGTCTTGTCCATGATTACAGAGCAGAAAACTGTACAGCAATATTGACCTCTAGTGGCCATAAAAAGTTCTACAAGACACTGTTATTTTGGGTAAAAAATGAGAATAGGATTTTTGAACTCACCGTAAAATCAATTTTTTGGGATTCTATTGCCAGACACAGAAGATCATAAGACGAGAGGTGAGGGGTCCTGTATTCAGTACTATGCTCTAGGTTATGGATTTCACCAAGTCAAAAATCCTATTTTGCTCATAGTACAGGACAAAGGCTTCTTCTTCAACCCCTTCTAGCCCCAGGGGTCCCTTTAAAAAATTCTAGAAACGGAGTCAGCAATCATGTAACCAGTTTGATTGGTTGTCACAGGGGTTACATGATTTAAAGCCGGTTTCATAAGCTACCAATCCATAGCGGGGACCAGGAGCTGCTTTTGCCAGCTCGATCTCTGCGTTGGGGTCTCTCAGCACAGAAACATCGATTGTCCAGTGGCACGCGTGAGCATTAAAGTTCACCCTTTTCCCACTGCACATACAGTGAGTGTTATGCAGGCAGCAACAGAATAGATTGTTATGACTGGAATATCCAAAAGAAATTAGACTGAGGGGTGGACAAAAACAATGTCAACAAGCAGATATAACAAACTGGTCGAGAAAGTCTTAAGAAACTCAGAGCAGCTCATAGCACCTTATGCTTAAAACTGGCATCAGAGGTTTAAACATCCACCAGGTAAAACTTAACAAAAGCAGTTAATAGTATCTGGCGCCCAACCGAATGAACATTTGCTTGTATAACAGACGATCTGGCCCATCAATCCCTTTTTAACCGTTATCTTTTCTCTGTGACTGGCCGGAGCCGCAATGACGTCACTCCCGTTCAAACGTGTGGGAGCCGCCAGTCACGGCACAGGTCTCTAAAGGAATGGCACGGGTGGCCGTTCCTTCAAAACACATGCGCCAGTGATGTCACTGGCTGCATGTACAGTAAATACCTCGTAAACTACACACGTTTAGGAGATACTGACACTACCTATAGGTAATCCTTATTATAGTCTTAACTATGGGTATAGTCCTCTTTAATAGGCTAGGTGTTACATGTAATAATCCGCATTTATATACCACAATTCTATTCACTCCAGCTGAGACCAAAATTTAATTTTCAATCAATATACTGAGGATCGCGGTAATAGGCTTACAAAAATTAGTCCCTGTGTGTAGGGAGATTTCCTATCACTTTCTGTCTCTTCAATGGGAAGGAAGAGGGGAAAAAAAAAAAAAACTTGAATTGTTCCAGCCTCTCCACTGGCTACCTTTTGAAGGCTTTCTATTCTGCATCCCCATTCAGGAGGTCCCTTTTACTTCCTGTCTTGCTGACACAAGAAGTGAATGTAAATTGTCCCCATGGGGACACAAGCATGAAAGACATTGGAATGCTTTCCAGTTTTATTCAAACTTTTAAAAGTTCTGGTTAGAATTCTCCTTTAATATAACATGATACATTACATATACCAACGTTTAAAATGAACTTCAAGATGCGGACACTCTATTGTATTCTCGCATTTAAAAACAAATGAACCTCCGGAGTTTAAACTGAAGATTGGAAGTAAGGTTCTTCTGCATTCCCAACATGGACCCTATATCTCAAGCTACTAAAATGAAAGCCAGTGTTTTACTGGTCCATGCAAAGCCCTCTCGCTAAATCTTATGCAATGTTGATGCAATCCACACAGAAGCATCGGTGGAAGGTTGCACATCAAAAGGCTCCGTTCACGTCCAGAAACACAGGAGAAATATGGGCAAAATCTGGCTGTGGGGGAATATATATAATACATAAATTAAAGCGGACCTGACCCTCAGAAGAGCCAGCCATTCAGTAGCTCTGCCCAAATACCGCTCCTGGATGACGACAATAGACACATGACCCCTTATCAGATGTTGCTAGAACTGGGACCTGAAAGTCACAGGTAGCCTGGAGCACTTGTCAGGCAATCATAAAAAAAAAAAAGTTTTACTGGCAGATTACAAATTCAGACAGCTGAGGGTGTAAAACAGCACAGCGCCAAGAGTTTTGGTCAGCTGTAAAGTTATACTGGTTTTAGCATTAGCAACTCAAAGACTGATTTTACTAGTCCCCTGGTGATGTGCTTTAAATAGGCAAAGACTTTGCCAGTCGCTCTTTACACTCACCAGCTCCCCACCGGGAAGGTTCACAGATGAAAGCAGCAATACAGAGTCCAGGCGTGTATTTGTATCCACTTTCCATCGCTTCTGCTGTACCTGCAGAAAACAGATAGTTAAACAGTAAAACCTTTATGAAGGATTATTCTAATCATACTTGCAGTCAGGTATGATCTTCTATCGCTGCCAAAAAATTGTCTGCATTCAGGAATTTACAAAATCCTTGATCCTGCAAATGACTCAAGGTCAAATCAGGAGGAGCCTTTGAATGGAATATAGGATCTCCTGACATTTTTTTTGTAACGTAATACTTAGGAAGGAGCTTGTTGACCTCACAACACTCAACCAGAAGTACACAGAATGCCATTTTGTGAGTGACCTGGGGACCATACATCTTAACGTGGAGGTCCGTCCACCGCTGCAACAATTAAAAGCCAGCAGCTACACATACTGCAGCTGCTGGCTTTTAATATTAGGACACTTACCTGTCCTGGAAACCAGCGATGTCGGCAATGCAGCTGATCTTTCCATCAGTTGTCTGGTGCTGCCGCCGCCATTGTGGGTAGGGGGAACAAGGCAGTGTAGCCTTGTGGCTGAACCCTACTGCGCATGTGCGAGGCTTCGCTCTTCTGTCCTACTGTCCCAGTGGCAGGAGGAGGGAGCCGAGCGGTGACGTCAACATCCACAGCTGTGGCTCCCGGAAGTGGGAACAGGATGCCTGTCAAAGGCCCTCCTTGAAAAATGAGCGGAAGCTCCCTTTTGGGTGGAACTCCGCTTTAATGGGGAATACTGGCTTGTATGCTGAAGTGCACCAGTATCATGCACTTATTAGAGCGAGCTGTCTTTTATTGCAGTTTTTAATAAAAAATAGTGGTGGAAAGACAGAAAATACGATTGTTACTTCTTTTTGAATGAACCGTGGCATTCTTCCCACACATGGAGATAGATTGAGTTCCTGAGTACCAACAGTGAGGAGACTAGTCGTAGCTACTAAGACCCCTTTTAAAGGGGAAGGCACTGCAGACCTAATTGTTTAGGTCCATTTGAGAAGGTGAGAGCACCAGAGTGGTGGTGTTGGGATCATGCAGTATATGGCGATTTAAAAGGCACGGCACAGCAGAAATAACTCATGGTGCACAAATACAGACTGCTAATGTCTGGTGTTATGGATGCACAAGATACACGTATATTGCAGTAAATGTTGAACTAGATACATTAGTGTACGTATTCACGGAAAAAAATTAATTGTGAGTATTGTGAGTGAAGATATACTGTAAATATTATATATACATACACAAACAAGATTCATATGGACTTTATTATGGTGGTCTGAATGTAGTATAAGGTTATTTATTTATTTACATTTTTTTTCTGCTTTTTATAAAGGGACAATAAGTGGATAATATAAAATTTTGCACATGGAATATTAATAACTATAGACATAGCACTGCCCTTTAAATATTGGTAACAGCCTTATTTTTTGTAAAGGGAATTTTTTTTTTTTTTTATTAAAACAAATATGTCATACTTACTGCACAGAGCAGCCCCATTCCTCCTCTTCACGGGTCCCCCGCTGGTTTTCTGGGACCCTCTCCCTTGGCCGGACGTGTTTGGACACGGCGGCAGGAGATAAGGAGGATATCAGCGTGTAGCCCAAAATCTCAGCAGCCACCCAATGCTAACAAAGCCATGGGAAGAGAGGCAGGATACGAGCCCTCAGTATAAATGCACAGATTATCAGCAGAGCTAGCAGACCAAGTGTCCGGCTACATCCGCTGCCAAGCCACACCCCACTTGCAGAGTGCTCCCATAGCAAGAGGCTTGTTATGGTGGCACTTGTGCGTGCTCGCTTCTGAGCCAGCTCTGTGGCCATATGACTCAAACAGCACGGCTCAGCCCCACACCCCCTCACTAGCTGTGATTGACAGCAGTGGGAAACAATGGCTCCTGATGCTGCATCTCAGTCAATGAAGAGGGAGAAAACTAGGAGAGACACTGCTCTTGTGCACATCGCTGGATTGAGGTAAGGCTTAGGCAAGTATTAGGGTGGGGCTGAGTGGGAATCTGCACAATACGTTTTTTTTACCTTAATGCATAAAGGTAAAAAACCTTCAGCCTTTAGGACCACAATTACTGTATTGGGGGGTTTCACCTTGGCTGAAATATATGCAAAGATCACTGAACATGTTAAGGTGTACGAATGGAGCAATGTTTTTGCCTACAATGATCATATGATGATAAACTAAAACCTTAAGACTCAGTTCACAAAGGTGCAACCCCAAAGTCATACGACTTCCAGATTCTTAGCATTGCGACTTTCTTCTGACTTGATATGACTTCCATGTAACTTTCATGTGACTCTGGCTATAACAATCACAGAATGTGACTTTTTTTGAACTTACAAAACCCTCTGAAGGTTCGCAAAGACAAGACGAAAAAACGACTTCCTTACGAATTCTATGGCACTTGTGTCACCTCAAGGAAGACGCAGAAAATAATTGCAGGAACTTTTTTTTTTTTTTGTAGCAGCAATTAAGACAGCACCCATTGAAATTAATGTGTTTGACTTGTTTTGCGACTGTGTCGCACGTCGTAACAAGTCACATGAGAAGTTGGAGTAGTATGAACCAGAAGTTAAAGTGGTTGTTAACCCACTTCTTTTACGTCATCCCATCTGCACCATTACAGAAGTTTCCCTGTGCCTGTGTTCTGTTAAAATAAAAAATACTGCATGATTCTACCTGTATGACCTCAGTTCTGGGCGCTCAGCTGACTCCTCTCCCCTGTCTCCAGCTCATAGCTTCAGTGGGCAGGGCCGAGCCCTCCTGCTTGACGTCAGCCGGGGAGGAGATGGAGAGAGGAGATGCAGAGCGCTGAGCCGCCTACAATCAGCTGAGTGGCAAGAGTGGAGCTCATACAGGTAGAATCTTGCAGTATTTTTTTTACAGCACACAGGCACAAGGAAACTTCTGAAAATGGTGCAGAGAAGATAAGATGATGTAATAGAAAATATGAGTGCACGTAGAGTAGCAGGAGCGGGGGGGGCGAACACAGGACACAGACACAGAAGAGCTGACGGAATCACACAAATGGACCACAATGTCAGAGCGCAACAGCCATGATTATCATGGTTTGTTTGCAGAGTGGAGGGCATAGCAGGGCAGGATCAGACAAGTATTTCAGGTGATACTGGGGTCCAAATGACACAGCACAAGCAGTGTGATGTATAACATGCTTTCAAGGAACAGGATCTTTATTTTTTTTTGTGTTTTGACGCTTTAAAAGCCTGCAATAAAAAAAAAAAAAAAACTGCTACAATATTTACATTGTATATGTTTTTAAAAAAGAGAAGAAGAACAAAGCTTTGTTTTTGCCATACTTCATTTCTGGGTCACAGGAGTGCACTTACTTTTGCACTCCTTTGCCCAGAATCAGCCAACAGCAGACTAAGGCCTGCTGTCAGCTGAGGTCACAGAGATAGTCTACATTAGGGAAGGATCTCTGACCATATTGATGGGATCCTCCCAGCTTCCTAATTGACAACTGTCTCCGGCTCTCAGTGCAGTGTAACCCACCCCCTCGCCACTGACTGACTGCCACCCGTTCTCTGCTCATAGCTGACAGAGAACTGAGTAATCAGCAGTCATGTGAACACTCAGTTCTCAGATTTAGAGCCGGCAGGGAACAGCTGCAACATCACAGTGAGGCTGCAGCATAGGGGAGTATAGATGTTTTTTTTTTTTTTGGAACTCCACACCTCCCCTTAACCTGGAAAAAAAATAGCTTCAACGCAACAGAGAGAAAAAAAAACAAAACAAAAAAAAAAAAAAAAAAAAAAAAAAAAAAACAATTCCTAATTTGGAATGAGTGGGTGAAATGCATGGGCAGGAGCCCCAAAGACAGCACATACCTCTGTAATTCTTCCCACAACAATATCGCCAACTTCTCCATTGTACCTAGAAAACAAATAACATACATATTACATACATATACATACATATTACATATAAAAATATCCAAACCAAGATTGGTTGAGAAGAGATGAGAAAATAGAGTTTCAATTCTTAGCTGCTTTTGACAATGCTAGCTGCCTGGCTGTCACAACTAACAAAATAAGGACTTCTGATATTTCAGATCTGCATGCTTGTTCAATGTCCGTGACCTATAGGGTATTGAAAGAGAAGGGTGAGGTTTGAAAAAAAAAAAAAAACCTATATACTCACCTAGGTGGATGCAGCATCAGATCAATCCTAAATCTGTCCCCCGCTGCATCCAAGACTGAGAACTCAGCAATCAAACACCCCTGATTACTCAGTTCTCCGACTTCAGTAAGCAGAGTCTGAAGTTGGTCATCTGCTCTCTGCTCTGACCCTTCAGCACTCAAGCAGCTGGCTTGGGCTGTAAGCAGAGAGGCTGAGATCAATGTTGGGAACCTTTGAGAGCCTGGACTAGCTGAGTGATGTCAGGCAACAGTTGATTTTAGCCTGCCGGCAGCTGAATCCGGGTCAAAGGACAAAGTGCACTCCTGTGACTTGAATAAATAGAGCCAAAGCATGTTTTACGTAAAGCAAGAGAGCTGTCATTACCATACTCTAATACAATGGCAAACCCGAAGCACTTTTGAAAACTTACATAACTTTCCTCCGGCTCTTCTTTTATTTTATTTTTTCCCATTAACGTTTTATTGAAGTAAAGCACAGATATCAAAAAAACATAGTTTACAGTAAAGAACATGTAGGAAAGTAGTTTACAGCAGCATACCTACAGTTTGCATTCTATAGTACATTCAGTATAGAGTACAGTTTTGTATCCAAACATTATATACCCTGTAGCATTTAGTACCTTGACTAACAAACCAGCAGCAGATTTATGCACTTAAAAATGGCGGGGTCTAACAATGGTTATATGCAGGTGTCAGAGTCATTCAGCCAACGGTCCCACACTTTATTATATTTGAATGGGCACCCCCTATTGATGTAAACACATTTTTTGTACGGCAAAGTTGGGTTAATGTCAGCTTTCCACTCCGCTAATGTTGGTGGTGGAGATCTCATCCACTGCCTGGCGATAAGCTTTCTCGCAACAAAGTTTCCTGCAGGAATAACTTAGTACACCTGTCGAGTACCCCCGGGTATACACCCAACTTCCTCCGGCTCTTCTAATCAGCTCACTGATTTTTCTAGAAGTCTGCATTAAGATACAAGTCAACCACCTATCTAGCTATAGAGATTTCACAACAACCATAACCATAAATATTATAAAAAAAGCCAATTTTATGCAATATTACAAAATTAAAACGTATCAATGTTGACTGCACAATCCAAAGTGCTACATGCAAGTAACCTTAAAAAAGTGCGGTCGTGATATGCACACCAACCACTTTATGTAAAGCCAATTAGTGAATATAAATTGGTAGATCTTGGGTTTCTTTAAACAAATGCACAAGTGAAAATCTTCAGTTGGCTTCATACCACCACCATCAAAAACGTGATGAGCCTGGGCATCTTTGGATGAACCCACCTAAACAAGCCCACCAGGAAGCCGCCACTTGACAGGGGCAATCGTCTGCGATTCTATATTCCCTGCCCCACAGCTTCACGTATACAAGGGGCATGTATTCACATGGCTGCAAAGCAGGGAATGCTTCACCCTCTTATTGCTGGCCCAGTACAGTGATAGCTACTTGGCGTGCTTGCTCTGGTGGGATCGGACTAGGATCCGAAAACGTCCAAGCTCATCTTTAAACAAAAACCGCCCACAGTGCTGAACACCACTCAATCTGTACACTCACCTAACTTAGGCTTCATATGGTTAATAAGGCCAGAGAACCTTCTTAGGGGTTAAATAGCAACCAGGAACCAGTTTTAATGATCAAATATCCAGGTATCACAGCTCAGGAATATACAGGCGGGCCCCAGATTACAAACAAGATAGGTTTGTTCTCAAGTTGAATTTGATTATAAGTTGGAAGGGTTATCACCCCTGTAACATTTGTTTTGCTGTCTGTGGCCCTGTTCAGAAAATTTCACCTCACTTTCTGTCCTGTGACAATTAGATTTGGAAAATTTTGGGTTGTTGTGGAAACGAGGATTGGTGATAAAGCATTAGTAGGTGTACATTTTTCCCATAAGAACTCTTACAGGAATGAATTTCCCTTCCTAGGAGTAGATTTCCTCTCACTTCCTGTTGTCTACCTCCGTTTTTAAGTCGGAAGTTTGTAATCTGGGGACCGCCTGTATACAGAACAATCCCATAGTGCTTTTCATATACAGTATACCAAAACACTTTTTTTTTTTTAAATAAACATAAAATGTGCATTAGTAAGTTCTCTTCCACTAGTGTACACAGATCCCATATACACTCAGCGGCCACTTTATTAAGTACACCTTGCTAGTACCGGGTTGGACCTGCTTTTGCTTTCAGAACTGCCTTCATTCTTCATGGCATAGATTCAACAAGATGTTGGAAACATTCCATAGATATTTTGGTCCATAATGACACGATATCATCATACAGTTGCTGCAGTTTTGTTGGCTGCACATCTATGATGCGAATATCCCCTTCCACCACATCCCAAAAGGTGCTCTATTGGATTGAGATCCGGTGACTGTGGAGGTCATTGGAGTACAGTGATCTCATTGTCCTGTTCAAAAAAAACAGTGGTGAGATGATTTGAGCTTTGTGACATGGTGCATTATCCTGCGGGAAGGAGCCATCAGAAGATTGTGTACTGTAGTCCTAAAGGGATGGACATGGTCAGCAACAATTTCCAGGTAGGCCGTGGCATCTAAACAATGCAAGTGGTATTAAGGGGCCCAAAGAGTGCCAAGAATATATCCCCAACATCATTACACCACCACCACCCTGAACCGGTGATACAAGGCAGGATGGATCAACAATTTCATGTTTACACAAAATTCTCATGCTACCATCTGAATGTCGCAGCTGAAATCGAGACTCATCAGGCCCCGTTTTAGGCACCTTTCACACGGGCGGATAGAATTGTGCTTTTAGCTGTGGATCTTATAGTTTTCTACTGCAGCTAAAAGCACACAATGCTTTCCTATGGCCCCATTCACACACTGCGTTTAGCTGCGATTTAGTTACCTGCGGTTTGGTGCGGATAGAAAAAATAGAATTGACTGTGTCCAGGAGCGATTTAGCGCAGCTATCTGCACATAACCGCAGTGCACTCTTTCACTTGCGGATCAAACTACCCATACATGCATTCATCTTGAACAATCTCAGCACAATACACAGAACACTCCTCTCACTGCAAAACTCTAACACACATTCAGCCAGTAAACAAAGACAGGAAATAGATGGTTTGAAATGCAGGGGACTGAAATGCATCATGGTAGATTCAAGGGACCAAAAAAATAAAAAATAAAATAAAAAAAGGGTTGCTATGGGAATGACTACCGCACGTAAACGCAGGTAATCGCACTGTACAAATGCAGCTGATCGCAGTGCCTAGAGTCTTGAATTTCACAGAACAAATTGCAGCAGAACAGCCATCCGTGTGAAAGGGGCCTTATCAATTTTCTATTGTCCAAATTTGTAGCCTCAGTTTCCTGTTCTTAGCTGACAGGAGTGGCACCTAGTGTTGTCTTCTGATGCTATATCTGCTTCACGGTTTGATGGGTTGTGCGTTCAGAGATGGTATTCTGCATACCTTGGTTGTAACAAGTCATTTGAGTCACTGTTGCCCATCATCTCGTACTAGTCTACCCATTCTCCTCTGACAACAAGGCAATTTCGTTCCACACAGCTGCTGCTCACTGGATATTTTCTCTTTTAGGACCATTCTCTGTATAACCCAGAGATGGCGGTGCGTGAAAATCCAAGTAGATCCCTTTGTTAGTAATTAAAATACTTAGACCAGCCCATCTGGCCCCAACAATCATGCCACGTTGAAAGCCACTATAAATCCCCTTTCTTCCCCATTCTGTTGCTCGGTTTAAACTTCAAGTCCTCTCTACCACATCTAGATGCCTAAATGCATTAAATTGCTGCCATGTGATTGGTTGATTAGCAATTTGTGTTACCAAGAAATTTAACAGGTGTACTTAAAGTAGCCAAGGAGTGCACGAAAGAGACGCCAAGCATGGATGCCACCAAGTCCACATTCACATCGAGAGTGGGTTTGAAATCGTTCAGGTAAACTCGCATGATTTCAAACCGTCAATGCAGTCCGACTTCGGGGGTGATTTGACAGACATCCGTGCGGGTTCATGCACAGATGTCTATTCAAATCACCCCGAAGCCGCCAAAAGTAGTACAGAAAGGACTTTTGGGACTCGGTGCAGCACCGCCAAGTCAACATCGCACCGATTCGGGTGGTGCTGTTCCCGGCAAATTGACATGTCGATTCACATGTCAAAACGGCCCGATGTGACCGTGGGCGTTATGAAAAAAAATATAGCTAGGTAGGTAGTTTAATTTATTCATAAAACATTTATGATTGTGTGAATCAAGTGGGAGTTCTGGCTGCTTGCTGAAACAGGTAAGCAGTTTACATAAGTGCAAAAGCTCACTTGTATTTTTATTTTTTTGGACCACTTTGCTGCTGGCCAGGTAATGCTCCAGGTAAAAGGTGGCTGTCTTTTCACGTCCCTTTCTCCTGATAGCCCATGTTCAGGATCTGTACAAGGCACTTTTATCATCAACTATACCTATCCAGCGGCGAGGAGGAGGGAGAAGGGGAAAATTGAACTTTAGGTTAACTTTAACAGTTCCTCATTCAACAAAAAAAATAAAATAAAAAGCCAATTTTGCTTTCAGACCACAGTTCCCAAAAGCAATCTAATCAAAATCTTTGACAAAACAGTTTTCTCTAAAAACGCACCTAGTGTGCTGTCTGCTAAATCTCCGGAACAGGAAGGTCAGTCCTCAGTCTTGATGCACAAAACCATTACATAATCTCAGTCATTTAGCTAAAAACTGTACTAAACCTCTGACACACTGGCTGCTTTTGTAAATGGCCTGTGAATGTGCACAGTGCATTACAGAGAGTCAAGCTGTGCTTCTCGGCAGCTCTGTAAAAATCTTCTGCTAGAAAACTAATTATTGTAGAGGGGAGACAGCTGTTGTGGACAGGGGCTCCACCAACAAGCATGCAAACTTCCTTCTTTAAAGGGAAACCAGAGCGATTTTTTTTAATTTGTGCAAATTTTACATTTTTACTGTAGTGTTTAAAGCACATCTGAATATAATACAAAATTTAACATACTACAGCTTACCAGGCCTTAGATGTGGTGGCTGTATATTCCGCAAGTACAGAACAATATTTGCATATCCCGATATGTCTTGTGTCCTTGTAACTTCCTGTGCACTGAACGGATATCTGCTGTCCAAGCTATCTCCTAAGAACTACAAAACCTCTCCTCCTTACACACGACCACACAATTGTCAGTTAAAGTAACAGTGCCGTATCACAAAAAATGGCCTGGTCGCGAATGGGGGTAAATCCTCCAGAGGTCAAGTGGTTACAATTTCAAACATTTACACCATAGTTTGTAGACGGTTTAACTTTCACACAAACCAATATACACTTTTTTTTTTTTACCAAAGACAGCAGAATACATTTTGCCCAAAATTCATGAGGACATTTCATTTTACTAGATATGTTTTATAACAAAGTAGAAAAAATAAAATTGTGTCTTTTTGCATTTATTTAATAAAAAATTAAAATTCCAGAGGTGATCAACAATGCTACAAGACCACGCAATTGCCAATTAAAGCAGCGCAGTGCTGACTAGCAAAAGATGCTCTGGTCATGAGGGGGGGTAAAACCTTCCTGCACTCAAGTGGTTAAGGCATTACAAGTAAATGTACAGTAAACATTTACCAGTATTGTGCATTATATTTAAAAATTATTAGAACCATGCAAAAAAGTCTCAGCCTTTAGTACTACTATGCATAATTTATGATTTCCCTCCAACCTTTATGACGTGGCATGTCCGACTCCCAGTTAAAACACCCACTTTCACACGGGGCTGTACGCATTGAGCACGTAAATAGCTCAGTGGGGATTGCTCCGTTGATCCCCGCTGAGCCGGCGGATGACAAGAATGCCTCTGGACTCTGTGCAGGGACGAACCTGTCCGAGGCCGGCTCTCCTCTATGGGGGATCGGACGATTACGGACCGCCTGTTCGTTTTCATCCGATCCGATCCACACGGATGAAAAATAGGGTTTGCATCCGTCTGGTTCTAGCGGAGAGGATCGGATCGGGGCTGATCGGACGTCAGAGGACATGTCTCCGCTGACATCCGACACTCCAGAGAGGTACATGGAGCTCCCGTTCAGATCCACCTGAAAAACTTACAGGCAGATCTCAATGGTCTGCAGGTGTGAAAGGGGCCTTAGGGCTCTTTCACACATGCAGACCGTTTAGCAGCCTGTCAGTTTTTTCAGGCGGACCTGAACAGACGCTCCATGTAGCAACGGATGTCAGCGGCAAGGAGGAGGAAGGAGGGGAATATGGAACTTAAAGAGGAAGTAAACCCTGATGGGTTTACTTCCTCTTTTTTTCCCTGCAAAGGTAAAGCATAATGGACTACTATGCATCGCATAGTAGCTCATTATGTGTCACTTACCTGACACAGGAGCCAGCGAAGTCGCCGCTGTCCCCTGTAGTCCGCCGCATCCATCTTGCTGGTGGCGTCTCGCAGCTCCGACGAATCACAGCGGCGAAGCCGCGATGACGTCACTCCCGCGCATGCGCACGGGAGTCGCGTCTCGCAGCTCCGCCGCTGTCATTCGGCGAAGCCGCGATGACGTCACTCCCGCGCATGCGCACGGGAGTGGACAAATTAGGCAAATCCATTCTTGGACTTGCCGCATTTAGTGCGCCTGCGCGCCGCTGTCTACGGCGCATGCGCCGTAGACAGCGGTGCCCATTTTCGGGCAAATATCTCCTAAACCATATAGGTTTAGGAGATATTGCTTGGACCTACAGGTAAGCCTTAATCTAGGCTTACCTGTAGGTCAAAGTGGTTTGAAAGGGTTTACTTCCTCTTTAAGGTTCACGTTAACAATTCCTCATTAAATTAAGTAAAAAAGTCAGCTGACATCCGATCTGCTCCGCTAAATGCGGATGGATGGAAACCCTATTTTCCATCCGTCTGGCGGATCAGATTGGACGAAAAACAGACAGGCGGTCCATTTTCTTCCGAAAAAGATCTGACAGTTCTGTCTCTGCACAGTGAACGGCTCAACGGGAATCAACGTATCGATCCCTGCTGAGCAAGTGGAGTCCATGAAAATGGATCCACATGTGTGTAAAGGGGACTTAGGCTAGTTTCACACATATGCCAATTGGATATGTTTTGAACCGCATTCAATTCGCATGACAAATGCAAGTACATTGCTTTCTATTGTGCCTGTTCACCTAAGTCTAGTGCAGCCCGAGTGTGGATTCAGTGAAAATAAAAAAAAATAAAAAGTCCAGCCAGTTTTCTAAACAGTGCAGTCTGACTCGGGTGCGAATTCAGGTCCATTGACGTCTATGGGAACGCTTCTGAGTCGCATATGTCATTCAGTGGTGAAAAGGATAAAATTATGACCTGATCCAGATGTAAACCTGATCTGATCAAAAACTGACCTTAAACACTGAACAACTACTTTTTCAATTAGCTGTGAATACTGAGCTTCAGTTCAAAACGCACATGTGTGAACCCAGCTTTAGAGTAGTGAACCAAGGGCCTGGAATGCTCTTGGAGGGGGAGCCCATGCCGGTTTTTTATTTACAATTTGGCGTGGCGTTCCCCCTCAAGATTCATACCAAACCAGTGCCTGGTATTGGCGGGGATCCGGGGGGGGGAGTTGTTGCTGCATCAATCCCAGGGGAGACATCGCATTCGAGACCACCACCCTACCTACTTCAAGATGGGGACTACTGGGCTATTTGGGCTCTGCCACTGGTAATATATAAATCTTCAAATCCTGCCCTCTTTTTGAAAGCATGACACACTACCAGAGACTTTATTGACCTATTTATCCATTTATTCTATTCTTTAGCCAATATTCATGCATCCTACTCCTGATGATTGGCTTTAAACTTCATGAAACACGTCAAGTCCACACTCAGGGATGCCAAGTCAAGCTTTCCCAAAAATCATGAATTTCATTGACTGTTTTTAATATCTACATTTATCAGGATCATTTTCACTTGATCTGTATGTTCATTTAACTTACCAACTGTGATTGCTTGTACCAAATTATCTCTATCCGATATGAATACTAAATATGCCAATATGATTACTACTATTAGAAAATAAAATACTAACCATACAAAAAAAAAAAAAAAATACTATTATGCTTTTTTCTGCACGATCCATGTATTATGATACATTATATATTATCCTTTATTCATCAATTTAATTTATTGGATTGATCATTCAGCAAATAATTATGGTTACTTAGATCTCCCCTCACAGGGACAGTGACAGCTAACCTATTTTAGGTATCCTAGATAAATTATACACATATCCACGCCTCATTAAAATCACACACATTCTCTATTTTTTCTTGGAAAACAAGTTATCATTAAGTCTAACTTGATTTTTATTTTATTTTTTTATACAGGATTGCTTGAGAGGATAAAAGACTTACCACAGCTTGCAAGACCTTTCTGCCAAAAGCCTGCTCGCTTGCTGACAGAAGGTATGATCTGTAATGACGGACAAAAGTTACGTAACTTGACCACAAAGCCACATAAATTTGATCTGTGGTGGCACCAGCTATTTCTGCCCATGTAGTAGCCTGAGACCTGGTTGAATGTGCTTTAATTCCCAGCGCGGGAGATAGCCCCAACTGAGTGTAGGCTGCCAGAATAGTGGATTTAAGCCATCTAGCTATTCATCCCTTTGATGCTTGGTGGTCCTTTTTTTACAGAAAAAATTATAAACAAAGCGTTTGAAGACCAAAAGTACTATGAGATAATGTAATACAGTCCTTCTTACATCCATATTGTGAAATTGGCTTTCTTTCTCCCCTGAATGGTTTGAGCAAAATGTTGGCAAAAACCCCAGATCGGTTTTGAGTATAATCTTATCAGTGAAGATGGATAAAAAGGGTTTTTTAATCAATAGGACGTGCAGCTCACTAATTCTCCTTGCCGATGTTATTGCAACCAAAAATAAAGTCAGATTCCTCAGCGAAATTGCTTGTAGTGGCTCAAAAGTTTCCTTTGTGAGGGCTTGTAGGAACACTGATAGATCCCAATTGGGAAAGTGCTTAGCTGGAGCTGGTCTGGATCTAGTAAGCGCCTTGAAAAATCTCGTTATTATGGGCTCAGAAGAGATTAGTCTTTCCAGGAAGACTCCCAATGCGGCTACTAGCATTTTAAGCGTGGTGACCGACAAACCTTTGTCTGCACCATTTTAAAGGAATTCTAAAATTGACACCAAATTTTCTACCGTTCCATTTGTCAAATGACACCAGGAGTTGTAGACTTTCCAATATTTAGCATACATTTTTCTGGTTACTGTTTTTCTACTGGAAAGTAAGGTAGTTACAGACCTTTGTTTCTTAACAACTGCTCCTCAGATACCAAGCGGTGTGTCTTAGACTGGCCACTTCCAGATGTGTAGAAGAAAGTCTTGCTGGGGAGGAAGCTGCCAAGATGGTTTGACTGCCATCTGCAGAATGGTGGTAAACCATGCTCTTTTTGGCCAAAATGGAGTAATTAGAATTACTGCCACATTCTCCCTCTGTATTTTTTTCAATACTAATGGGATTAGTTGAAACGGGGGAAAGGCATAACTCAGATGAAAGTTCCAAGGCTGTATTAACACATCTATCCCCTGGGAACTGTTGTTTCTGTGAATGAAGAAGAAAATCGGGAGATGCCTACTTGTGGCTGGCCCCAGGCCCTGGCGATCATTGCAAAAATATCTGGATTCAAGCTCCATTCGGCCTCTTGATTCAGCCTTCTGCTCAGAAAACCTACCACTACATTTACAGTGCCTTTGAGGTAGACTGCTGATGAGGACAGCAAAAGATTTTCCACCCATCCTAGGATCATTAATGCCAGTAACTGAAAGGTTTTGCTTCTTGTGCCCCCTTGCTTATTCAGGTAGGCTAAGGTAGTGGCGTTGTCTGAAAGAACCTGGACATGGAAACCTTGAAGGATTGGAGAGAAGGCATCCAATGCTAAGGGGACTGCCCTTAGTTCCCTCCAATTTGAGGACCTTTTTGCCTCCGACTGGGACCAAACTCCTTGTGTGAAGTTTCTGACCCAGGTGTGCCCCCCATCCCCACACACTGGCATCCGTCGGTAACACTTTCTATTGGGAAAGACCACAGCAGGCCTTTTGACAGATTTTCCTGATTTCTCCACCACAAAAGCGATCTTTGACTTTGATGGGGATTTTTACCTTTGCCTCCAGAGATTCTGTCCTGTGATTCCAAGCTCGCAGGAGGAAACGCTGAAGAGGTCTGAAATGTAACCTTACCCATTGAATGGCTGGCATGGTTGAGGCTAGGGTTCCTAGGGCTGACATGACTCGTCTGACTGAATTCTTGATTTGTCTGTAGGGAGGCCACGACATTTTGGACTTTGAACTTTTTCTCTTCTGGGAGAAAAACTCTCTGTTCCACTGAACTGATTTGATACCCCAGAAATTGCACTTCTTGGGCTGGATTGAAATTAGATTTTTGCACATTTACGATCCAACCCAAGGCTTCTAGATGACTGCAGGCTTTTACGAGGTCCTCTAACAATTTCTCCCTGGAAGGGGCAAAGAAGAGCAGGTCGTCCAGGTACGGAATTACAGCAATCTTCTGCCATCACCTTTGTAAATATTCACGGGGCAGAAAAAAGTCAGAAGGGGAGGGCCTTGAATTGTAGGTGCAGAACCTTGTTCCCCACGTTTATCGCCATCCTTAGGAATTTCTTAAAGTGGTTGTATAGTCATTTTTTTTACTTTTACCTACAGGATATTCCCCTCGGTATGTGTCGCTGCGGGAGTGACGATATCACGGCTCCGGCCACTCACAGCGCCGGAGCCGCGATACCTGGAAGAAACGCAGAGGGAGCATGTCAGCTCCCTCGGCGTGGATCGGGCCAGATGTCGGGGCCTCGTTCTAAGGTAAGTATTTCATAATGAGCTAGTATGCGATGCATACTAACTCATTATGCCTTTTCCTTTGCAGGTGGCAAAAAATAAAAAATAAATTTAAAAATAAAAAAAAAACATTAGCGGGTATACAACCACTTTAAACTGAGGGACTATAGGGATATGCAGATAGGCATCTCAAATTTTATTAGGAATGTATGGGAATCGAATCCCTGATAATGCTCCTCCTGTGGAACCTGAGTCACAACCCCCTGATTTATCTTATCCTTTAACAGGTTCATCATAGCTAGGGCCTTTGCTGCATCTCTTGGTAGGTTTGTACCTTTCTGGGGGGAGAACCGAAAATTATATTCTGTAACCTTGGGCCATCATGCAGAGAATGTACTTGTTTTCCGTTTGGAACCTTATTCCTGGGTCTTCATCAAAAGGGAACCTTCTCCTGAGAAGAAAGGTTTTCTTTCAGGATCAGTCCATTCTTTCTTGATTGTCTCCGAAATTACTGTGTGGACTGGAAAGGTACGCATTTTGGGTTCGCTGAGTCCTGCATACATCCTGTCAGGCAAAGGCCATTCTTTACACTCTTCCTCTAGGCCCAAAGTAGCATAAATTGCCCTCAAGAGGCCATCTACTTGGTCCAAAGACAACTTGTATTTGGAAGGCATATTCTCCAGCTCGTCCTCATTCTCATCTGATTCTTCATTAGAAAGTGAGGGGGAAAGCCCTTCCTGGTTCAGAGGACCCACTTCTGCTTCCACTGCCGGGACTAAGAGTGAGCCTTGTGAGGATTGCGAGGTAGTAGGCTGACTTGAGGATGGATTTGTAAGTACGGATTTAAATGATTGAATGGAAGCATCCAATTCCTTTTTAACAGATGCGATCAGATCGCTGCATGGGGAAGAAGCTTCTTCCATCACCAAAGAGTCAATGCATTCTTGACAAAGTATTTTTCCAGCCTTTAGGTAACTTCGTTTTGCACGAAGGATATTTCTTTTTAAACCCTGGGTCAGAGCTCTTGACCTGCCATAAAGGAAAAAAGGAAAAAGACAAACCATCCTTTTGAGTCAGCCTGAAACCATTCAAGATGCTCACCACAGGTGCACAGTGAGAGTCCAGACTCATGTGCCCCCGACAGGCCCCCACCACCAGGGGGAAAACACACTCAAACCCCACTAAGAACTAGGGAGAAGAGAGCTAGAGAGAGACCCCACAGTAAAACATCCAGTCTGCTCCTTACCTGGGCCTTTCCGGGGCTTGTCCCCACTTGCTGCGGTTCCCGAGTCCATGCTGAGGCAGCAGCGTGATGCTTGTGGAAAAAACGATGGTTCCGGAACCGGTAATACAGGCACCAGACCTACTCCTCCCTCCTCCCTACCCCTCCCTCTGCACTTTCTGTAGGAAATGACATCCTGCACCTGCTTGTAGGATGCCGCCCTCTTCCGGTTACCTCACGTCCGGTGGAAGCAGCACCTCCGACTGCCCTTCCCAAGATGGCGGCGGCGGCATCCGGGGAAAAAAAAAACGTGATCGGACTAGAACGTTTGCATGCCATCTGCCACCGCCTAGGAGCAGTGTCCCTGGAGAAGTCTCGGCTCTCCCCAAGCACCGACGAGGGAGAAGGAACCTATCCACCAGGCACTACATCAGCCTGTGGAGATAGGAGGAACCGGCTCTCTGAGGCAAGTAAAAAATTGTGGCGTAGGGAGCCTTGCCTCTCAGGACAGCACCTTGACAGCTCCTAACACCCCATGTTTTCCCTCCGGAGAAAACACGAAAACTGGTGATAAGTGGGAAGGAGCCTGTGTTTCCTGACAAGTGGGTGGACCACTCTCTCAAGGTGCTGTCCTGAAAGATGTTAAGGGAAATCCCTGATCACATCCCCAGAGTAGTACAATGTTACTATTGTAACATATATCTTGGGCCCCAGTGTGTAAAGAAACAAAAAACAAACTGGATTTTTTTATTTATTTTTTTGGGTACTGTCACTAGTCAATGTCCATGATCACCACCCGTTATACGATGTGATGTACTGCACTGGTGACAGTATGCAAGAAAATAATTACTTTTTTTCTATATTTTCTACATTTCCTAAAAATTGTGACAAGTAGTTACAACTCCAAAAAAACTTGCCATGCCTCATACAAATTACATTGGACTACCCAAAAAGGGGTAATTTGGGGGATATTTGTATTGTCCTGGCACTTTTGGGCCTCAAGAAATGAAACTGTCAGCATATCAGCGCCTAGAGGCGATTCAGTTCACATTGTGCGCTATACAAGTATTTCATTCATTCATCAGGACTGATCGATTTTGAGAAATATATATATTATAGTTTGTGGACTCAAACTTTCCTACAGACTAATATGATACACTTATTTTGGTTATTTTCACCAAATAAATGTAGCAGAATACATTTAGGCCTAAACTTATGAAATTTTGCAAATAATTGTTCTTCATAACAGAAACAAAGAAAAACATTTTTCTTTTTTCAACATTTTCTGTCTAACCCAGTGGTGAATAAATACCACCAAATAAAAATTTAGTTTGGGTACAGCGCTGCATGACCACGAAATTGTCAAAGTGCGACAGCGCTGAAAACTGAAAATTGGCCTGGGACGGGGGTAAAAGTGTCCAGTAGTGAAGAGGTTAAAGCATTTGTTAACACGCAAAAAAAATAAAAAAATAAAAATAAAAAGGAATCCTGTTCCCTTAAAGCATGTTATACAGAACAGTGCTTGTGCTTGTAAAAATGTGCTAAAGGGGTTTACAACCACTTTAAGAGCTGACATGACACTGGTTGGATTTAGCACTGAGGAAGGGAGCACAACTCACAAAGCACATTAGCTTTTCCATCTGATGTTATCATGGTAGGACTTACTGCCCAAGACTGAAGCATATCAGTTACAAGCCTGTTGTGACCTTTTACGTTTGTGGGTATCCATGGGTTATTTGGAATTTAATAAACTGTGTGATGGAAATGCACATAGAGTTGTGCCCTCTTGTGTGTTTTTGCAAGTGGTTTTAAAGCACTTACCGGGTCCTTGGAGGTCGAACACAAATGAGTTTGTTTACTTTCTCTACCACACCAGCCACTGACGCCAACAGCTTGTCCTCTTCCATGTAGGTTCCATGACCTCTGGAAAAAATAGACTTCAATTAAACAAACAAAAAACTTAAATCTGCTATAAAAGAAATTATATGTTAGTAAAAAAAAAGTATATGTATGTAAGTATATATTATATATATCTAATATAGCTATTACACACACACACACACACACACACATACAATATCTCACAAGCAGCACACCCCTCACATATTTGTAAATATTGTATTCTATCTTTTTATGTAATAGCACTGAAGAAATGACACTTTGCTACAATGTACAGTAGTGAGTGTACAGCTTGTATAACAGTGTAAATTTGCCGTCCCCTCAAAATAACTCAACACACAGCCATTAATGTCTAAACTGCTAATGTCTAAAAGTGAGCAAGTACACCCCCAAGTGAAAATGTCCAAATTGGGCCTAAAGTGTCAATATTTTGTGTGGCCACCATTATTTTCCAGCACTGCCTTAACCCTCTTGGGCATGGAATTCACCAGAGCTTCATAGGTTGCCACTGGAGTCCTCTTCCACTCCTCCATGACGACATCAAAGACCTGGTGGATGTTAGAGACCTTGAGCTCCTCCACCTTCCATTTGAGGATGCCCCACAGATTCTCAATAGGGCTTAGGTCTGAAGACATGCTTGGCCACAGTCCATCGCTTTTAACCTCAGCTTCTTTAGCAAGGCAGTGGTCATTACGTTGGAATACTGCCCTGCGGCCCAGTCTCCGAAAGGAGGGGCTCATGCCCTGCTTCAATATGTCACAGTACATGTTGGCATTCATGGTTCCCGCAATTAACTGTAGCTCCCCAGTGCCGGCAGCACTCATGCAGCCCCAGACCATGACACTCCCACCACCATGCTTGACTGTAGGCAAGACACACTTGTCTTTGTACTCCTCACCAGGTTGCCGCCACACACGCTTCACACCATCTGAAACAAATAAATGTATCTTGGGCTCATCAGACCACAGTACATGGTTCCAAATATCCATGTCCTTAGTCTGCTTGTCTTCAAACTGTTTGCAGGCTTTTTTTGTGCATCACCTTTAGATGAGGCTTCCTTCTGGGAAGACAGCCATGAAGACCAATTTCATGCAGCGTTCGGCATATGGTCTGAGCACTGACAGGCTAACCTCTTCCCCCCACCCCTTTCATCTCTGCAGCAATGCTGGTAGCACTCATACATCCATTTCCTAATATGGTTGTATGGTCTTGGCCACCATGCTGCAGCTCAGTTTCAGGGTCTTGGCAATCTTCTTATAGCCTAGGCCATTTTATATAGAGCAAAATAAAAAAAAATTCAGATTCTCAGAGAGATCTTTGCCATGAAGTGCCATGTTGAACTTCCAGTGACCAGTTTGAGAGACAGAGCGATAACACCAAATTTAACACACCTGTTCCCCATTCACACCTTGTAACACTAACAAGCCACATGACACCGGGGAGGGAAAATGGCTAATTGGGCCCAATTTGGACATTTTCATTTGGGGGTGTATTCACTTTTGTTGCCAGAGGTTTAGACATTAATGGCTGTGTGTTGAGTTATTTTGAGGGGACAGCAAATTTACACTGTTATACAACCTGTACACTCACTACTTTACATTGTAGTAAAGTAGTTTTTTTCAGTCTTGTCACATGAAAAGATATAATAAAATACCATATTTATCAGCGTATAACACGCATCTTCAATTTAATAGGGAAGTTTCGGGGGGGCCTGATTAATGCCCATCTGCAGCCTCACCATCTCTCATCAATGAAGCGCAGGAAATCACTGAGCCGTAATTTCCTGTTTACGTGGCTCTCAGTCAGCAGTCACATACACAGTCCCTCCTCCGCCATCGGAAATGGACCAGCTCCTGTGATATAACACTGGTCCAATGCCGCTGGCAGAGGCGGGACTGTGTGTGTGACGTGAGAAGCAAATAAACAGGAGATGATGGCTCTGGGAATTCCGGCGGTGCTCGTCCCCCTCCTTGGTACACTATCAGCGTAGAACACGCACCCGTGATTTGCCCCCTATTTTCATCGGGAAAAGTGCGTGTTATATGCAGATAAATGAGGCATTTACCAAAATGTGATGGGTTTACTCACTTGTGTGAGATAGTGTGTGTGTGTGTGTGTGTGTGTGTGTGTGTGTGTGTGTGTGTGTGTGTGTGTGTGTGTGTGTGTGTGTGTGTGTGTGTGTGTGTGTGTGTGTGTATTTATTTTTTCGTGTATCATATTGCCCCTCAAGTGGACAGCAGCCAACAAACTAAAAGTCAGCTAAAAGTACCAGTTACTTACCGGTAACTGTCTTTCTGGGAAATCTTCCAGGACGGCACACCTGAGAGATGAGAGGCTCCTCCCTACAGGAAACACAATCAATCGACAGCTGTTTTAAGTCCCCACCCTTCCCCTTGATCCTCAGTTTGTAGAGAAGTAACTCCTGAACCAGGTTCACAAGGGAAATCATTCCTCATAGGTACTCACCTTCTAGTGTTCTAGAATTTTCCCTCCTCCAACGGGCGGGAAGTAGGCCTGCCGTCCTGGAAGATTTCCCAGAAAGACAGTTACCGGTAAGTAACTGGTACTTTTCTCAAGTCATCTTCCAGGACGGCACACCTGAGAGGATAAACAAGTACCTCAGGCCTACCTTAGGGTGGGGCCACTGCAAAACCCTCTTGGCGAACCTTGGCTCTGCAGTGAGCTTTACCTCCACTCCATACGCTTGATGAAGGCATGTTAGCTGGATCATGCGGCTGATCTGCAGGTCTGCTCCACAGATGTTCCTGCCTTTTCCGCTTCAGATGCAGTATCTAGGTGAAATGGGCTCTTAAAAATGGAATCAGAAAACATGTTAAACTTGTAGGTTAGCAATGTTGCCTATCTCACACATCTAACAACCATGGCCTATTATGCCTGTAGGTGCTACTTAGAACCACTAAAAAGATAAATAAGAGACCTGTGTAAGACAAGGACACTACATTAATCAATAAGAGGGCCTGTCTTAACACTATCCTGTTGAGGGAAATAAAACTGCTTCCTTTTTATCTTTATGTCAGCAAAAGACTAAAGGGAAGCCTACTCAAGGGAAATAGATTAACAGAAGCTTGAACCCTGGGTTTAAGGCATGCCCAATCTATGTCCTTACTTACGCCTGAGAGCCTTCTTCAGGAGATTAAAGTCCCTAGCAGGAGTAGACTACCCATATTGCTATGTCTAGTTTTGCTAAAAGGGCAAAATGAAGGCCATGCACCAAGCCGAAACCTATTCGATCGGGTATACATCTTTATACTTCATCCTCAGGCCCTAATACTCCTCTGAACAGAACTCTCCAAGTTCTTACTAAACAGGGCGATTCATTATCCCCTTCCTCCAGTGTCCCATAACCCTACAGGGCTTCAACCCTAGGAAATGGTTCTGGCATCCCTGAATGCAAGTGGTCAAGGTTTTCTGACATGTGGCAGCTGCAGCCCGAACTCCTGGCCCCTCCATGGAAAAGAAGGCTGAAATACAAAAGGTGATACATGCATTATTAATATCACAAATAAAATGATCATAGATTGTGGGCACGGCACAATAGATTTAGACAGAAAGGACACAAGCATAGACAACAATGTTGTGTGCCTGAGTGTGACTAGCTAAACCAATATATCAAATATGGGAAGAGACCCAAATCTGAACCTCAACGTAGACAAACAGTCCTCATAGTCTGGTTTTCTGATGTGCTGCCAAGACGTAAAAACATTAAGACTCAAGCAAACCCTAAATGCTGCGTATTTCTTTAGTGCAGCTAGCTAGGTCATAACTGATATATAAATACGGAAAGGACAGGAACCCCCTTTACTGTTGTGCTTTACCTATGTACAGCAAAACAAGGCTATAAAGACAGAAAGACCCAAACTTCTATGTTGTGTATTTCTGACAAACCACCACAGTTATAAGATTAATATGAACACCAACTCCCGTGTTGTGCATTTCTGCTATGCCACAGGGAAAAATATGGAACACAAGACAATCCTTTCTGTCATGCACTTCTGTAGTGTAGTTCAGATAGAACCAACACTGAGAAAGGACACGAGCAACCTGCAGCATTGTGTTTTTCTGAAACAGAAAGCACCAGCAAGCTTCAATCTTGAGTATTTCTGCTGTGCAACAACATAAAAGCAGACACTGAGGAAAAAGACAGACAGCCTTTACAGCTGCAATCTTTCTGGTCTGCTGCAAAATAAAACAATAACGCCATGATGAGTATTCCTGCTGTGTAGCAAAACCTCAATCAGAAGGGACAGATAAGTTTAGGGTTCCCACACCCGTGCGACCCAACCTGCGACTTGGGACTGCAAGACGCATGAGAAGTCATATACTATGGCTTCCAATGGGTACCATTTGTGTCTGTGCGACACCAGCAGTCCCTGATTCCTGGATCCACAGACCTCAAGATTACACAGGTCGCAGGGAAAAAAAAAAAAACAAATAGCAATTTTCAGGTCGAACCAGTAAGGGGTCCCCAATGCTGTGACTCCCTGGAGGATTGCAGCCAACAAACCCCTGCTGTGTATCCCTAAGATGCAGAAAGGTAGATCCATGAGAAACACTGCTTAGCCTGATATACAAACGATAAGGCAGTAAATATAGGACATACAGGACACAAACATTCAATCTTTGTGTATGTCTGATGTGTAGTAATATACCAATACTGAGCAGAGAGGCCACCATCCTCAATGTGTCTCTCAGCTGAGCAGCAAAAACAAAATCAGAAAAAGACAAGCAACCTTCACTGCTGTGTCCTTTCTGATATGCAGCCAATAAGGCAGAATATGCAAGACATAAAAGGACAGACAACCTTCAATCTTGTATATGTCTGATGTGCAACAATATAACAATTCTGAATAGAGATAGCACATGCATATTGAAGCGATTTGGCCTTGCGACTCAACATGTCAAATCGCATGGCTAAAATCAGCACAACACCACTTTGTGGTGCTACATGGATTACCAAAGGCAGTATATGTACTACACCTGGCAGGGGTTCAATTTGTATTTCTACTATGTAGCCCAACAAATTCGAACCATCAATTTTCACTGCTGCCTTTCTGATAAGGCAGTAAATACAGGACACAAAACCTCACAGACCTTAATGCTGTACAAATCTGATGTGCAACAATAAAACACTATGAATAGAGATAGCACATCCATATTGAAATGATTTGTCATGCGACTCAACATGTCAAATCGCATGTTTAAACTCGGCAGCCATTGCTGTTAATAGCACTGTCTGAATCAGCACAGCGCCCTGCAAATCAGGACCATCAGACTTCACTGCTGCCTTTCTGCTAAGTAACCAACAAGGCAGTAAAACAGGACACAAAGCCCCACAGACAGACCTCAATCTTGTGTATGTCTGATGTGCAGCAATATAACCATTATGAGCAGAGATGTCACCAGACTCAAATGATGTGCATTTCTGCTGTGCAACACAAAACCAGAAAGTACAGACCCCCTTCACTGTTGTATTCTTCTGATCTGTAGCCAAACAAAGCAGTACCTTTAGTATATAAAGGACAGCAAACAAGCTTCAGTGCAGTGCATTTCTGATGTACAGCAATATAGCCCTTATAAGCAGAGATGTCACAAATCTCAATGTGTATTTCTGCTGTGCCACAAAAACATCCCAGCAAGCACAAACCTTCACTACTGAGGTCTACTGGTGTGCAGCCAATAAGGAGTCATGGTCTATCCCTTTATGAAATAACCAACAGGCAATTTATTTCATAGGCATAGCCTGGGCTGTAGATACTAAACCTTCACCACCAGAGAAGGAACAAATCCTAAAATGGTTGGACACCCTACTATTAGTAGTAGTTGTTGTCCTACCCTTACCTCCATAGACTGAGCAAACGCTAGCCAGCACATATCCAGGTGGTGCTGATTAGCAACTAAAGTCTCAATGAGCCCAGCCCTAGAGACCAATTTAAGACCTCTCTAGAAGAGGTGGTTACCAGTTTAGCCTGGGAGGTAAATAGCTATTTGCAGGCTTCAAACAATTAATTATGTAGCTCTTGCATAGGTTTGCACAGAAAATCCTCAATTAAAAGGATGTAGGGAGCGATCTATGGTGAATCGCCTTTAGATCTGCCACTGCGTGGATTGTAGCCCAAACCAATAAAAAAAAAAGTTTCTTCTTACCTCCTACACTATAATATAAACACAGTGTAAAGGTGGAGTGGGAGGTTGGAGCTTATGAAAGTTAACTATAGTAGGCAACCCCCAAAAGGAGGATCTGTGACAAGGGAACCCCTACTGTGCCACACAGTAGCTTGGTCTCTGCCCATCCTTGAATGTTAGGTCAGCTTTTAAACATTGTGAAGCAACTTCAGATTCCTAGCAGCTGGGCTAATAGGGCCGGTAACCTAGTGCACCTGCTGACCAGGGGAGCTTCTGAATCCACCAACCACTGCCCAATTAATAACCTGTTCAGTGGTATACCTGGCCTGTAAGTAACTTTGTATCTACCAGGTCCCCTCTGTACGCTATATTCATCCCTACTAAATGTACCACAACTGGGCATGTAGGGAGAGGCTGGCAACCTACTGCTGCGATAACCACAGTGTCTCTGCTGTAAGAGGGAGCTGTGGCTGGTGGTTTTAGCAGTGGCGTCTGCGCTATTTGTATCCCGACCCCAGGTTCTGCACTGCACCAGTCAGTATATACACGGGGAAGGGGGAGCAATGGCCTACCTACCTCTTTCTCATCTGAAGTGGTTTAGGCACACTCGTTCCTCTGCACCACCTGTCCACCATACAGCTTCTCTGATGTAAGAGGGAGCTGCGGCTGGTGTTTTTAGCAGAAGCTTAAGGGCTATTTGAATCCAGACCCCAGGTGAGATCTCAAATGCCCAGGAACCCTCTGGCTGGAATTGGGGATTTTGCAGCTAAATTCCCACGGCAAAAGGAAAGTAAAGTACTCACCGTTGTCGTCTTCCTCTTTTTGCCACAGCCAGCGGGCTTGCTTTTCCATCCTTATGGTCCACACGCAAGGAGGATAGCCGCCAAAGTGCTCCCCCCCCAACTGCTGTCCCCATAGGGAAGTCAGTCTATATACATGGGGGGGGGGGGGGGCAATGCCTTCCATTCCTCATTCCCATCTTCATATCTGAGGTGGTTAAGGCAGACATCCACCGTAGTAAACTGGTGCCTCCTCGCTCTAGAGAAAGGAGGATGTGGGCGCCTGCTCCTACTGACTCTCAGCCTTCCCTCCTGGGTAAGAACGCCGCTGCCATTTTCCCGAAGTTTGAAAATGACGCGGGTGCTTGTTGCCACGCCCTCTCCGGCAGCCCACGCGAGCTACCAGGGACCCAGGAGTCGGGGACAAGCCCCCTGGAAAGAACCGATGGCCAGCACCCCCGTCTGAACAGCCACCTGTACAGGTAAGGAGGGGGGAGACAGGATAATGGCCCCTGAAGTTCTGGGTACACCACTGTACCCAGGGTCCTTCAGCTCTCAGGGGGGCTCTTCCAATTTCTGCTGCCCGCCCTGAGGAAAAGATAGGGGAACCCCCCAGGAAGGACAAGAATATCCTACCAGACCCAGAGGCTTCCCAGGCTTGTGGTCCGGCTCCCAGGGGGAGACCACCAGCCCCAGGCTTCGGGTCATTTGGAAAAAAACAAACAGTTTCGCTGTGTAGGGAGAAACACAATCAAAAACTGAGGATCAAGGGGAAGGGTGGGGACTTAAAACAGCTGTCGATTGATTGTGTTTCCTGTAGGGAGGAGCCTCTCATCTCTCAGGTGTGCCGTCCTGGAAGATGACTTGAGAAATTAAATTTTACTTATTTTTCTTATTTGACTTCTAAACACTAATGCACAAAAAAAAAGTTACATTTTCAAACACAGAACATGTAAAATGGCAAAACAATGCAAACTCAGGCTGTGGTCACATTGCATGTAATAAGCACAGGAATTGCACCACATTCCTATGCAAATGACATGCGACTCTCAGATGCAATATGAGCCCGTCATTTTGTATAGCTCAAATTGCACCGCATCCACACTAAAAAGGTTCAGACACCTTTATTTTTGCTGCGCTGGATTCAGATTGCATTGGTGTTCATACCCATGCAATCTAATTCTAGCAAAGGCACTGTGTTTTTTCTAAATTCTATCTTCCCTATGTACGTCTTAAAAAAAATAAAAAAACAGTTTTGTATTAATTTCTGCACAAGCTTACATCGCTCTTTTTAAGGCAGTTAAACACTTCTCCATTACCTCTGCCTTACTTCCTGGACCGACTGTAGGTCATGACACAGGAAGGAGTTGATCAGCTGACCTCATTAGCACACCATGTATCATTCACCCTACCTACCCACTCATTTCCAGGTGCATGTTCTTTTAAATGAAATGCAGTGATCATCGTTGTCTACCAAGTACACACACTGTAGATTTTTTTTCCCCTACTTTTAGACCCCTTTCACACTGAGACTTTTACACAGCCTGACCACATACAAAGGCCCAATATTGAAGTAGCACCTTCAAGCATTCTATAAACATAAATTACACATTTCAAGAGGAAGTAAACCCTGATGGGTTTACTTCCTCTTTCATTCCCTGCAAAGGCAAAGCATAATGGACTACTATGCATCGCATAGTAGTCCATTATGTGTCACTTACCTGACACAGGAGCCAGCGATGTCACCGCTGTCCCCTGTAGTCCGGCGCATCCATCTTTTTGGTGGGGTCTCGCAGCTCCGCCGCTGTCATTCGGCGGAGCCGCGATTACGTCACTCCCGCGCATGCGCACAAGCAGCTCCGTTGTTGGAAATGCCGCGCTCAGTGCGCCGCTGTCTACGGCGCATGCGCCGTAGACAGCGGTGCCTGTCTTCGGGCAAATATCTCCTAAACCATATAGGTTTAGGAGATATTTCTTGGACCTACAGGTAAGCCTTAATCTAGGCTTACCTGTAGGTCAAAGTGGTTTTTAACCACTTTCAGACCGGACCAATTTGCTGGTCAAAGACCAGACCACTTTTTGCGATTCGGCACTGCGTCGCTTTAACTGACAATTGCGCAGTCATGCGACGTGGCTCCCAAACAAAATTGATGTCCTTTTTTTCCCACAAATAGAGCTTTCTTTTGGTGGTATTTGATCACCCCTGCGGTTTTTATTTTTTGCGCTATAAACAAAAATAGAGCGACAATTTTGAAAAAAAACGCATTATTTTTTACTTTTTGTTATAATAAATATCCCCCAAAAATATATAAAAAAACATTTTTTTCCCTCAGTTTAGGCCGATACGTATTCTTCTACATATTTTTGGTAAAAAAAATAAGCAATTATTGATTGGTTTGCGCAAAAGTTATAGCGTTTACAAAATAGGGATAGTTTTATAGCATTTTTATTAATAATTTTTTATTTAATTTTTTTTACTAGTAATGGCGGCGATCTGCGATTTTTATTGTGACTGCGACATTGTGGGGGACCCATCGGACATTTTTGACACATTTTTGGGACCATTGTCATTTATACAGTAATCACTGCTATATAAATGCAGTGATTCCTGTGTAAATGACACTGGCAGTGAAAGGGTTAACCAGTGGGTGGCAGTGTAGGGGTTAAGTGTTCCTAGGGGTGTGTTACTAACTGTGGGGGGGTTGGGCTTTCATTTAGTGTACACTGATCTCTGCTCCAATCACATGGAGCAGAGATCAGCGTCACTAGTTGCGGCACGCTCCTGATGGCAGGGCGGCATCGAATATTGGACGTACCTGTACGCCAATATGCCTGCCCGTGCCATTCTGTCGACGTACATCGTCGTGCGCTGGTCGGGAAGTGGTTAAGGGTTTACAACCACTTTAATTCCTACCTATCACACTTTTGAATGCCCTGGATCATCAGGACAATGGACCCCAACACCCCAATGTATAATCTATGAGGCATAAGGAGTCTTTTGAACGGTTAATTTTTTTCCATTCGTTTTTGAAAAATGTGAAAAAAAAAAAAAAAAAAATGAAACCCGCATTTTATTTATTTATTTATTTTACACAAAGTTGGCAATTTAGAAAATATTTCTAACTAGGGGTGCAATGGATCGTCACCAATCCGTGATCCGATCAACCCGTTCGGATCAGCACACCACATGATCCACGTAACGCTTCCCTGATCGCGTGGCTTTGGAAAGGCCGTGGCTTTGACCTAGTTCCGGAGCGACGGCCATCTTGGTACACCCCTTGGCAGCCGCTGTCTCGTCAGGAAGTGATGTTTCGTCGCTTCCCTCTTGGTACACCCCACACTCCTGCACAGTAATGATAACGTGAGAAGGGGGCAAGTGGACATCTTGTTACACCCACCGGAGTTTTATATTTCACATTTATTTTCAACACAAAACTGAGCTTATATGCTTAAATACAGTACTTGTAAATCTGACGGACTGTTTAGATGTTAAATTTTAACAGCTGCATCAAACTTGCTGACCTTACATGGTTGCTTAACATAAATGTAAAAATCAAAAGGTGTTCTGTCACATTAGCAACCATGTAAGGGCAGCAGGTTTTCTGCTGCTTTTAGAATATAACATCTAAACAGTCCGTCAGATTTACAAATACTGTATTTAATCATATAAGCTCCATTTTGTGTTGAAAATAACTGTGAAATATAAAACTCCGGTGGGTGTAACAAGATGTCCACTTGCCCCCTTCTCACGTTATCATTACTGTGCAGGAGTGTGGGGTGTATAACAAGATTTGTCTTTTTTTTTTTTGCTGATCCGAAAAATGATCCGATCCATGACTCTGATGCGAGGAACGATCCAATCCGTGAGATTTTGATCCGTTGCACCCCTATTTCTAACACATATAGCAAAAATTACACCCCAAAATACATTCTGCTACTCTTCCCGAGTATGGCAATACCACATGTGTGAGACTTTTTACACAGCCTGGCCACATACAGAGGCCCAACATTGAAGTAGTACCTTCAGGCATTCTAGGAGCATAAATTACACATCTCATTCTCATTCCTACGCATCACACTTTTGAAGGTCCTGGAGCAACAGCCCAGTGGAATTAACCACAAAATTACCCCATTTTGGAAAGCAAACACCCCAACGCATATTCTATGAGGCATAGGCTGCAGATAGGTAGTCGGGTACTCTGATGGCCTGGTCACAGGTACTCCGGTACTCTGATCGCCTGTGACAGCTACTTTTATGGGTGGTGGCAGATCCTCTTTATTTTTGGGGGGGGGGTGCAATCAGTGTGGTTGGTGTACGCTAAGTGGCAACGAGATGTTACTGCAATTTCCACCTCACACACTGATCGGTGTGTGAGGAGGAGAACCAGGTAACATCTTGTTGCCGTGGTTTGTTGACATTTAGTGATCGGCTATGAAAGGATCACAGCCGATCACATAGTAAACAGCCACCGGCCAATGGCTGTTTACCAGCGTCGGTGACAAGCAGTGCTCCCATGAACATGCCGCCACCGACGTGGACCCGCAGCAAGCACTGTGCAAAGTGGGGAGGTATCACCAATGTCTGGCCATGACTTCATCACGGTCGAACACGTAGTAAACAGCCATGCCCAATGGCTGTTCATCCCCCCCCCCCCCCCCCCCCTCGGTGGCGAGCGGTGTTTCGTTGTGTGACACGCCACCACCGAAGGAACAGGGGCTCGCACGCATTCCCTGTTTAAATAGAGGGCCGTCATATGACACACTGCCAGAACAAGAGCCATGCCGCCTGACCATCATATGACAGACGGCGGGTGTCTAACGGTTAAAGGAGAATTGTACAAAAATTACAAGATTTGTTAAATTCCGCAAGTGCTATTTTTACCACTACTATTCCTTTATATTGGCTTTTGGAATTTACAAATGCAGCATTTTAGAAATCAAATGAAAGGTTTAGCGCTGGAAAACACTTTTTGATAGATAAAAAGTGAATTTTATATAGATCAGACCAAAATGAGGGACAAATGAGGGACATTGCTCCAAATCAGGGACTTTTGGGAGCTATGCCTACCAGTGCCACCTATTAGTGCCCATCAGTATCATCTATCAGTGCATATCAATGAAGGAGAAAAATTACCTGTTTGCAAAATTTTATAATAAACTATGAAACTTTTTTCCAAACACTTTTTTTGTTTAGCAAAATATAAAACCCCAGGATTATTAAATACCACCAAAAGAAAGCTCTATTTGTGCGCAAAAAATGATAAAAATGTTGTTTGGGTACAGTGTTGCATGACTGCGAAATTGTCATTCAAAGTGCGACAGCACTGAAAGCGGAAAATTGGCCTGGGCAGGAAGGGGGTAAAAGTGCCCGGTAGGCAAGTGGTTAATCTACGTTATATATGCTGTATGTTATATACTCGGCTGTATACGCTGCGCTGCATGTTATATACTCGGCTGTATGCGCTGCATGTTATATACTCGGCTGGATCCGCCACACTGTGTGTTATATACTCGGCTGGATACGCCGCACTGTGTGTTATATACTCGGCTGGATACGCCACGCGTTATGTACTCGGCTGGATACGCCGCGCTGCGCGTTATGTACTCGGCTGTGTGCGCCGCGCGTTATGTACTCGGCTGTGTGCGCCGCGCGTTATGCACTCGGCTGTGTGCGCCGCGCGTTATGCACTCGGCTGTGTGCGCCGCGCGTTATGCACTCGGCTGTGTGCGCCGCGCGTTATGCACTCGGCTGTGTGCGCCGCGCGTTATGCACTCGGCTGTGTGCGCCGCGCGTTATGCACTCGGCTGTGTGCGCCGCGCGTTATGCACTCGGCTGTGTGCGCCGCGCGTTATGCACTCGGCTGTGTGCGCCGCGCGTTATGCACTCGGCTGTGTGCACCGCGCTGTGTGTTATATACTCGGCTGTGTGCGCCGCGCTGTGTGTTATATACTCGGCTGTATACGCCTCGCTGTGTGTTATGCACTTGGCCGTATACGCTGCACGTTATGTACTCGGCTGTATGCGCTGCGCTGCGCGTTATGTACTCGGCTGTGTGCGCCGCGCATTATGTACTCGGCTGTGTGCGCCGCGCGTTATGTACTCGGCTGTGTGCGCCGCGCGTTATGTACTCGGCTGTGTGCGCCGCGCGTTATGTACTCGGCTGAGTGCGCCGCGCGTTATGTACTCGGCTGTGTGCGCCGCGCGTTATGTACTCGGCTGTGTGCACCGCGCTGTGTGTTATATACTCGGCTGTATACGCCTCGCTGTGTGTTATGCACTTGGCCATAAACGCTGCACGTTATGTACTCGGCTGTATACGCTGCGCTGTATGTTATATACTCGGCTGTATACGCTGTATATACTCTTCTGTATATGCTGTGCTTTATGTTATATAGTCTGCCCTTATATCTGTTCTATGGCCTCCTGTCAGCCCAGACACGCCCACCCCCCCTCACCTCATGAAGCTGGAGTCTGTGGTGATGATGTCCCCCGGGGCCAACAGGTGCGGGGCATTCTCCGCTGTCACCACCTCAGTCACCCGTTTCCGGGCCACAGCCAACCTGATATCCACCGCCATTCTCTCACACGTTTCTTAGGACATGGGCGCCGCCATCTTGGCTAGGACGGATATCCGCCCGCAGCCATGTTGGAGGTGGCAGAAATTGCTTGACGGGCGGCCATACTTGGTAAGGGTAAAAAAAAAACAGGTGAGTGTGAGCGGTGTAGTGTCACAGTTTGATGCCTATCACAGGATGGTGCGGAAGTGACGTTGTTGCGTACTGCGCATGCGCGATGCGTTCCAAACGCTCGCGCCGTGCGTTCCAACATAGTTTCGGCAATACAGTTCAGCGAAACCATCACATAATGTTACGGAAGTGATGTTACACACAACACAAACACGGGCCACGTTGTTGCGTACTGCGCATGCGCGATGCGTTCCAAACACTTGCGCCGTGCGTTCCAACATAGTTTCGGCAATACAGTTCAGCGAAACCATCACATAATGTTACGGAAGTGAAGTTACACACAACACAAACACTGGGCCGTTCGTTACAACACTAATACTTCCCTTGTTACCTAGTAGGTTTTGCATTGCTGGGACTTGTAGTGCCTATCCTGAGCTACATGCTTCAATGTTCAGTGTCCTCATCCCTATCCCCATGCTTCAATGTTCAGTGTCCTCATCCCTATCCCCGAGCTTCAATGTTCAGTGTCCTCATCCTTATCCCCGAGCTTCAATGTTCAGTGTCCTCATCCTTATCCCCGAGCTTCAATGTTCAGTGTCCTCATCCCTATCCCCCTGCTTCAATGTTCAGTGTCCTCATCCTTATCCCCGAGCTTCAATGTTCAGTGTCCTCATCCCTATCCCCCTGCTTCAATGTTCAGTGTCCTCATCCCTATCCCCGAGCTTCAATGTTCAGTGTCCATCCTTATCCCTGTGCTTCAATGTTCAGTGTCCTCATCCCTATCCGCAAGCTTCAATGTTCAGTGTCCTCATCGAAGCAGGGGGGTAAGGATGAGGACACTGAACATTGAAGCTCGCGGATAGGGATGAGGACACTGAACATTGAAGCAGGGGGATAGGGATGAGGACACTGAACATTGAAGCTCGGGGATAAGGATGAGGACCCTGAACATTGAAGCAGGGGGATAAGGATGAGGACACTGAACATTGAAGCTCGCGGATAGGGATGAGGACACTGAACATTGAAGCAGGGGGATAGGGATGAGGACACTGAACATTGAAGCTCGGGGATAAGGATGAGGACCCTGAACATTGAAGCAGGGGGATAAGGATGAGGACACTGAACATTGAAGCTCGCGGATAGGGATGAGGACACTGAACATTGAAGCAGGGGGATAGGGATGAGGACACTGAACATTGATGTTCAGTGTCCTCATCCTTATCCCCCTGCTTCAATGTTCAGTGTCCTCATCCCTATCCCCCTGCTTCAATGTTCAGTGTCCTCATCCCTATCCGCGAGCTTCAATGTTCAGTGTCCTCATCCTTATCCCCCTGCTTCGATGAGGACACTGAACATCGAAGCATGGGGATAAGGATGAGGACACTGAACATTGAAGCTTGCGGATAGGGATGAGGACACTGAACATTGAAGCACAGGGATAAGGATGGACACTGAACATTGAAGCTCGGGGATAGGGATGAGGACACTGAACATTGAAGCAGGGGGATAGGGATGAGGACACTGAACATTGAAGCAGGGGGATAGGGATGAGGACACTGAACATTGAAGCTCGGGGATAAGGATGAGGACACTGAACATTGAAGCATGGGGATAGGGATGAGGACTCTGAACATTGAAGCATGTAGCTCAGGATAGGCACTACAAGTCCCAGCAATGCAAAACCTACTAGGTAACAAGGGAAGTATTAGTGTTGTAACGAACGGCCCAGTGTTTGTGTTGTGTGTAACTTCACTTCCGTAACATTATGTGATGGTTTCGCTGAACTGTATTGCCGAAACTATGTTGGAACGCACGGCGCAAGTGTTTGGAACGCATCGCGCATGCGCAGTACGCAACAACGTGGCCCGTGTTTGTGTTGTGTGTAACATCACTTCCGTAACATTATGTGATGGTTTCGCTGAACTGTATTGCCGAAACTATGCTGGAACGCACGGCGCGAGCGTTTGGAACGCATCGCGCATGCGCAGTACGCAACAACGTCACTTCCGCACCATCCTGTGATAGGCATCAAACTGTGACACTACAGCGGCCTTAGCGGCGGCCATGTTGGTTGCTGGCGGCGTGTTCTGGTCTTTGATCGCCATCTACTGGACGGAAGAGATTATTACAAACAGAAGCAAGAGGGGACGACCTGAGGTGTGTTCAGCCAAAACCTCTGGATGGAGTGGGGCAGCATTAGAGCCCCTGTCAGTTTTTTTTTTCTGTTATCCTGGAATTCTATAGGGCTTGTTTAAACTTGTAGCTGAGAGTAATAAAAACACTTGGTTGTACCACACTTTTAATGCCTCCTCAACTGCTTCCCTTTAACTACTTGACCTCCAGAAGATTTACCCCCTAATGACCAGGCCATATTTTGCGATATGGAACTGCGTTATTTTAAATGACAATTGCGCAGTAGTGCGACGCTGTACCCAAATACAATTGATGTTCTTTTTTTCCCACAAATAGAGCTTTCTTTGGGTGGTATTTGATCAGATCTGCGGTTTTTATTTTTTGCGCTATAAACAAAACAAGATCGACAGTTTTGAAAAAAAAAACGCATTATTTTTTACTATTTGCTATTAAACATCCCCAATATAAAAATGTAAAAAATCGAATTTCTTCATAAATTTAGGCCAATATGTATTCTGCTACATATTTTTGGTGCAAAAAATCCCAATAAGCATTCATTGATTGGTTTACACAAATGTTATAGTGTATGCAATACATTGGGATAGACTTATGTTTTGTTTTTTTATTATACTAATAATGGTGGTGATCAGTGACTGCGATATTGCAGAGGACAATCGGGCACTAACTGACATTTTTGGCCTGGGGTGTGTGTAGCATGATCCTGTGCCCTGGTGCAGGCTGGCCTGAGGCTCTGCAACTGAGAGGGTAGGTCCAGAAAAGTCTTGGGGCCTACTGATCCAGGGGTGGTCATGTGCTGTCTCGCCTGCGGGGAGAAGCCAAGATAACTGGAGGATCCAGGGGAGGACTTTTCTAGTAGAGGACCGAGCTGAAGGCTGGTGTCTCTGGAGGAGCCTGGAAACTCAGTTGGAGGACGCAACCCGGATCAACACCCATACAGTATCGCCGGGTCGGCTGAAAGAAACTGGTACTGTATGGTAGTTCTTTAAATTTGTTCGAAATCTCTCAAGAATATTTTAGTTCAATATACAAGTCTGTGGCAGAGACTTTGTTTGAGCATCCCATCGGCTGCTAGGTCAAGTGAGAGGGGCCTATCCGATGGTTGCTGGATTCAGTCTGTGGAGCTGTTTGTCCTCTGGATCTGACCCATACCTCTAACCCGCAATTACTAGGTGCCTGAACTCCCCTTAACCCTTTGACCCTCTATTGAAGGGCTTGTGCTTATCCTAAATAAATCTGCAAAAAAGGACTAAGTGTCGGATTTAATATTTTTGGTGAGGTAACGGTAAGCCCAAATAAGCCCAAATAAAGCCCAAATAAAACCAGCAGCTCCTTCGGGGGTCAGTGCTACACATATATATAATATGCAAATATATTTGCTAGAATACTTTAAGTTCATTTTTTTCCTCATTAATGTACACACAACACCCCATATTGACAGAAAAACACAGAATTGTTGACATTTTTGCAGATTTATTAAAAAAGTTATAAAAACTGAAATATCACATGATCCTAACTATTCAGACCCTTTGCTGTGACACTCATATATTTAACTCAGGTACTGTCCATTTCTGCTGATCATCCTTGAGATGGTTCTACACCTTCATTTGAGTCCAGCTGTGTTTGATTATACTGATTGGACTTGATTAGGAAAGACACACACCTGTCTATATAAGACCTTACAGCTCACAGTGCATGTCAGAGCAAATGAGAATCATGAGGTCAAAGGAACTTCCTGAAGAGATAAGAGACAGAATTGTGGCAAGTAACAGATCTGGCCAAGGTTACCAAAAAAATTCTGCTGCACTTAAGGTTCCTAAGAGCACAGTGGCCTCCATAATCCTTAAATGGAAGACTTTTGGGACGACCAGAACCCTTCCTAGAGCTGGCCGCCCGGCCAAACTGAGCTATCAGGGGAAAAGAGCCTTGGTGAGAGAGGTAAAGAGATCCCCAAAGATCACTGTGGCTGAGCTCCAGAGATGCAGTCGGGAGATGGGAAAAAGTTGTAGAAAGTCAACCATCACTGCAGCCCTCCACCAGATGGGGCTTTATGACAGAGTGGCCCAATGAAAGCCTTTCCTCAGTGCAAGATACATGAAAGCCGGCATGGAGTTTGCTAAAAAAAAAACACCAGAAGGTCTCCAAGATGGTGAGAAATAAGATTCTCTGGTCTGATGAGACCAAGATAGAACTTTTGGCCTTTATTCTAAGTGGTGCGTGTGGAGAAAACCAGGCACTGCTCATCACCTGTCCAATAAAGTCCCAACAGTGAAGCATGGTGGTGGCAGCATCATGCTGTGGGGGTGTTTTTCAGCTACAGGGACAGGACGACTGGTTGCAATCGAGGGAAAGATGAATGCGGCCAAGTACAGGGATATCCTGGACGAAAACCTTCTCCATAGTGCTCAGGATCTCAGACCAGGCCGAAGTTTTAACTTCCAACAAGACAATGACCCTAAGCACACAACTAAAATAAGGAAGGAGTGGCTTCACAACAACTCCGTGACTGTTCTTGAATGGCCCAGCCAGAGCCCTGACCCAATTGAGCATCTCTGGCGAGACCTAAAAGATGGCTGTCTACCAACGTCTACCATCCAACCTGACAGAACTGGAGAGGATCTGCAAGGAGGAATGGCAGAGGATCCCTAAATCCAGGTGCGAAAAACTTGTTGCATCTTTCCCAAAAAGACTCATGGCTGTATTAGATCAAAAGGGTGCTTCTATTAAGGGTCTGAATACTTAGGACCATGTGATATTTCACTTTTTCTTTTTTTAATAAATTAGCAAAAATGTCAACAATTCTGTGTTTTTCTGTCAATATGGGGTTCTGTGTGTACATTACTGAGGAAAAATATGAACTTAAATGATTTTAGCAAATGGCTGCAATACAACAGAGTGAAAAATTTAAGGGGGTCTGAATACTTTCCGTCCCCGCTGTGTGTATGTATATATATACACACACACACACACACACACACACACATTACGTGATCCTGCACACAGGAGGTCTGCCCTGTAGCAGTAAAAAAGGCAGCATTTGGGGGTGAACAAATACCATGTTTTAAACGGTCAGAATTAAACCCCCTATCATGTTCTGCAGGCACTACAGCCCACTGCACACAATCTTTTCAAGTGAATGGGGCTGCAAGGCAACAGCCCTATAAGTGCATGCAATGAACACATCTGTGGCATGGCAGCTATATGTAAAGACCAGCACAGCTCCTCAACAGTGTTCAGGATATCAATAAGCCATGGATGTTGTGAAAATGCACATATATAAAGGAATATAAGTTCACAACGGTGTATAATCTTAAAGGCAAATGTATTAAAAATTATTAAAACCACTCACATGAATACAATGACCAAGCTCTTCTCAATTAGTCAGCCAGCATAGATGAGCAAAGTCTACCATGCACAATGACATCACCACGTTCAGGCCATGTCCCTATACGTTTCGTCAGATGCTGCCTTTTTTAGAGAGCTGAAGTATATTTGTGTTTGTTTCGTTTTCCAGAACATAAGCATAGCAGCTTTATGCCCAATAGAGTCATAAACTTGACCCTTTGTGAAGCTGTGTTAGTGTTGGAGTTCTCCCCTCACTTCCTGTCTGGTGAAAAGTTGTCAACAGGACAGGGGAAAGTGTCCAGAAGAGATGCGACCCTACTCTTTCCATCCTCATCAAAAACCTTTCCCTAACGCTTGTACTGTCCCCAGCAGACGGGATACTTGTTCCTATTCTGCCAACACACAAATGTGCACCAAAACTAGGAGCCAGGGCCTTAAATAGGTTCTGCCTGACCTAAGATGGCCACCAGAGTCACATGGATGGCAGCATCCAATAGCTCCCCCAGTGACCCAGGAAATCATAGAGGAACCCTGTTCCTTCCTATCCAACAAGAGTGCTGCAGCGGGAAAGAGCCACTTGTCATGAAGACGGTAGACTGCACCTTACTACAAGCTGTAAGGACACAGTGCCAAAGCACTGATCCTGGCACACCACACTGGTTTTATTTAATTTCAAGTTCTATTCACCCAGCGATGTTGGGATGTGATTTCTATAGCAGCCCACTGCACACAGTACTTTTTTATAGCACCACCGCAAATTACATTGTCGCTGGTTTTAGATTCAAGGGGAAGATTAGAACCCCTGTCAGGTTTCTATTGCTGTTTGTGTACTCTCTGGGGAGATTCACTTTCTAATTGTCCCTGTGACCATCACACCCTTATCCAAGCATGCAGCCTGGCAGGACAGGAGGGCATGGTGGACTCTGCCCCCCCCCCACCCCAAAGCACCTTGTCCCCATATTGATGGGGACAAGGGCGTCTTCCCCACAACCCTGGTCTGTGGGTGGGGGCTTATCAGAATTAGGAAACCCCCTTTAACGAGGGACCCCCCCCCACATGAATAAGTATGGGGTACAGTGTACTCCTACTCATTCACCAAAACAGGTCACTTAGAAAAAAAAACAGTTTTTGACAATCTCTTTATAAAAAATCTAAAAACACTGTCCCCTGGGAAAAAAGAAAAATGGTATTGGTAATGGTAAACGGCAATGGTATTGTAATGCCAGCAATTTAAATATAATTTTTTTCTTGAAAAAATTTCAATTTTGCTGCAGTAGGTTTTATACACAGTATAGGTTTGCTACTTTACAGGCAGACTAAGGGGACCCCCCAGTCACTATAAAGGAATTTTTAATTTTTATTGTTTCACTTTGAACATTATTAAAATCACTGCTCCTTCTTAAAAAAAAAAAATTGTATTGATACACATCCCCCAGGACAGTACCCGGACCCCCATACCCTTTTATGGCAATAACTTGCATATAAGCCTCCAAAATGGAGACTTTTTTTCAAATTCTGGTCCTATAGACTTCAATGGGGTTCGGGTTCAAAACGTTTATGATGTCGAGAATTCTGGCACTAACCGAACTGGGGGGAGGGGGAGGAGGGGGGCGTGTGTTCAGCCCAACTCAAGTGCTAAAATAAATCCTGTAGTGCAAAAAAAGAGCTTGTGCAAAAAAAATAGGAAGTTCCTCCACCTCAATGGAAACTGGGTACTCACCCCCCAAAAAATATTTTCTACTCACCCCCCAAAAAATATTTTCTGCTGAACCAACTTGACACTATACACAATCCAACAATGATCTAATAGAATCTGCATGAAAATGTGTTGACATGGATCTCCACTTGTCCTCAATTTCCAAAATCACATAAATGCTCATCAAAGCTCAATCACCATAAAGAGAGAAGGTGCCACATCACATAAAACTATAAATAATTTATTGGGAAAACAGTAGAAACACCGTTACGGTATTTTGTGTAATTCCCGAAACTAGGATTACACAGTTTTCTTATTTGTGGCAACGCTGAGCTCCTGAGCTGCATAGCTTGGTGTCATCTGCAGAAATGTTACTTTTAATCCCAGACCCTATATAATTTATAAAGATATTAAAAAAATAACAGTCCTAGCACTGAACATTCGGGTACACCACTGATAACCTTAGACCATTCAGAAAAAGCAATTAACCACTACTCTCTGAATTCTGTCTAATCAGTGCAGTTAAGAGTGCGACCTCATTAGTGGCCATGATTGGCCATCAGTGCCGCCTCATCAGTGACCATCAGTACAGCCTCATCAGTGCAGCCTTATTAGCAATGGCATTGCAAGGGGGAGGGGGGGTGCAGGCCGCACCCGGGTGTCACCCGACAGAGGGGTGACACCCGGCACGGCACTGGATTGAGAGAGGCACCGCGGCTCTCTCCTCCTTCTCCTCCTTCCACTGTGCACTCCAGTGCCCGGCGCCTGCATGTCCTCCGGGAATCGGCACTGCAATCCCCTATTATTGTGAAAGGCAGATGCCTATCACAATTACAATCCTCGGAGCCCAGGCTCCTCCTCCACATTGACAGTACATCCACAACAGGAGGAGGAGCCTAGGAGGAGGGACATCCATGTAGACAGAGCCACACTGATCTGAGGTTTGTGCATGTAGGGAGGACTCGGAGAGATATACACAATGTCACAATGGGCAGATATACACCGGTGGGGGGTGTACATTAGGGGGATACATTAGCAGGATTACACAGGGGGGGCCATTAGGGGGATAACACGGGGGGTACATTGGGGGATTACACAGGGGGGTACATTGGGGGGATTACACAGGAGGGGGTACATTATGGGGATTGCACAGGGGGGTACATTAAGGGGATTACACAGGGGGGTACATTATGGGATTGCACAGGGGGGTACATTATGGGGATTACACAGGGGGGTACATTAGGGGATTTACATGGGGGTACATTAGGGGGATTACACAGGGGGTGCATTAAGGGGAATACCCAGGGGGGACATTAGGGGGATTACACAGGGGGGTACATTATGGGGATACATTAACAGAATTACACAGGGGGTGGTTACATTTAGGGAGTACATTAGGGGGATACATTAGCAGGATTACACAGGGGGGTACATTTAGGGGGATACATTAGCGGAATTACACAGGGGGTACATTAGGGGGATTACACAGGGGGTGGTTACATTAGGGGGATTACACGGGGGTACTTTAGGGGGATTATACAGGGGTTACATTATCATTATCATGATCTTGACTAAAGTGTTTCACAATTCTTTCTATGCAAATAATTCTCTCTGCTCTTCTGAAACCACAGCAGTCAAAACAATGGAAGAGTAAAAAAAATGGACAGTCTGCCAAGAATCAAAACATTTTTTATCAGTTGAATTTAAGTATAAACATTGTAACAATTTGTAAAGGGAATAGACTTTGTATGTAAGTGAAAAAAGTTTAACCACTTAAACACTAAACCTTTTTCTGACATTTGCTGGTTACAAGTTAAAATCATTTTTTTTCTAGAAAATTACTTAGAACCCCCAAACATTATATATATATATATATATATTTAGTAGACAGCCTAGCCTAGAGAATAAAATGATGGTTGTTACAATATTTTACGTCACACTGTATTTGCGCAGTGGTCTTTTAAATTCAATGTTTTTGGAAAAAATTACTTTAATGAATAAAAAAAATAAAATAAATAAATAAACTAACCAGTAAAGTTAGCCCTTTTTTTTGTATAATGTGAAAGATTTTACAGCGTGAGCACTGTGAGAGAATCGCGATCAAAAAATTTTAATTTTAATTTTGGCCAGAATCGTGCAGCTCTAATACAAATGATAACCAGAGACTGCAGATCTAATACAGGAGATAACCAGAGACTGAGGATCTAGTACAGGTGATAACCAGATACTGCAGATCTAATACAGGAGATAATCAGAGACTGCTGATCTGATACAGGCGATAACCAGAGACTGTGGATCTAATACAAGTGATAACCAGAGACTGTGGATCTAATACAAATGATAACCAGAGACTGCGGACCTAATACAGGAGATAACCAGAGACTGCTGATCTAGTACAGGAGATAACAAGAGACTTTGGATCCAGTACAGGTGATAACCAGATACTACAGATCTAATACAGGAGATAACCAGAGACTGAGGATCTAGTACAGGTGATAACCAGATACTGCAGATCTAATACAGGAGATAATCAGAGACTGCTGATCTGATACAGGCGATAACCAGAGACTGTGGATCTAATACAAGTGATAACCAGAGACTGTGGATTTAATACAAATGATAACCAGAGACTGCGGACCTAATACAGGAGATAACCAGAGACTGCTGATCTAGTACAGGAGATAACAAGAGACTTTGGATCCAGTACAGGTGATAACCAGATACTACAGATCTAATACAGGAGATAACCAGAGACTGAGGATCTAGTACAGGAGATAACCAGAGAATGCCTATCTTGTGCAGTGTACAGCTATACTATACTGTTCATAAACAAATCAGGGTTAGGATAACAGTCCACAAGCACTCTATGGGGAGGAAGGATCTACCTAGCCAGCTGGGCTCACCACCGGCTCTCATAGGTCCAGGGACAGTGTCCTCAGAGATCCAGGTGGGGGGCCCTCAGAGGTCCAGGTGCGGGACCATCAGAGGTTCAGGTGCGGGGCTGGCAGGAGGTCCAAATGCGGGGCCCTCAGGCGTCCAGTTGCGGAGCTCTCGGGGGTTCCAGGAATGGCACTTTCAGAGGTCCAGAGGCAGGACTTGCAAAGGTATGGGGGCGGGGCTCTCAGTGCTCCTACTCAGATCTCAGCTTCGAGCCACTGAGCATACAGGCTGGATGGGGCGGGATCAGAGCAGCAGTGGCGCTCCTGCCCCTGCCCCCACCCTGCTGGCCAGGGAAATACACCAATGTATTTATGTGCACATGCTGCTCGGCAGTGTTATCATGGGACCCCAATTTTGGGGGCAGAGCAGGCCCCCTGACAATGACAGAGCCCAGGACAGCTGCCCCTTTTGCCCCATGTTAAAGATGGGCCTGGTGCAGCCTTATCAGTGCCCATCAGTGCAGCCTCATCAGTGCCCAGTGCAGCAGGGAGGACCACCCTATAGCAGTTTTACTGCTATAGGGTGGCAGCTGTGCAAAAGATCACATACATATTCGTGACTCAACACTTTCGGGTAGGGTATCATTCGCTATCACAAGCAAGGGACAGAGTGTTTGGCTTGCATATAACAGGTGCCTAACCATATCAATCACCCTTCAGGTGGACACAGACAGGGAGAATGGAATAGCCAAAACTCGGATGCTGGAATGAGGAGCAGAAGCACCTTCATCTGTGTAGACAAAAATCCTTGCACTGGCCCTGTGTGTTCTCCTGCTGCCCCTATGTGTTGCCTGGTCCCACTCCCCTGCAGCACTATTGCTTCGCTCGCTTTGGAAACTGTAGCTTGGTATTGTATGTCATTATTAATGCTATGATAAACCAGAACACCCAGATCCTTCTCCACCATTTATTCCCCCAGTTGTACTCCCCCTAGTATGTATAATGCATGCTAGGGATGAGCTTCGTGTTCGAGTCGAACATACGTTCGACTCGAACATCGGCTGTTCGCCCGTTCGGCGAATTCCGAACGTTATGGGCCGTTCGCGCCAAATTCGTGTGGCGCTCACGGCCCACAATGCACTGCGTCATCACAGTGCATTGCTGGCTCATGATTGGCCAAGCATGCAATGTGACCCCGCATGCTTGGCCAATCACAGCGCCAGCAGCGAGGAGAGCCATGATTGGCCACAGGCAGGCTGTGTAGTACACGCCCCACACTATATAAGGCCGCCAGCGCGGCGGCCTTGTGTCGTGTGTTGGCATCTGAAGCAGTTAGTGGGTGTTCTATGTACCTTCAACACAGTATACACCGATCGTTATCGGCCGATTTTCGATCTTGCTCTTCTGTAGTGGTTGTTGTCTGCGTGCCCTGACCGCAGTATACACCGCTATATTCACCTCACCTATATAGCTAGTGATCTATCTTTTATAATAGAGCTTGCAGTCAGTAGTGTTAGGAGCTTGTGCGTGCTGTCTGCGTGCTCTGTACCCAGTACACACCGCTATATCCACCTACATAGCTCTTCTCTATTTGAGCCCACTTGCCATCTGCAGGAGTTATTGGAAGTTGTGTGTGCCTCCAGCACAGCACAGTATACATCTGTATATACCCCTTTATCTCTGGTGTTCTATAATAAAGGCATCTGCAGGAGTTAGTGGGTGTTTTGTGCCTCCAGCACAATATACACTTGTATCTACCCTTTACTGCTGTTCCCTTATAGAGCCATCTGCAGGGCTTAGTGGGTGTTGTTTGACTCCATTACAGTATACCCCTTTATCTCTGGTGTTCTATAATAAAGGCATCTGCAGGAGTTAGTGGGTGTTGTGTGCCTCCAGCACAATATACACCTGTATCTACCCTTTATTGCTGTTCTCTAATAGAGCCATCTGCAGGGCTTAGTGGGTGTTGTGTGCCTCCAGCACAATATACACTACCCAACTGCTGTTTTACCCAACTCCCCTCAGGCCATTACCATGTCTGGAAGGCCAGCAAGGAGAGGCAGACAGGCGCGAGCCGATAAAAGAGGGCAAGCAGGCTCTATGTCTAGAGACAACAGTGCTGGTCGTGGACGCGGTGCATTGTCATCAGCACGTGGCCATGGGACACGCTTGTCCTTCTTTTCGGCAGCTGGACATGTTGAACCGCAACATGCCAACGACTTGGTAGAGTGGATGACCAAGCCCTCTTCATCCTCCTCATCCTCTCTCACCCAGTCTCTACTAGCAAAGCAGCTGCCAACGCATCGTCTTCCCTCGTCTCAATGTCATCATCAGTGACTCCTTCCCTAGACCCACCACGTCCTCCTGAGGAGTCTCCTGAACTCTTTGAGCACAGTGTTGGGTACATGTTCCAGGAGGATGCCCAGTGTTTTGTAGGCTCTGATGATGACACTCAGCTAGAGGAAGGCAGTAGCGTGAATGCAGAGAGAGGGGATGCTCAAGAAGGACAGCAATCTGGCAGTCATGTTCCACAATCTGCAACATATTGCCAGGTTTGCTACAGCGATGAAGAGGGAGGGGATGATGAGGGCACTGACTCCACGTGGGTGCCTGGTAGGAGAGAGGAGGAGGAGGAGGCACATGTCCAACGAGGCAGGATGCCCTCCGGGGGCCAGCTTAGGGGCAGCACACCCACTGAATCACACCGCAGAGCTCTGCCTGTGCAGGGCGCTGCCTCTGTGCGTTATTCTAAAAGTTCTTTGGTGTGGGCCTTTTTTGAGACGAGTGCATCAGATCGCACCACTGCTATTTGCAACATATGTCTCAAGCGTATCTCGCGTGGCCAAAACATCAGCCGCTTCGTCACCACATGCTTGACCAGACATATGTTGACCTGCCATGCAGCTCATTGGCAAGCGTACCTCAAAGACCCACACCAAAGAACAAAGCGGACCTCTCCTTACTCCTCATCAGCTGGCATCTCCAACCCCACTAGACCTTCAGTCCTCTCTGAAACCTGCTCTGAGAGGAATGAAGGTGTAGAATTAGGTGTGTCACAGCCAAGTGCTTCCGGGCACTCTGCTAGCAGTACACCCACGTCCGATTATAGCAGGCAAATGTCCCTGCCCTAGCTGCTGGACCGGAGAAAGAAGTTCACTCCCAGCCATCCACATGCCCATCGGTTGAATGCTAGCTTGGCTAAATTGCTAGCACTTCAACTGCTGCCTTTTCAGTTGGTAGACTCGGCCCCCTTCCGTGAGTTTGTACAATGTGCGGTTCCTCAGTGGCAGGTCCCCAAACACCACTTTTTCTCACGGAAGGCGATTCCAGCTCTCTACAGGCATGTGGAAGGCAATGTCCTTGCCTCGCTGGACAGGGCGGTCAGCGGTAAGGTGCATATTACCGCTGACTCATGGTCCAGCAGGCATGGACAGGGACGTTACCTGTCTTTCACGGCCCATTGGGTCACTTTTCTGGCAGCTGGGAAGGATGCAGGACAAGGTGCAGTAGTGTTGGAGGTTGTTCCGCCACCACGCCTCCAAAATGCTACTATTGCTTGTGACACACCTCTCTCCTCCACCCCCTCCTCTTCTTCTTACTCCATGACCTCTTCCAGTGCTCTGTCCTCAGAACCAGCGGTGCTTCGTAGGCGTTCCAGGGGCTACGCAAGTACGCAGGCAAAACGATGCCATGCCGTGCTTGCGCTGGTTTGTTTGGGGGACAGGAGCCACACTGGGGTGGATGTTTTGTCAGCTCTGCAGGGGCAGGCCGAGAGGTGGTTGACGCCACGCCAGCTTAAGCCAGAAATGGTGGTTTGCGACAATGGCACCAACCTCCTCTCCGCCCTCCGACAGGGACAACTGACCCATGTGCCCTGTGTACCTCACGTCCTTAACCTGGTGGTGCAGCGGTTCTTGGGCAGGTACCCCGGCTTACAGGATGTCCTGAAGCAGGCCAGGAAAGTCTGTGTGCATTTCCGCTGATCATTTAATGCCTGTGCTCGGCTGGCTGAGCTCCAAAAGGAGTTGAACCTGCCCAAGAACCACCTTATATGTGACATGCCCACCAGGTAGAACTCAACGTTGACCATGCTGCAGCAGCTGCACACGCAGCAGAGGGCCATCAATGAGTACCTGTGCGACTACGGCACCAGGACAGGGTCAGGGGAGCTCGTTTTTTTCTCACCACGCCAGTGGGGCATGATCAGGGATGCATGCACTGTCCTGTCACCGTTTGAGGAGGCCACAAGGATGGTGAGCAGTGACAGTGCATGCATCAGTGACACTGTACCTCTTGTCCACCTCTTGGAGCATACGATGTGTGGAATAATGGACAGGGCACTTGAGGCAGAACAGAGGCAGGAAGAGGAGGACTTCCTTGCCTCTCAAGGCCCCCTTTATCCAGACAGTGTTCCTGCTGTGCCACCCATCACACAGGAAGAGGATGAGGAGGAGGAAGAGGAGGAGGAGGATGATTGTGTCAGCATGGAGGTGGAGGCTGGCACTCAGCATCAGCAGCAGCAGCAGTCTTGTAGGAATGATTTACAGTCCCAAGAAACACGTGGACTTGTACGTGGCTGGGAGGAGGTAGCTGCGGATCATGTTGTCCTTAGTGACCCAGAGGACTCCGGACCGAATGCCTCAGCTAACCTACGCTGCATGGCCTCCCTGATCCTGCAAAGCCTGCGGAAGGATCCTTGTATTCTTCGGATCAAGGAGAGGGACCATTACTGGCTGGCCACTCTCCTTGATCCACGGTACAAGGGTAAGGTTGCCGACCTTATCTTGCCATCGCAGAGGGAGCAGAGGATGAGACATCTCCTGGAGGCCTTGCAGAAAGGTCTGTGCAACGCGTTCCCAGAGACTGGGAGGTTACAAACTCCTGGTCCTGGACAACGTGTTGGTGAGGCATCGGTCAGAAGGAGCGGTGGAGAAGGTGGCCGTCTGACTGATGCTTTCAGACAATTTTTTAGTCCGCAGCCCCAAGGTATGATTGGTTCCAGCAACCATCGCCAGCGTCTGATTTACATGGTGCAGGAATACCTAGGGGCAAGGTCAGACTTGGACACCTTTCCCACCGAAAATCCTCTGGTTTACTGGGTCTTGAGGATGAATCACTGGCCAGAGCTTGCACAGTATACAATTGAGCTACTGGCCTGTCCTGCATCCAGCGTTCTTTCGGAACGCACCTTCAGTGCTGCTGGTGGCTTTGTTACCGATCACAGGGTGCGCCTGTCCACCAAATCAGTTGATCGACTGACCTTCATCAAGATGAATCAGTCTTGGATCACCCACAGCTACCAAGCACCTGAAGCTGATGTAACCGAATAATTTTTTTTAAATATCACATCCCTTCAAGACTGCCTATGCTGATGCTGAGTGGCTGTCCTGTTATGTTGATTGTCTATCCTCTTCCTCCTCCGCTGATATGTTGGAAGAACATTTCTGGTTCTGGGTGATGCCATCAGCCCAATTTTCCTGCCCCTGTTTAACAGGGGCGTTTAATTACAATTTTTGATGCAATGCTTTGCAGCAGGGCTAATTCCTGCAATAAAAATAGAGTATATGGGAGAGGTTGCAGTGTGGTGGCACCAGTACCAGTGCCTAAGGCCCAATTTTTCTGCCCCTGTTTAACAGGGGCATTTAAGTACAGTTTTTGATGCAATGCTTTGCAGCAGGGCTAATTCCTGCAATAAAACTAGAGTATATGGGAGAGGTTGCAGTGTGGTGGCACCAGCACCAGTGCCTAAGGCCCAATTTTTCTGCCCCTGTTTAACAGGGGCGTTTAAGTACAATTTTTGATGCAATGCTTTGCAGCAGGGCTAATTCCTGCAATAAAAATAGAGTATATGGGAGAGGTTGCAGTGTGGTGGCACCAGTACCAGTGCCTAAGGCCCAATTTTTCTGCCCCTGTTTAACAGGGGCGTTTAAGTACAGTTTTTGATGCAATGCTTTGCAGCAGGGCTAATTCCTGCAATAAAACTAGAGTATATGGGAGAGGTTGCAGTGTGGTGGCACCAGCACCAGTGCCTAAGGCCCAATTTTTCTGCCCCTGTTTAACAGGGGCGTTTAAGTACAATTTTTGATGCAATGCTTTGCAGCAGGGCTAATTCCTGCAATAAAACTAGAGTATATGGGAGAGGTTGCAGTGTGGTGGCACCAGCACCAGTGCCTAAGGCCCAATTTTTCTGCCCCTGTTTAACAGGGGCGTTTAAGTACAATTTTTGATGCAATGCTTTGCAGCAGGGCTAATTCCTGCAATAAAACTAGAGTATATGGGAGAGGTTGCAGTGTGGTGGCACCAGCACCAGTGCCTAAGGCCCAATTTTTCTGCCCCTGTTTAACAGGGGCGTTTAATTACAATTTTTGATGCAATGCTTTGCAGCAGGGCTAATTCCTGCAATAAAACTAGAGTATATGGGAGAGGTTGCAATGTGGTGGCACCAGCACCAGTGCCTAAGGCCCAATTTTTCTGCCCCTGTTTAACAGGGGCGTTTAATTACAATTTTTGATGCAATGCTTTGCAGCAGGGCTAATTCCTGCAATAAAACTAGAGTATATGGGAGAGGTTGCAGTGTGGTGGCACCAGCACCAGTGCCTAAGGCCCAATTTTTCTGCCCCTGTTTAACAGGGGTGTTTAATTACAATTTTTGATGCAATGCTTTGCAGCAGGGCTAATTCCTGCAATAAAACTAGAGTATATGGGAGAGGTTGCAGTGTCGTGGCACCAGCACCAGTGCCTAAGGCCCAATTTTTCTGCCCCTGTTTAACAGGGACATGTAATTACAATTCTTGATATAATATTTCACAGGAGGGCCCGTTCCTGTGCCCACCCAGAGTAACTGTGAGGACTTGAAGTGTTGTGGCACCAGCACCACAACCACCAAAGGTCAATTTTTCTACCACTGTTCAACAATGGCATGTAATTAAAATTCTTGGTATAATCGTTCACAGCAGGGCGCTCCAGCGCCCACCAAGAGTCACTTTGAGGGCTTACAATGTTGTGGCAAAACCAACACCTTGTTCCGCCATTTCTGCAGAGCATATAGGGCAGGCCCCTACTTTCAAACATCCAACTTACAAACATCTCCTACTTGCAAACGGAAGGAGACAACAGCAAGTGAGATGAAAAAAGATGGATGACAAAACAAATTATACAGGGGTGATAACCCTTCCCTATGCTTTCCAAAAAGCTTAAAAATAGTTTTTTTGACTGGAGCTACACTTTAAAAATGTACCAGTTGAAAATTACAAACAGATTCAACTTAACACAACAAACCTACACAGTCCCTGTCTTGTTTGCACCGCCTGTATACTGCTGTTCTGAGTATATAGGGCCTGGGGGCCACACGCATTTCCTTTTTTTAATATGGGTACTGGGTTCCCCTTAATATGCGTACAAGACCCAAAGGGGCTGGTAATGGGCAGGGAGGGCTACCCATGCCATTTTTCTCAATGATTTTCAACCATATTGCAGGAACCAGATATAACATTAAAACCGCAAGCAGTTTTAAATGATGTTATTTCCATTTAATGTCATTTTGTGCAGGGACTGTTCTAAACACGGGAAACACGTGGCACTTCACAGGCATACTACAGACACCCCCCAGGCAGCATATTTAAAGGAATATTTCACTTTTTTTTTCACTTTAATTATCATTAAAATCAGTGCTTCCGCCAAAACGGACATTTTTAAAAACATTTTAGGCATTGATCCATGTCCCCTGGGGCAGGAGCCCGGTCCCCAAACCCTTTTTAGGACAGTATCTTGCATATTAGCCGTTAAAATTAGCACTTTTAATTTGAACGTTCTAGTCCCATAGACTTCAAAGGGGTTCTAAAGTTCGTACGAATTTGGGGTCCGTTCAAAAGTTCTGGTGTGAACCGAACCGGGGGGGTGTTCGGCTCATCCCTAATGCATGCATATTCTCAGCCCCCACTACTCTCTGAATTCTGTTTTTTAGCCAGTTTTCTATTTACAAACTGATCTTTCCAAGCCTGTAGACTTTACCTTACACATGAGCCTTGTGTGGGGAAAATCTAAGTATACCACATCCACAGCCACCTCTTTGTCAAAGGTTTTACTTACCTCCTCATCAAAATAAATCAGATTTGTTTGGCAACTTCTGTCTTTTCATGAATCCATGCTGTCTGTTGTTTAAAATATTTGTTTCCAGCAAGAGCTCATCTATGTGGTATTTTATTAAACTCTCCAGTATCCAGTAGTTTTTAAATTAGGCACCACATTGGTCCTATGCCAGTTCAGTGGTACTTTCCCAGTCATTAACGAGTTCCTAAAATTTTAAAACAGTGGCCCTGAAATGACAGAGCTCAATTCTTAAGGATTTGTGGGCAAATGCCGTCTGGTCCTGGTGCTTTATTCTGTCTAAAATATTCTGGACCATACCATCCCCATTATGGACATGAGCTCCCTGTGTTTCTTTGTATCCACAGAGCTGAAGAAATTATTTAATACATTTGCCTTCTCTTTGTCCCCAGTAACCCACTCGAGATTATTTTGTAAAGGGCCTACATGCTCAGACCTGACCTTTTTACTATTAATATATGTGAAGAATTTTTTAGGGTTTGTCCTACTATCATTTGCAATCTGTCATTCGTTTTGAATTTTTGCATCCTTGATTTATTTTCCATTCTGTTATATTCTTTTTAACATTTAAATGATGATAGTGTTCCTTCATTTTTATATTTTTTAAAAGCTCTTTTCTTATTATTTCGAGCTTTTTTAAGTTTGGCCGTGAGGTTTTATTCTTAGCCTTTTAAACTGTATGCCATGCTGCACCACCTCATTGCCGTACATTCTCTTTTCCTCACCACGCTGTACATTCCCTATTCCACACCACCTTATTCCATTTTCAGTGCTGTTTCTTTCACCTATTTCTTTATACCATGTTGTTCATTCCCTATTCTGCACCTCCTGATTCTGTTTGTCATGCTGTACATTCCCTATTCTGTACTGCCTCATTCCAGGGGAGGGCTGGTAGCCTTAGGCTTGGGGGGCAAGTCCAGTCAAGTGGACCATTGAACCACTGAATCAGCTCACCATCCATCTACACCACATTCCCCATACAGAGAGAGAGGGAGACTGCTCCACAGTGCCCCAAAGAGAGAGAGAGACTGCTTGACACTGCTTGCACACAGAGAGAGACTGCTTCACACTGCCTGCACAGAGACACCCCGCTTCACACTGACTGCACAGAGAGAGACTGCTTTACACTGCCTGCAGAGAGAGAGAACGCTTCACACTGCCTGCACAGAGAGAAAGACCGCTTCACACTGTCTGCACAGAGAGAGAGACTGCTGAGAAACCGCTTCACACTGCCTGCACAGAGAGAGAGACCACTTCACACTGAATGCACAGAGAGAGACCACTTCACACTGCCTGCACAGAGAGAGAGAGAGAATGGCTTCACACTGCCTGCACAGAGAGAGAGAGAGAGAGACCACTTCACACTGCCTGAACAGAGACAGAGAGAGAGAGAGACCGTTTAACACTGCCTGCACAGAGAGAGAACACTTCACACTGCCTGCACACAGGGCCGTATTTAGCGCAGGGCAAACGGGGCACCTGCCCTGGGCCCAATGTTTGTAGGGGGGCCCGCACTGCTACCCGCGAATTGGGGCCCCCAATGAAGGTTTTGCAGAGTGCGCAGAGGACACGGGACGGGAGGCTGTATTCCCGTGCTAGCCAGCTGAGAGGGGGCGGGGCCAGGAGCTCCACTGACGCTCTGACCCCACCCCCATGCAGCCTGTATGCTCGGAACAGAGCGGCTGTAGTGAGAGCCAGTGATCGGAGTGGAAGCGTCAGTGGAGCTCCCGGCCCCGCCCCCGGACCTCTGTATTCCCCAGCCAGTATAGAGGGGGCGGGGCCGGGAGCTCCACTGACGCTCCCACTCCAATCACTGGCTCTCACTACAGCCGCTCTGTTCCGAGCATACAGGCTGCACGGGGGCGGGGTCAGAGCGTCAGTGGAGCTCCCGACCTGGCCCCCTCTCAGCTGGCTAGCGCGGGAATAGCATCCCCTGTCCTCTGTGCACTTTGCAAAACCTTCATTTGGGGCCCCAATTCACGGGTAACGGGGCCCCCCTACAAAGCATCAGTGGAGCTCCCGGCTGTTGTAGTGAGATCAGAGAATGGAAGCCCCGCCCACATACCTCTAAATGTATGTAGTGTGTTTGGCTGCCCAGGTATGTCCTTGCACCCATAAAATGCCTGACTGCTTAAACCCTGAGCTGTGTTATTCAACTGTCAAGCTGTGCGTTGCTAAAAGTTCTCTGACCATCACCTGTAGCATGTACGCAGTCTCTGATTGTCTCCTGCAGTATGTCCGCAGTCTTTGATTGTCTCCTGCAGTATGTCCGCAGTCTCTGATTGTATCCTGCAGTATGTCCGCAGTCTATGATTGTCTCCTGCAGTATGTCCGCAGTCTCTTATTGACTCCTGCAGTATGTCCGCAGTCTTTGATTGTCTCCTGCAGTATGTCCGCAGTCTTTGAATTGTCTCCTGCAGTATGTCCGCAGTCTTTGATTGTCTCCTGCAGTATGTCCGCAGTCTCTGATTGTCTCCTGCAGTATGTCCGCAGTCTCTTATTGTCTCCTGCAGTATGTCCACAGTCTTTGATTGTATCCTGCAGTATGTCCGCAGTCTTTGATTGTCTCCTGCAGTATGTCCGCAGTCTGATTGTCTCCTGCAGTATGTCCGCAGTCTCTTATTGTCTCCTGCAGTATGTCCACAGTCTCTTATTGTCTCCTGCAGTATGTCTGCAGTCTCTGATTGTGTCCTGCAGTATGTCCGCAGTCTGATTGTCTCCTGCAGTATGTCCGCAGTCTCTTATTGTCTCCTGCAGTATGTCCGCAGTCTCTTATTGTCTCCTGCAGTATGTCCGCAGTCTCTGATTGTCTCCTGCAGTATGTCCGCAGTCTCTGATTGTCTCCTGCAGTATGTCCGCAGTCTTTGATTGTCTCCTGCAGTATGTCCGCAGTCTTTGATTGTCTCCTGCAGTATGTCCGCAGTCTCTGATTGTCTCCTGCAGTATGTCCGCAGTTTCTTATTGTCTCCTGCAGTATGTCCGCAGTCTCTTATTGTCTCCTGCAGTATGTCCGCAGTCTCTGATTGTCTCCTGCAGTATGTCCGCAGTCTCTGATTGTCTCCTGCAGTATATCCGCAGTCTCTGATTGTCTCCTGCAGTATGTCCGCAGTCTCTTATTGTCTCCTGCAGTATGTCCGCAGTCTCTGATTGTCTCCTGCAGTATGTCCGCAGTCTCTGATTGTCTCCTGCAGTATGTCCGCAGTCTCTGATTGTCTCCTGCAGTATGTCCGCAGTCTCTTATTGTCTCCTGCAGTATGTCCGCAGTCTTTGATTGTATCCTGCAGTATGTCCGCAGTCTTTGATTGTCTCCTGCGGTATGTCCGCAGTCTGATTGTCTCCTGCAGTATGTCCGCAGTCTCTTATTGTCTCCTGCAGTATGTCTGCAGTCTCTGATTGTCTCCTGCAGTATGTCCGCAGTCTCTGATTGTCTCCTGCAGTATGTCCGCAGTCTCTGATTGTCTCCTGCAGTATGTCCGCAGTCTCTGATTGTCTCCTGCAGTATGTTCGCAGTCTCTGATTGTCTCCTGCAGTATGTCCGCAGTCTCTTATTGTCTCCTGCAGTATGTCCGCAGTCTCTGATTGTCTCCTGCAGTATGTCCGCAGTCTCTTATTGTCTCCTGCAGTATGTCCGCAGTCTTTGATTGTATCCTGAAGTATGTCCGCAGTCTTTGATTGTCTCCTGCGGTATGTCCGCAGTCTGATTGTCTCCTGCAGTATGTCCGCAGTCTCTTATTGTCTCCTGCAGTATGTCCGCAGTCTCTTATTGTCTCCTGCAGTATGTCTGCAGTCTCTGATTGTCTCCTGCAGTATGTCCGCAGTCTCTGATTGTCTCCTGCAGTATGTCCGCAGTCTCTGATTGTCTCCTGCAGTATGTCCGCAGTCTCTGATTGTCTCCTGCAGTATGTTCGCAGTCTCTGATTGTCTCCTGCAGTATGTCCGCAGTCTCTTATTGTCTCCTGCAGTATGTCCGCAGTCTCTGATTGTCTCCTGCAGTATGTCCGCAGTCTCTTATTGTCTCCTGCAGTATGTCCGCAGTCTTTGATTGTATCCTGCAGTATGTCCGCAGTCTTTGATTGTCTCCTGCGGTATGTCCGCAGTCTGATTGTCTCCTGCAGTATGTCCGCAGTCTCTTATTGTCTCCTGCAGTATGTCCGCAGTCTCTTATTGTCTCCTGCAGTATGTCTGCAGTCTCTGATTGTCTCCTGCAGTATGTCCGCAGTCTCTGATTGTCTCCTGCAGTGTGTTCGCAGTCTCTGATTGTCTCCTGCAGTATGTTCGCAGTCTCTGATTGTCTCCTGTAGTATGTCCGCAGTCTTTGATTGTCTCCTGCAGTATGTCCGCAGTCTCTGATTGTCTCCTGCAGTATGTCCGCAGTCTCTTATTGTCTCCTGCAGTATGTCCACAGTCTTTGATTGTATCCTGCAGTATGTCCGCAGTCTTTGATTGTCTCCTGCAGTATGTCCGCAGTCTGATTGTCTCCTGCAGTATGTCCGCAGTCTCTTATTGTCTCCTGCAGTATGTCCACAGTCTCTTATTGTCTCCTGCAGTATGTCTGCAGTCTCTGATTGTGTCCTGCAGTATGTCCGCAGTCTGATTGTCTCCTGCAGTATGTCCGCAGTCTCTTATTGTCTCCTGCAGTATGTCCGCAGTCTCTTATTGTCTCCTGCAGTATGTCCGCAGTCTCTGATTGTCTCCTGCAGTATGTCCGCAGTCTCTGATTGTCTCCTGCAGTATGTCCGCAGTCTTTGATTGTCTCCTGCAGTATGTCCGCAGTCTTTGATTGTCTCCTGCAGTATGTCCGCAGTCTCTGATTGTCTCCTGCAGTATGTCCGCAGTCTCTTATTGTCTCCTGCAGTATGTCCGCAGTCTCTGATTGTCTCCTGCAGTATGTCCGCAGTCTCTGATTGTCTCCTGCAGTATGTCCGCAGTCTCTGATTGTCTCCTGCAGTATGTCCGCAGTCTCTTATTGTCTCCTGCAGTATGTCCGCAGTCTTTGATTGTATCCTGCAGTATGTCCGCAGTCTTTGATTGTCTCCTGCGGTATGTCCGCAGTCTGATTGTCTCCTGCAGTATGTCCGCAGTCTCTTATTGTCTCCTGCAGTATGTCTGCAGTCTCTGATTGTCTCCTGCAGTATGTCCGCAGTCTCTGATTGTCTCCTGCAGTATGTCCGCAGTCTCTGATTGTCTCCTGCAGTATGTCCGCAGTCTCTGATTGTCTCCTGCAGTATGTTCGCAGTCTCTGATTGTCTCCTGCAGTATGTCCGCAGTCTCTTATTGTCTCCTGCAGTATGTCCGCAGTCTCTGATTGTCTCCTGCAGTATGTCCGCAGTCTCTTATTGTCTCCTGCAGTATGTCCGCAGTCTTTGATTGTATCCTGAAGTATGTCCGCAGTCTTTGATTGTCTCCTGCGGTATGTCCGCAGTCTGATTGTCTCCTGCAGTATGTCCGCAGTCTCTTATTGTCTCCTGCAGTATGTCCGCAGTCTCTTATTGTCTCCTGCAGTATGTCTGCAGTCTCTGATTGTCTCCTGCAGTATGTCCGCAGTCTCTGATTGTCTCCTGCAGTATGTCCGCAGTCTCTGATTGTCTCCTGCAGTATGTCCGCAGTCTCTGATTGTCTCCTGCAGTATGTTCGCAGTCTCTGATTGTCTCCTGCAGTATGTCCGCAGTCTCTTATTGTCTCCTGCAGTATGTCCGCAGTCTCTGATTGTCTCCTGCAGTATGTCCGCAGTCTCTTATTGTCTCCTGCAGTATGTCCGCAGTCTTTGATTGTATCCTGCAGTATGTCCGCAGTCTTTGATTGTCTCCTGCGGTATGTCCGCAGTCTGATTGTCTCCTGCAGTATGTCCGCAGTCTCTTATTGTCTCCTGCAGTATGTCCGCAGTCTCTTATTGTCTCCTGCAGTATGTCTGCAGTCTCTGATTGTCTCCTGCAGTATGTCCGCAGTCTCTGATTGTCTCCTGCAGTGTGTTCGCAGTCTCTGATTGTCTCCTGCAGTATGTTCGCAGTCTCTGATTGTCTCCTGTAGTATGTCCCCAGTCTCTGTCTCCTGCAGTATGTCGCCAGTCTCTGATTGTCTCCTGCAGTATGTCGTCAGTCTCTGATTGTCTCCTGCAGTATGTCCGCAAGTCTCTGATTGTCTCCTGCAGTATGTCCGCAGTCTCTGATTGTCTCCTGTAGTATGTCTGCAGTCTCTGAACCTCTCCTGTAGTATGTCTGCACTCTCTGACACTCTCCTGTAGTATGTGTATTAATGTGCCCCTTTACTTGCTCAATTATTTAGGATTGCTCCACTGCTCAGTGAGAGGTAATGATGTGTATTAGCCTGTAGCAACCAATCAGTGAACAGTAGTGATCTGCTTTAATCTCTAGCAGCCAATCAGTAAGTGGTAATGATGTGCATTAACCTTTAGCAACGAATCGGCAAGCAGAAATTATGTGTTGTAACCTCTAGCAACCACCCAGCGAGCAGTAAGGATAGGCTGTAACCTCTGGCAAACAATTGCGTGATCTGCTGCAGTAAACTGATTTTGAGTCTACCTGCTATTTTTTGTATGTCTTAGAATGGAGGGGGGGCCCCAAGAAAATGTTTGCCCAGGGCCCAATCAAAATTAAAGATGGCCCTGCCTGCACAGAGACCGCTTCACACTGCCTGTGCAGAGAGAGAGAGAGACCGCTTCACACTGCATGCACAGAGAGAGACCCCGCTTCACACTGCCTGCATAGAGAGACCCGCTTCTTCTCTCAGAGAAATGCCATCTGATCCTGGTGCTTTAATCTGTCTAAAATATTCTGGACCATACTATCCTCATTATGGACATGAGCTCCCCGTGCTCCTTTGTATCCACAGAGCTGAAGAAATTATTTAATACAGAGCAGCCTTTGCCACAGCATATCAGAGCAGCCCAGGGGGCAATTGCATCCCTGCCCCCCGGCCCAGCCCGCCCCTGCCTCATTCTGTTTCCCTAGCTGTATGTTCTCCATTCAGCACCAACTCATTCTGGATACCTTGCTGTTCCTTCCCTATTCTCTATCCCCCACCCCCCCTCCCCATTTTATATGTCATCCTGTAAATTCCCTGTTCTGCACCACCTCATTCCATATACAGTGCTGTATGTTCCCTATTCCGCACCACCTCTTTTTTTTATTCCTTATTTTATTCCCTATTCTATACCTCCTCATTCTGTTTGCCATTCCCTATTCTGCCCCCCTCTCCCCATTTCCTATGTCCTGCTATACATTCCCTATTCTGCACCCCCTTGTTTTATATGCCATGCTGTATATTTCCTATTCCACACTGGCTCTTTTATTAAGCCTTATAGTACATTCTATATTCTATATTCAACACTGTCCCATTCCGTACACTGTGCTTTTCATTTTATACTTTAAGATGACCTGTTCTGTATGCCGCACTATACATAAATTCATAATTCATTATCTTTACCATGGTCTCTTCAGTCCTTCATCACCGGCCATGGTAATTAGGGTATGATAGTGATTTGTAGTTACACTCCCGGTAACAGTGTGTGCTCCAAGTTTACAGTCTTATCTCTGCCACGGGTATGCTTTAGGGTCAGCTTCAACAATGGCATTAGACATGCTATCGACTTTTTGACTATGGGATGAAACCAAGACACACTCACCAAACACTCACTCAAGGTGAATGTTCCTGGTGCATGTGTTTTAATTACAATGATCGATATACCTGCAGTGAATGTTTTCAGAATGTCACACTTAATATGCCCTTAGGTGTATTTTTAAGGAAAATGTCCTAAAAAGTGTAAATACAGGCAGTTAAGCCTCATACACGTGATCAGATTTTCCAAGGGGAAATGTGTGATGACAGGCTGTTCCATTGGACAAATGTTGGCCAACTTTCCATGGACTTTCCATGGACAAATGTTGGATGGCAGGTTTATAAATTTTCCGCAGACAAATGTCTGTTGTTGGATTTTCCAAGCGTGTACACAAGTCTGTCGGACAAAAGTCCAAAGTATAAACACGCATGCTCGGAAGCAAGGATGAGCCAGAAACGGTCGGTCTTGTAAACTAGCGCTCGTAACGGAGAATTAACATTTGTGACGTGGCAAATTACGAAATCTCGAAATGCAGCGCATATCTCTTCTTCTTTAATGGGGTAATAATGAAGCTGCTTTGCTGGTGATACGGATGGAGTTATTGCAAATTAATTTTCAAAGGATTTTTTTTCTAGTGATATCAAGAATAATATTATTATGCTTTTTTTTATTTGGGTAAGTTACCACAACACCATTATCCTGTAGTTTTTAAGATCAAAGATACAACTATGATGGTGTCCCTTGTTAATTTTACATTGTATTTTCTTTAAACTGTCAAGTATTATTCTCCACAATATTTTTTATTGTGCATTAAAAAAGAAAACAAATAAAATTAGACATGCTATCTGCCAATAGAACCAAAAAGTGCATTCTATGCATCCAAAAATATAGAAAATATACCAAATCAAATCATTATTGTCAGAGCAATAACTCCAAGGCCAATAATAACATGTTATCACCTCCGATTCCGCAACATGGCTGGTTGACGAACGGCCTTTCAGAAATGAACTGAAAAGTGCAAACTGAAAAGTGCAAAATGAATAGTGCAAAATGAAAAGTGCGAATCAACACTCACCAAACTTCAAACACAAAATTAGTAGAAGGAGCCCAAAGGGTGGCGCTAAAGAGCTGAAAAACAATGTAGTATGTCTAGTACGCCACTACGTTTGGAATTGTTAGCCAACAATTGTGTGGCCGTGTGCATGCAAGACAAATTTAGGCCAACGCCCTTCGGACAAGGCTTTAGTCTTGGTTAAATATTTCTGAAAAGCATGGAATAATAACGATAAAGATTGCGGAAAGCAGGAAAAGAAATGACCACAGGAAATTGAGACTACCACATTCATTTCAATGTTATATTTTGTACATCAGGCTGAAAAGTACCGCACAAATCAAAGAATGCATACATATACTGTATACTGTAGTCTTTGTTTTATGTCAGGTGATGCTTTAATATTCTACCACAAGGTGGTGCCCAAGTTACATATTTGATATTTGAATTGCAGTGCTGCATTTCATATTTCAGCAGTGTTTTGTCTGTAGTTATTTGGCAAAGAGATATGTCAAAATACGTATTCTAACCACAGTTTTATTTTGGAATATACGTTTGGCACAAAAAGCCTCAATGCTAGGAGTGAGACTATTTTAGTTCTTGGTTAACCACTTCAGCCCCGGAAATATTTACCCACTTCCTAACCAGGTCATTTTTTTCAATACAGCGCTGCATTGCTTTAACTGACAATTGCGCAGTTGTGCGACGTTGTACTCAAAAACAAAATTGATGTATTTTTTTCCCCCACAAATAGAGTTTTCCTTTGGTGGTATTTGATCACCTCTGTGGTTTTTATTTTTTGCACTATAAGCAAAAAAAGATCGACTATTTTGAAAAAAAAACAATATTTTGTACTTTTTGCTATAATTAATATCCCCCCCAAAAAAAAAAAAAAAAATTCTTCATCAGTTTAGGCCAATATGTATTATTTTACATATTTTTGTAGCATATACAAAACAGGGGATATATTTATGGCATTTTTATTATTATTATTATTTTTTTTTTTCAAGAAATGGCATGATCATGACTGCGACATTGCGGCGGACAGATCGGACACTTTTGACAGAGAGCAAAAAATAGCCACTGATTACTGTATAAATGTCACTGGCAGGGGAGGGGTTAACACTAGAGGGCGGTCAAGGGGTTAACTGTGTTCCCTGGGTGTGTTCTAACTGTGGGGGGGATAGGACTGGCTAGATAAGGAGACTAATAGGTGTTCATACTTTGTATGAACACACAAACTGTCTCCTCTCCCCTGAGAGTACCGGAATTTGTGTTTTTACACAAGCGGTTCTCCCTCTGTCATGAGCGATAGTGGGTGTCCGATGGTCATTGGGTCCACCAGGCACACACATCGGCACCGGGGACACACTGCGGGCACGTGCCTCTCTGATGGCGCTCGTGCCGGCTTAAGTGTCTTAAAGAGCCAACGTACAGAAACGACGGCTTGCGCAGGGGAGCCATCCTGCCGCAGTACAACTGTGGCGCCTGGTCGGGACAGGGTTAAAGCCTTTCAGCGAAGATCACAGGTATAAAAAATAATCAGACACAGGCAAACAAGAAACTTGCATGGTGCTGAGCGGTCTGGCATCAATGAAGAACTCGGTTCCTTGGTAGTCCTTGAAACTTGCAGGCTCCTGCTGTGCATACCTCCCAACTTTTTGAGATGGGAACAAGGGACACCTATAAACAAGAGTATTTAGGCATAAGACATACCCCTTGCCACACCCCCTTAAAGATGGATTATACAAAAAAAATGATTAGTTAAACCCACAAGAGCTTTTTTTATCACTACTATTCCTTTATAGTGAATGTAGGTAAATAATATGACCCTGTGTTCTTTATTGTACCCAATTATGTGTCAGGGAAATGGGAAATAAAACATCTAGTACATGATTGGATGTTCAAATAGAGGACAAAGTTCACATTCACTTTGCAAGGAAATATACACTTTGTTGTTTGAAGAAACTCTACTATTTATGCCGCGCACACAAAAGCGGAATGTCCGACAGAAAAAGTCAGACTGAAGCTTTTCAGCGCATATTCCCATCGTGTGTATGCCTCATCTGACTTTTTACGTTGAAAATTCTGATGGACCTAGAAATAGAACATGTTTTAAATATTTTCGATGGAACCAATTCCTATCGGAAAAACCGCTCGTCTGTATGCTGTTCTGATGGACCACAAACAACGCATGCTCTGAAGCAAGTACGAGATGGAAGCTATTGGCTACTGGCTATTGAACTTCCTTTTTCTATTCCCGTCGTACGTGTTGTACGTCACTGCGTTCTTGATGGTCGAACTTTGGTGTGATCATGTGTACGCAAGACAGTTTCAGCGGAATTCCGTCGGAAAAATCTTCAGAGTTTATTCCAGCGGGAAAACCGGTCGTGTGTACAGGGCATTAGTCAACCCAATTGTTTAGCTGGAATTGTGGGGGAAATTTACTAAAACTGGTGCACACAGAATCTGTGCAGCTGTGCATAGTAACCAATCAGCTTCTAACTTCAGCTTCTCAATGAATGTGATATTAAAGTATTTTACTTTTTTGTTTAAAAATAACAAACATGTTATACTTACCTCCTTTATGCAGGAGTTTTGCACAGACCACATCTGATCCTTCTCTTCTTTGGTCCCTCTCCGGTACTCCTGGCCCCTCCCCCCTGCTAGGTGTCCCCACAGCAAGCAGCTTGCTATGGTGGGACCCAAACCGAGCCGATGCTCTGTGTATCCATTCAGATACAGAGCCCTGGTTTGGCCCTGCCCCCTCTCTCTCCTCATTGGCTCACTGACTTTGATTGACAGCAGACAGAAGCAAATGGCGTTCGCTGCTGTGTCTCAGCCAAGCAGGATGGAGACTCCTGGGCAGTCGAGTCTCTTGTGCGACATCACTGGATGGGGATGGGGCTCAGGTAAGTATTAGGGCTGCTGCACACAAAAGGCTTTTTATACAAAAAAAAATTCTGCCTTTAGAACCACTTTAACCACTAGCTGCCCAGCCTATAGCAAAATGGCAGCCAGGTTGTGGCTCTCCCATCCTGACTGGGCATCATATGACATCCTGTTAAGATACACAGATCACACAGCCGCAGAGCCACACATTGGTATGATCTGTCACTTGCCCCTGAAGACCCTGAAACTGAGCTGCAGCATGGTGGCCAAGACCATACATCGGTTTAACATAACAGGTTCCACTCAGAACAGGCCTCGCCATGGTCAACCAAAAGTTGAGTGCACGTACTCAGCGTCATATGCAGAGGTTGTCTTTGGGAAATAGACGTATGAGTGCTGCCAGCATTGCTGCAGAGGTTGAAGGGGTAAGAGGGTCAGCCTGTCAGTGCTCAGACTATACAATGCACACTGCATTAAATCGGTCTGCATGGCTGTTGTCCCAGAAGGAAGCCTCTTCTAAAGATGATGCACAAGAAAGCCTGAAAACAGTTTGCTGAAGGATGGATTATTGGAACCATGTCCTGTGGTCTTGATGAGACCAAGATAAACTTATTTGGTTCAGATGGTGTCAAGAGCGTGCAGCGGCAACCAGGTGAGGACGGAGTACAAAGACAAGTGTGTCTTGCCTACAGTCAACCATGGTGGTGGCAGTGTCATGGTCTGGGGCTGCATGAGTGCTGCCGGCACTGGGGAGTTACAGTTTATTGAGGGATCCATGAATGGCAACATGAACTGTGGCATACTGAAGCAGAGCATGATCCCCTCCCATCAGAGACTGGGCCGCAGGCCAGTATTGCAACATGATAATGACCCCAAACACACCTCCAAGACGACCATTGCCTTGCTAAAGAAGCTGAGGGTAAAGGTGATGGAATGGCAAAGCATGTCTCCAGGACTAAACGCTATTGAGCATCTGTTGGGCATCCTCAAATGGAAGGTGGAGGAGCACAAGGTCTTTAACATCCACCAGCTCTGTGATGTCACCATGGAGGAGTGAAAGAGGACTCCAGTGGCAACCTGTGAAGTTCTGGTGAGCTCCATGCCTAAGAGGGTTAAGGCAGTGCTGGAAAATAATGGTGGCCACACAAATTATTGACACTTTGGGCGCAATTTGGACATTTTTAGTTAGGGGTGTACTCATTTTTGTTGCCAGCGGTTTAGACATTAATGGCTGTGTGTTGAGTTATTTTGAGGGGACAGCAAATTTACACTGTTATACAAGCTGTACACTCACTACTTTACATTGTAGCAAAGTGTCATTTCTTCAGTGTTATTACATGAAAAGATATAAAAAAAATAGTTCAGCTAGATGTACTAAGTAAAAGTATTTTTAAATAAAATAAATTGCACCAAAATTATAAAGACTGGAAAAAGAAAAAACGATATTTGTTGCCCCTAGTAAGTAATCACATCCTTAATTCTATTTTATCAGGTCCTTTAGAAAATTGAACCTGATTTCAGTTTGTATGTATGCTGCCCTGTAAGGTTGGCTATTGTCCAGTCTTAGTGTCCAAAGTGAATAGGTGCAAAGTGAGTGTGCTGCCTACCTACAAGGAGATGGTGCCCTTTGCACCTCCTCAGTAAGGTTGGAGTTACAGTAGAGGTGCTTTACAGGCACCATTTTTAGTGCTAAAATGCCTGTAAAGCGCCTCAGGGTGAAAGTAGCCTTACAGATTGAAAAAAGAAAAAAATAGGGAATGTGCTGCCTACCACAGGATGGTGCCCTGTAATAGCCGATCTTACTGGGCAGGTACAAGGGGCACCATCTTGTGGAAGGCAGCACACTTACTGTGTTCTTATGCTTATTTTTTAATTAATCACAGAATAAAAAAAATCAACTGAAAAATTACCAGCCAGGAATACACTGACTTTTCTTTAGGGAGGTGCACATCTGAGCAGGTGCGAGAAGGTGTGTAATTGCACACCTTCCTGCACTAACAGAGGAAAAACACACTGCTGCTTAGGAGATACGCAGAGGTACACTAGAATGCGGGAAACCCTCAATCCACGCACATTTCATGCACCTCATTCAAATTGCACTCCCCCTTGCAATCTGCAGTGGGTGTCAGTCAATGCTGTATCCTGGCCTAGGTTGACAAGGCCCAGGTCTAGGGCAGCACTTTGCAGGGGGGGCAACACGTAAGAATCTCCGCCGCCTTGTGTTACACTGTTAGTGTGGCGCCAGTCTTATAGGGGGGACTGGGTTGAGAGGCAAATTAGTCCATAATGCGGCCGCACTGTTTTCGGTATGCAAGCGGCTGGCATTCCGCAATTACGGGGGGCGCTTTGAATTGTGACTGTCCTATCATCCTCGACCACAAACCTTCCTCACTGTGCTATATGTTTTCTGCCGCGCCATTGGCATGGTTATATCTTCTTAGTCCTCTCCATAAAATTATCATAAAATTGTGCTTAAAGTAGAACTATAAGCTACACTTTTTTTTCCATTTTGGATAGCATAAGGGAGGGTTATAGCCCCTGTCAGTTTATTTTTTACCATCCCTGTCCATTGCAGATATTTCCCTTCACTTCCTGCCCCATAACCAAACAGGAAGTGAGAGGAAATCTATGTGAATTAAGGGAATCCATTGCCCCCCCCCCCCCCGGCCCTCAGAACTACTGTCCCCACTCAAACATTTCAGGGTGGGCCTTAAACAGCAAGGGGTGTAACCTTGACAGGAAGGGTTGCGTCATATTGAAATTAGGGGGTGCACAAGTTTAGTCAAGCCTAGGGCAGCATAAAACCTAAATACACTACTGTAACAACACCCCAAACAAAGGTAGCAAAACACAGTGTGTTTGCCTGCACAGATCGCTTTCACAAAATGACCATGTGAACCGGTTGCAGTGCTGTTCCTAAATTGGTGTGTGCATGACTTTTGGTGCGTTTTGAGCCCATTCAAAATGGATGGGTCTTGATTGCACCGCAATCAACACAGTGAGCCTGGTTTCACACTATAGTTTGCATGTGAATCACACTGCCCCGCATTCCTGTGCAATTCATATGCTATTCTGTGTGGTGTGATTTGAGCTCATTCATTTTGAATGGGCTGAATCGCACCAAAGAAGTGCAGGCACCTTTTTTTGACGAACCATGCGATCTGGTTCAAACAAACGTTTGCGACCTTCTTTTGGGGAGTTGTTAACTTTGAATTGACACCTGCAGCAGATCAAAAACACAGTGTGATTGCAATGGATTTTCTGCACCACATATGTATGAACCAGGGGTAAAACAGGGCCAAGACATGCCACTGAGGGCAGCAGAAAGTCCAGCCTGGCTCTGGCATTGGCAGACATGCAGGGCCGGGGCTACCACTAGACAAACTAGGCAGCTGCCTAGGGCGCACTGCTGCCTAGGGTGCACTGCTGTCTAGGGCACCTGGCCCGGCCACTGGTGTTCCTACTCTCTTCTCTCTGCAGCAAGCAACTAAGTCTCAACATCAGCAGGCAGCCGCCACTCCGTTTGTCTAGGGTGTCAAAAATCCTTGCACCAGCCCTCTAAACATGTTGTGGTGCCAACTGCTGAATCAGTAAGCCAGTGAGCACCACAACAAGCGTGTCAGTGCCAGGCTGGACTGTCAGTAAATCAAGCAATAGAAAACTCAGCTTAGCCTCGTACCCCCTTACATCAGAGTGGTCCCATCATCACCCCCTTACATCAGAGTGTCCCCATCAGCACCCCTTTACATCAGAGTGGTCCCCATCGGCACCCTCTTACATCAGAGTGTCCCCATCAGCACCCTCTTACATCAAAGTGTCCCCATCAGCACCCTCATACATCAGAGTGTCTCCATCAGCACCCCCTTACATCAGAGTAGTCCCATCATCACCCCCTTACATCAGAGTGGTCCTATCAGCACCCCCTTACATCAGAGTGGTCCCATCAGCAGCCCCTTCACATCAGAGTGGTCCCCATCAACAGCCCCTTACATCAGAGTGGTCAGAGTGGTCCCCATCAGCACCCCCTTACATCAGAGTGGCCCCCATCAGCTTCCTCTTACATCAGGTGTCACCCCTCCCACATGTACTCACAGTTCTGAAGACAGCTTCTCTTCCTCTCTTCAGTCATGTGATAAGTGACAAGTGATAAGGGGAGAGAGGGAGGAAAGTCTGCCAGCTGTCTATCTACACTGCAGGCTGGAGGGAGCAGAAAGCCTTATCCTCACTCCAGCAAGTGTAGGCAGCTGCTCCTTGGTGACAGGAATGAAATCACGATCGCACCTGTCAGTGAGGAGCGGCTCCAGGACTGTCTGCGCCTCACTGGCCCACTGAGCTATCGACCCACCAGGAAACTCCCGGTAATCCCGATGGACAGTACATGCCTGACCACAGGGCACTATTTCAACTGCTGCCTAAAAAGTGCAATAACACCTAGCAAATAATAAGAAAGGGTAAGCCCTTACAATTTTAATAAATTTGGGTATTTGAACTTGCAACCATCTCACTTGCTAGCCCAGTGTTTTACATAAAAGGCCACTGCCTCAGATGGGTGGTCGGATTCAAAACTAGACCTTTCATTTAATTGAATACCATATGACTTGTGCATTAATATTTGAATATTTTACTAAATTGCTACCATCAGACCATAGACTAGTCTGCCACTTGGCCTAGAGGAAATTCCCATTTGGTAAAACTATACTTTTAGGAGTCCATTGCCATGAACCACAGGACACTATCTCAACTGCTGCCTACAAAGTGCAGTAATCCATAGAAATGAATAAGAAAGGAGAAGTCCTCTGAAAGTAGATTGGTTGCTTTAAGTTTTTGCAACTTTTATTTATTTATTTAATAAATGAATCTGAAAAGGTGGTCACCTGGGGATTCAAACGTGCAACCATTTTACTTGCTAGCCCAGTGTCTTACATACAAGGCCACAGCCTTAGATAGTTAGTAGGGATCAAAACTAGAGCTTTAATTTAACGGAATACCATATGACTAATAGTTTAATATTCATATGATTTACTAAACTGTTACCTTCAGACCTAGACAAATCTCTCACTTGGTCTAGACTCTAGAGGAAATTCCCATCTAGCAAAACTGTACTTTTAGGAGTCTATTGCCATGAACCACAGGGCACTCAACTGCTGCCTACACAGTGCAGTAATCCATAGAAATTAATAAGAAAGGCTAAGGCCCTACACACACTATTCGATTTTCTTCAGATTTTTATCTTCAGATTTACCAAAACATTGTAATATGAGATTTGTATGCAATCAGGCAGACCCTTGCACTACATGGTTTTTGTAAATCTGAAGACAATCTAATCTAGTGTGTATGGGATCTAAGTCCTCTGAAAGTTGATAGGTTGCTTTAGGTTTTTTCAATTTTATAAATTAAACTGAAAAGGTGGTCACCTGGGGATTGGAACTTGCAACCATTTTACTTGCTAGCCCAGTGTCATATATACAAGGGCACTGGCTCAGGTGGCTCAGGTGGTTTACTTAGCTTTAAATTAGACCTTTAATTTTATGTAATACCATATGACTAGTGGATAATTATTCACCCAATTTACTAAACTGTTACCATCAGACATAAACAAATCTCTCACTCGGCCTAGAGGAAATCTGTATCTTCAAGCTTCCATTGCCACAAACCACAGGGCACTATCTTAACTGCTGCTTTCAGATTCCACATTCACTTCACCTACAAGCTGCACCCCAGCACTGGATATTCAAGTCTGACAGCAGTGCATATACCAGTGTTTCTCAACTCCAGTACTTAAGGAGCCCCGACAGGTCATGTTTTCAGGCTTTCCATTATTTTGCACAGGTTGATCAGTTTCACTGCCTTAGTAATTACCACAGTCGTTTCATCTGAGGGAAATCCTGAAAACATGACCTGTTTTGGGTACTTGAGGACTGGAGTTGAGAAACACTGCCCTCCTGGGCTATAGTCTCTGGTTTGGAGCATCACCTCCCATCTGTGTTGTAATATCATGACATACCATATCATCAGTGGATTCATGTTCAAACATTGTACTAAATTGCCATCATCTAACAAAGACTAGTCTCCAAGTTGACCGTCCAAAGGATATTCCCATCTGGTAAAACAGTATTTTCAAGAATACTTTGCAAGCAGCAATTAAGATAATGCTCAAGGTGAAGTATAATAACCGAAAGCAACCATAATGAAATAATACCTAGTCTAAAAGTGGATTGGTTATTGGTTAATATGGGCTTCTTAACTTTATGTAACTCTAATAAGTTAATCATGAAAAGGTGGTCACTTGGGGATTCAAACTCACAACCATTTTATTTTCTAACCCAGAAACATACAAGGCCACTGCCTCAGATGGTGGGTAAGGCTCAAAACTAGACCTTTAATTTCATGAAATACCATATGACTAGTGGATTAATATTCACACAATTTACTAAACTGCTACCATCAAACTTAGGCAAATCTCTCACTCAGCCTAGAGGAAATTTTCATCTGGCAAAAATGTACCTTCAAGAGTCCATTGCCACAAACCACAGGCCACTATTTCAACTGCTGCCTACAAATTGCAATAACACATAGCAACCAATATGGAAAGACATCTCGTCTCAAAGTTGATTGGTTGCATAAGGTTTCTGCAAATTAAATAACTAAATCTGAAAAGGTAGACACCTGAAAATTCAAATTTGCAAGCTCACAGGTATACATACAAGGGTATTTCTTCTGATGGTAAGTGGTTCTCAAAACTAGAGCTTTTATATCATGGAATACCATATTACTACCGCATTCATATTCAAACATTTTACTAAATTTCTACCATCAGACCTAGACTAGTCTTCCACTTCACCTCCTCCTAAGTGCACTTTCAAGACTCATTTGTCTTGAACCACAGGACGCCATCTCAACTGCTGTCTACAAACATAGTGCAGTAACCCCCAGCAACCAAGTACTCTGAAGTAGTCCGAAAGCCAATTGGTAGCTATTGGTTTTTTGAAACTTTAATAAATAAATCCAAGGAGATGACCACCTCAGGATTCAAACTCACAAGCAAAAGTATTTGTGTAACCACTGCCATACACACACCACCACCAACAAAGATAACAGGCATGCTTAAACCATTATCATTACATATTATCATATTAGTGGCTTCATATCTAAAAATTGTATTGAATTGCTATCCCCAGACTTAGTAAACTAAGTAGGAGACTAGTCTAAGGGATCTTCCCAAGTGGAAAAATTTACTTTTACCATGCAATTCTCTTGAACCACAGGGCACAATCTCAACTGCTGCCTAAATGTTCAATAAAAAAAGTCTTAAAAGATGGTTATCTGAGGATTCAAACTCATAATCCAACACCAGCATACTCTCAATGCCACAGCCTCAGACAGTAGAAAAGTGTCTTGGGACCAAACTAGACTAGTCTCTTACTTAGCCTACTAAAACATCTTTGCATCAGGTAAAACTGTAGTTTCAACAGTCCATTCTCTTGAACCACAGGGCACAGTCTCAACTGCTGCATAAAACTTAAATAAAGAAGCCTGAAAAGGAAGTAAGCTGAGGATTTGAACTCACAACCCTCAGCTTAATAAAAAGCAATAATACTAGCATACTCTCAATGCCACAGCCTCAGACAGTGTGACCAAATTAGGTTAGACTTTCACATGGCCTACTAAAAGATCTTTGCGTCTGGTAAAACTCTCCTTTCAAAAGTAAATTCCCTTGAACCATAGGACATCATCTCAACTAATGGGTGTTCCAGGTATGCAGTGCAGCATTCACTGAAAGTGGCCTAACAGGAGAGCGGCACACACAGCACCAGAAGAGTGCTGACGGCCGTAACATGTCACCCTGTGTGTGCCTGACACCACAACATATCATAGCACCGACAGTGCTATGTTTAGATTTTCTCAAAGCTTAATAGAACAAGCTGAAGTTAGAAGCTTCAGGCTACCATGAACAACTGCACCGGATTTTGCACACTCAAGTTTTAGTAAATCGACCCCATTGTGTCATGACTAGTAAAATTAAAATGCAATCAATGTTTAATGTTATTTTCCAAATGTAAATTTTTAATAAAGTAAATACCTGGAATGAACTATGACAAAATGCTTTTGTGGTATTTAACAATTAACACCTGTGTATGAATAGAATGATGTATAGAAGATAGATAGATAGATAGATAGATAGATAGATAGATAGATAGATAGATAGATAGATAGATAGATAGATAGATAGATAGATTTTTTTTTCTGGAAAATACTATAAAGCAAGTTGAGTGGTCTCAGTTGTTGCATCTTTCTTTTGCTGTGAAGCAGTTAAAGCGATCTCTACAGCACTTTGCCTCCCGTCACCTCTTTTCTGAGTTTATCACCAAGCCTACGCACAGAAATCATGAAAGAAGCAAACCATTTACAGAACAGGCCTTGAAAAAAAAAAATACATAGACATTTCAGGGAAAAAAAGCCGCAGGAAAAGCATTATAATTTCATAATATTATTTCCTTAAACGCAGCGGAGAGATGCATTCAGATCCGAGGTTTGAAAAGGAGCGAAGCTTTCAACATCATTGCCGACTGGATTTTTTTCCCCCTCCCCGCCTTTTGATCATGTTGTTTTTACCTGTATTTTGAAACATTTCAACGCGGCTCCCCGCTGTGCGAGATAGAAGTACACTACAACCGCTGTCAGGCAACAATCCCATTCTAATGTCTGACATAGCCCTCTATTCATTTTCAGTAATAGGTGCTTACAGCGATGCTTCATCTATGAGATCTGCCTGTGTCTGATTTTCACCGATTACTTGGACTGTGTCACATCACGCGCTCAGAGGTCAGCAACACGCTGTTTGAAAGGCGACAGTTGGAATATTTCAGAATATTTTTCTCCGCCAATATCCTTCTTGTTTCTGTAATTCATTCCTTCTGCTCCACAGTGTCACCTTTTTTTTTAAAAAAAAGCTTGGAATTCCTCTAACAATAAGTTTCCTTAAAAAACATTTTGGCCTTTGTGAGTTGTAATTTTTGTAATGTATTTTTTGGCAATTAGTCATCTGAGAATAATGAAGACAATGCTTTTGTTCAATGTCATGTTTTTAAATTTGTATTTCTTTGTATATTGCACCTTTATTCTTTGTATACCACATTGTCTAGCTCTGTAAAATAATTACTTGTGTTTTATGTTTTTATTGTCATGCATTTATTTTTTTGACACATTAGCTCGTTACTTGCATATAGGTATGTATATACATCTCTTAATGTTTTTATTTTAATTTTACACATTGACACTTTAAATGGTTTTTAGTCTTGCAAGGCACAGGATAACGCTTTATCATTGTGTACTGATTGTAACTATTGTTCAACATCTAAAACATTTCTTCCACTAATTGGATCTTTATTTTAAGCTTTCAAAACATGTTTCAGCAAGCACATTGAACTATTTGTAAAACATAAAGCTATTATTTAAATATATTCCTTACTTTTTTTATCTTAGGGAAAATACGTTGGCTGGATTGTTGAAGAATTACTGTCTCTGAATTGTCTGCAGTAGAGGCATTCATGTGAATAAATAGCAAGAAACACATCAGCTCTAACTGAATAGCAACACAACTAAAAAAAAAGAAAAAAGAAAATGCTTGCACTTTGTATTCCTTTACTATTTACACTCTAATAGGCACCAGTTTACATTGTGAAAAGTTAGATGATCGATTGTACTTTCTGACTGAGACTTCTATTTTTATTGTATGTAGTCAACTATTGTGAGCGATACTAGAAAATACTTTGCAGTCAGTTCAAGGCCTAATATATTACTAGGGCAGATTGTACAAAAACATGACAAAAAGAAAAACATGCTTATTTTTTTGTAGTTCTTCCATGTTTTTCTCTATAAAATATCTTTAAATTAATTGAGCAACCTGTAACACACACCTTAGACACAGGGTCAAGTAAGCAGTTAAAAACTACATTTTCACCTAACAATAAGGCAATCATAACCTAGCTGTATAGCTATTAGAGAAATACAGAGCATTGTTGTAAAGATTCCCAATACAAATTCTTCATTGTGTGAGGCGCATTGTGACACATAAAGCGGGTCATGATGGAACAAGGTTACAGCAGAAACATTCCTTTGTACTATAATATGTACAATTGTCAAGTGCATTAGGATGCAATATGGAAGGATTGCCACGTGAATGTGCCGATTTCCTAGGTATTTTTAACAGATACACTGGTCTTTTTGTTGCTGGATATACAGAAAAAAAGACAAAAAGAAATATGAGCAGAGCAAAGTATCCATTCTCCACTGTAAACACAATAGCTTTTTCAAGCGTTGAAAGCATTTCAATGCATTTGCATGGCTGTACTCAAGAATTAAAAAAAAAAATACATTTACTTTATCAGTTAAAGATTTAGTGTTAGAAATTAGCATAGTTAAGAAAACAAGCTTTATTTCTATGACAGCAATTAACAGAAGAAAAAAAAAAAGTTGTATTATCATATTTTGTCACTAACGCATTTGGCCTTATTCAGTAAAGGGCACCAACGCGTAAGTGCTGTTTCTTAAGTGCTAAATGTTAAGAGCAATAGCCAGTAGCTATATAATCGCAAATCATCTGGTGTGACTCCAGCACAGTGAAATCCGAAGTTAAACATCTTGTTTTACACTTAAGTCATATGGAAAAAGTTTGATTATGATAGGTCAACTAATGATATATTGGTAAGGACAAAAGAATATGTATTTAATTGAAAATAGTTGACATTTAAAAAACTTTAAAATGTTAAAATTAACTTTTGCTAAAATAGGAATGTAGTTTCTGTCCCTATTGAAGATGTAATTGCTTTAAAATATTAGTATTTTTCTTAATTCTACATTGCAGAGTTCATCTTAATTTAGGAATGCAAAGTGTTGTAGCTAAAAATTTTTTTTTTTTTGAAAAACTATTCAAAACAAAATTCATCAATCTGCTTAGTCTGTGTTTTGATATATACATTATATATCTTTATATTATTATTTGTTTGTATATTTTCATTGAGTTAATAACAATACAGTATATAAATCAGAAAATTATAACCGCGCTCTCCCATATAACAAATTCTAGTGAGAAAAATTAACCCCTAAAGGTTATAAGAAAAAAATAAAAAGTGAAAAAATAATAATAACCATAACGTGTAGACAAAATACTGTGTATGAACAGTTACAATCTAGTGAAAAAATATATACAGTATAAATTAATAAATAAATGAAATAAGAAATATGTTGAAATAATTATAAATTCATGCAATCCATAAAGTGCATTAAATATACAAAACAGTCACAGGCACCATAGATAATACACAAAGTGCTCAAAGAAAATGTTTCTCATAAAAGTGTAGTCATAAACGTGAGTCCAATGAGCAAAAATATATCTTCAAAGGAAATCCAGTACAGGTGCAGTAACAAGCTTCCTTCACCAACACCGTGCTGATAAATAGTAAGAATGCGCGCTTACCAAATCCCAAATCAAATAGGCATATATTATCAGGGATCTCAAAGGGTCATCACACCGGGACACCAACTCATCTTTCCACATGGTTGAGCCATTCATAAATGTAAAATAGAAACTCCCATAGCGTAAATCCGTAAATAAAATCTTTTATTCAATCGTAGAAAACATACAAGCATAAAAGGTCAAATCAGCGTTAAAATGCCGGCCGGCAAAGCGAACGCCCAAATGTCACGTGATAGCGTCAAGCACGTCGAGACCACCCTACGTCCGTTTCGTCATATATCACGTCGTCTGGGGCATGAACAATACAGTAGTACGGGACTACAGCCCCCAGTTCTTTGTTTGCTTCCTCTATTTATGTTCTGGATATTATTAAATAGCTTTTCTATTATAACCTCCTAAACATGTAATTTATTTAATTTCATAGTGAAATGGGAGCAGTGGTTGTTTTTTTTATATGGTTAACACCAATGTACAAAGGGCGGTCACCCCAAGCAGCCAATCACAAGACTTCTTTGAATGTCAGTAGAGAGGTAAATTAATCAGCTGAAATTAAATTGATTGTGAAAAGCTGTTTCATTTTGCATATCTTCATCGCTCTTTAGATTGGCTTAAAAATTAATCCCAGAAAATAATGATTTTTTTTTCTGCTATCCTAACACCAATGTAAAAAAGACGGTCATCCCAAGCAGCCAATCACATGTCTTCTTTCAGTGTGACTAGAGTGGTAAATTAATCAGCTGAAATTAAATTGATTGTGAAAAGCTGTTTCATTTTGCACATCTTCATTGCTCTTTAGATTGGCTAAAAAATTAAGCCCAGAAAATAATTAATTATTTTTTCTGTTATCGTAACACCAATGTACAAAGGGCGGTCACCCCAAGCAGCCAATCACACGTCTTCTTTCAGTGTCAGTAGAAAGGTAAATTAATCAGCAGAAATTAAATTGGTTGTTTAAAGCTGCTTCACTTTGCATATCTTCATCCCTCTTTGGATTGGCTTAAAAACGAATCCCAGAAAATAATGAATAATTTTTTTTGTTATCCTAACTTGTGCTTTTTTTAAATCAGGGTCCCAATTGATATCATGGGAATTATAATTTTTTCAATACCTGATTTAGAGTGAATATTTTATCAACCCTGTACATTATAAGCTTGACTCAACCTATACTAAGTGAAATCAAAACTATCTATATCGACTTACTAATGGTTTGTCCAAACTTGCTGGTTTAAAGTTGCATGCTTTAAATGGTCATTCTAAATACACCCTGTTATAGAATATGTCACATTTGGTGCAGATGTTTTCACTGTAAACATGTGGCCTTAATATACTTATAATATGCATGGTCAAAAAAAATATAAAACAGTAACAAAATATGGTCATTCATACATTACACACACACACACAAAAAAATATATTCACAAAAATAAACTTTCACAAAATAAATTTACCTCTTTTATTCTGAATATATGATAGGTACAGAGAAGTACAAATTACTTACAATTATTATACAGATAATGTCAGAAAAGATTTTACATTCAATATTTACATATATAAAGTGACTCAATTGTGGGTTATTTTTGCTTTTTTTTTTCTCATAGAACACTGTTTTGTGAAAATGCTATATATATATTTTAGAGGTATTATATATATATTTAAATTCTTTATTATATATAGATATGTATATATTTATATAATTATTAGATATTTATATACTCTTTTATACAAAAGGCCTTACTGCCTGCAAGCAGAAAATGTTCATTTGTGTTGGGTTTTGATACAATGTTGGCAGGAAGGTAGCAAAGGCCTCTTTTACCCAATTGAGGGCTGTTTTAAAAATGTAGAAATGTTATTTTGTTTTTAGCACATACAACATGTTAAGACAAAAAAAAGCCAATCCCATAAATTTTGATGTATCTTGCAGCTATTTAGAGATGTTGGTACTACATTCCTCGCCACCCATTACATTATATAATCCAAGTCATGCAGTTAGAAACCGATAGAGTTCCTGGCAAGAGCCTCAATAGATCAGTTTAAACTAAATTTAGAAAATAAACTTGGCTCATATGAGACCTAACAAGTCAATTTAATACTAGTATTTTGGTTACAATGAACCAAACAAGCCATTTTGTCTGCTGAACTACTTTATCAAAAAGCAGCATGCCAAAAATAGAGGTCCGAGGTCCCTTTTTTAATGCATGCTGTGTCAACATATAAAATGGCTGTCTTATTTTCTAGCAAAAGGTATACATTAATATTTGATTCTGTTCTAAGAAGGGGCTTTTTGTGCATGATTACATGACTGTTGGCCTTTTTTAAGTTGGGTATCTGTCTGTATGAATGTACTTTTTAACTTCAAACTCTCAAGATGTGTTTTTTGGTACTGTGTAGAAAAACTTGTGGAAGTTAGGTAGAAGTAAGTTTGAGCTACAAAAATAAAAACAGTTTCGTAAACCACCTCAGTCCAAGGATCAACCTATAAGGTGTCTCTGTTTTAATAAGCTGAGTTTTTTTGTAATGATGGCCAACTTCACAAGACCATGGTTGGGATGTGGTGCGCAAGAGAAGCTGGGTGTGGCACTGGCAGGGTTGGAGAATGAGCCTGCAGGACGTTGTTTGGTGGACGGTGCCTTGCACTCTTCTGATGAGCTCTCAGGCCAGCTAACTGTGAGTAGGCGCTTTGGCAGACTTGGCATTTGTAAGGGCGCTCCCCAGTGTGCAGTCGGACATGGTTGCGTAAGGTGGAAGACTGGCTGAAGCGGCGGTTGCAAAAACGGCATACAAAGGGTTTGTCCAGTGTGTGGATTCTCATGTGTGAGCGTAAGTTACTGCGCGAGTTGAAGCCACGGTGACAGATGACGCAGCGCATTCGACCAGCCAGGGTGGCTGCAGTGGGATCAATGCCACCAAAATCATCTAGGGAAGAAAAACAGATTTTCAGTTTTTTGGTCTTTACTAGGGTTAATTTGTTTTTATCACTTTGAGTATACAAAAAATATGAAACATACAAAATGATGCCAAAATTCCATATGAGATTGTTCCATGTCTACAGTTTAACTAGGCCAAAAAAAAAGGCATGTGCACCCAAACTAATATCATAAAATAAAAAGTAGAATGAAGTTAACATGGGCCATTAAACATAAAAGTCATGGTACCTCTTAGGTAACAAGGACATTGGGTTTGCTTTACTAATGAAGTAGGAAGGTCACTAAGCCATTTTAAATGCTCAGTAATTGGCCAGTAATTTGCAGGGAAATGTAAAAATAAATAGAACTTTCCCTGCACGTGGATGAATAAAGCCAGCACAGCTAAGTGAACATTCTACTCCTTTAACTGGAGCAGCTATTCAAATTCCAGCCATCATCCTTTTAGTGTAGGGTATAAACTCAACAAAAGTTTTAATTCATTAATATGGGAAATACATTTGTGTTTTTTCTAGATGGAGATCTATAGCACAGTAGTAAAATGCACATACTAAACAATTTGTGAGGTATTGTTGCTGCTATCCAGCAACTTACCATGCTTACTTTTCTTTTGTTCCTCTTCTATTCCAGGGACTCCAGGAATGCCAAGGAAGGTGCTTTGTGAGTTGCTATACCATACCAAAAGTTCTTGGTCTGGAGGGATTGTCTGTAAACAAAGCACATAGGAACATTCAGTTAAAATACTTTAAAATACCAAAACCCAAAATGTGAGATTTTTGACATTTTGAAAACAGGCCTGACCAACTAAAATTCAGTATTCTGGCGATTATTTTCATGTTGTCTAATTGTAAATATGTAGTTTTGCTTAGGTGACCGCTCTTTTGGCCTGTCTGAAGAAACAGGTGTCGCCTATGTTCACTCTAAAAGTGTAAAAAGTTTTTTTCGTCAATCTTTTTTTCCCCTACAATTCATATTATTGATTAGAAATAGTTGCCAGGGGAGAAGTATTTGCAGAGCAGGCAGTGCACAAGAGGTGGGGTATGGAAAATAAAAAAGGAATTGATTGCGAAGGTTGGGGCATATTCTCTCACTCTCTTTTAGCTGTCTTGGTACGTCACTAGAAAAAGGCAGTCTTATTAAATGTAACATTCTTTTTGCATCTTTTGGAGATACTTACACTGTGCATTTGCAAACTTTACAAAAAAACAGGATCTTGAACCATACAATACACCATATAACATCTAATTATTTCAGATTTAACCTTTCATCTGTATCTTTGGATAAGGAAATACAATTTGCTTAATTTTGAGCCACAATTCTTATTTTTGTACATCTCTTATATTTCCTGACCTTTGTTAGTATTATCAGACTACTTTGGGCTGGACCAAGGTTCCCACCTGTGGCAAGGAGCACACCCCAAAAAGTGATAAGAGCAATTCTGCTGAACTAGATAATTGGCAAGCAGTAATGAGTACTTGTGCACGCCAGATCTGCTTGTCGGCACCACATTGCAATTGGGACAAAAGTCGTATTGGGGCACAGCAGCTGTGGCAGTTAAGAAAAATACAGAGAGATCTTTACCCTGTGGTCGCCCTTGTTGAGCAATCTCCCGATTCAGAGCCAGACATACATAGACAAATACAACAGGAGATGGTATTTTTTCTTGTATCTGATGACGTAACTCTCCCTCGGCTCTATTTTTGTGATTAACGTCAAAGACTTCTAACGCACTCAAGGCTTGTTCTGTAATACTCTTACACCAAAGTTGTTTTCTTGCTTCTACACTTCACCTATAAAGCCATAGATTGCCAGTTCTCTACATCACATAGGTTGCGGTTTTCTATAATAATGTGTATACTATTCAGTGAATATGCAGCAGCTTAGAAATAATAGACCACTGCAATATGCAAAGTGCTCAAGATGCACTTGTAGTATGATGTAGATGAGCTCTGCAGATGAGTAGGAAGGCGTCTCAGTATCTTTCTATAGAATAACTCTCCCTCTTTCTGCTTTTTCCATCACCTTTGAAATTAGTGTGTGTACTGATTCTCCCTGCCTGTAAAGCCGGGTGTCTCCTTTGACTTCCAGTTGTCAGCTCCTTGGTTACCAAGGACACCTCTGAATGGGAGGGTTATTTAACATGCTTTTATTAAACAAACAAACCAAAAAAAAAAGGCAGTGAATAGCAAGTCTGTGATTCGGCTGCTTGTGTGTCTCATGTTGGTGGTGACCTTGAGCTAAACACAGCATGCCTCATAGTGGAAGTGCAGAAGCCATATTGTTCTGAAGCTGGGATGCCTCAATGATTGTGTGCCTGAGGTTAAGGCATCACTTAATCTTTCTGGCAAATATGACAGTGCCAAACCAACTTTGTAAATGTACTGATTGCCTGTCTTGATTTGTACGCTCTTACCCCAATTCCTAATTTATCTGCTGCCATGTGGGTCTTTCACAAACTTTCTACAGGTGTCTATACAAAAATGAAACATGGCCCATTGGCATCATTGGGTTCAAGAACACATTCAAGCATGAAGCATGATAACTTAAAAAAACATTGGCCCCTAAAATTGTTATTTATTTTGAATATGAGCATTGGAGGGTGGGACAAATGCCAGTTTTTTTCTTTCTCATGGATTTTCAAGAAGTGAGATTGATGAAACCGAAAAAGCTGAAATTGCTTTGTAGGGGCTTGTGCTCCACCCTCACTCCCCCTAAAGGCCGTAGCAGAGCTGCTACTCTCTGAGTTATTGGTGGATTTCTGTATACATTATGGAAAATCCAATGATGGCATATGACAGCAACATATGGCTTTGTAATAGGAACAGCAGTTTGGCAAGTCTGGAGATTTGAATGGCTATGTCTTGCCACTTTGTCTGTCCTAAAAGCAAGACCATAACTAGGTGTGATTATGGGCCCCTCTTCTTTCTAATCTCCATTCAAAGCAATTCCTCTGCCAGTTTTTTTTTATATCAATTATACAGCAGTTCCCAAACTATATCAATCAAATTATTCCTAACGTTTTAGCCAAATGCAATTGTTTACTGCATAAATCATTGGGCAACCAGCTCTGGGTCCCATAGCAGTAGTGCAGTTTGCTATAGCTATAGTTATGCCGTTGCCTGAGAGATATGAAAAAACAGAAGGGTTGATTTAGTAAAACTGGAGAGTGCAAAATCTGGCGCAGCTGTGCACGGTAGCCAATCAGATTTTAAAGCGGAGGTCCACCCTAAAATGGACCTTCCGCTCATTGGAATCCTCCCCCCCTCCGGCGCCACAATTGGCACCTTTCAGGGGGGAGGGGGGTGCAGGTACCTGTACAGTACAGGTATCTGCACCCACTTCCGGGATAGCTCTCTGCGGAAAGGGGCGTAGATATACGCCCCTTTCCGAAAGTCCCCCGCTGCCTGCTGGGAAACACACAGATCCCAGAGGCAGCGGGTCCATCCTTATTGCGCAGCACGACTCGCGCATGCGCAGTAGGGAACCGGGAAATGAAGCCGAAAGGCTCCACTTCCTGATTCCCATACCCAAGATGGCGGCGGCAGCACCTGAGAGACGATCGAGAGATCAGCTTCGGGTGCCAACATCGCGGGCGCGCTGGGCGGGTAAGTGTCCTTATTTTAAAAGTCAGCAGCTGCTGTATTTGTAGCTGCTGGCTTTTAAAAAAAAACGGCGGAACTCCCGGCGGACTCCCGCTTTAACTTAAGCTTGTTCAATTAAGCTTTGACAAAAAAACCTGGAAGCTGATTGGTTTCTATGCGGAGCTGCACCAGATTTTGCACACTCCAGTTTTAGTAAATCAATGCCAGCGTTCTCCATGCACACAGGGAGATGATTTACTAAAACTGGGGAGTGCAAAATCTGGTGCAGCTGTGTATGATAGCCAACCAGCTTCTAACTTTAGCTTGTTCAATTATGCTTAGACAAAAAAAATTTGAAGTTTATTGGTTTCTATGGAGAGCTGCACCAGATTTTGTACTCTCTAGTTTTAGTAAATCCACCCCATAGCTTTTTGGGTGTTAAGTAAAAAATCTGACATTTGTGGCAAAGGGAACATTACCGCTTTCAGCTATTTGCTATCTTGTTTGCATGCACATTGTCCAGGTTATAGCCATCTTGACAACTAGAGAACTGCAACTACCCTGTCAATCCCAGCCCTCACCCCAAAGAGGACAGATAACAAAAAAGTGTCATCTCTTGTCAAAAGCAAATCGCAAAATGGCAGGTTAGCGGGAAGTCTTTTATTAGCTAACTGATATTTACAGACACCGCTCCACTCAAGTCTCCTTTTAAAGCATATATGAAGAGGACATCTCCAAACATCACTTAGTTCGCTAGCTATTCACTGTACCTTGCTATTTGTTAGATGTCAAATTGATTTTTTTCCTCCTAGAAAAAAAGGTAACCTTTCTGAAGAGTGATGAGACGGCGGGGGGATGCTATTGTTGCCTCTGTAAAACTGCTCATACATTTGTCATTTAAGCACAGAGTGCCATTACCAGTCCTCAAGGCTGTGTGGCAGGTTCCAGTTAAAGGATTGCTCTGCTTTTCACGCAGCTGAGCCAATCTAAAGAACAGAGCTATACGCTATAACACCTGTGCTCAAGAAAAGAGGTCCTTGACTTGCAGCCAATGGGCAATTGTAAAGGGCTTCAATTTTAGGTGACTTCTGTTTTGTGAAAAAGAAAATGTACCGACACAAAACCAAACTCAAAGGATTTAATTTAAAGTGGCCAACCCTAATTAAATAAAATTGCTGTTAGCCTAGATCATGTTGATATCCTTACATAATGTAAATTTAAAATGATTTAAATAATGTTTTCAGGGATTTTTTTTTTATCAAATATGCCACATACTTTCGACAAACTGCAGTCCACTGATTTCTGTCTTTCTTTCTGTCAAATGACAATCTGCATCAAGTGCAAAATGCAGAAAAGCAAGGAATAGAATAGGTTCATAAGATCAACCAACATTTCTAATGGGTTATTTGATCATTAAATGTCGCCAAGGCTTAATCAGACTCCTTTCCCCTCCAGCAGCTTGAAAGTTGATAATACTAGCAAAGTCAGGAAAATTTTAAATGTGTTAAGTGGCCCCATAATGAAGCAACAAACAACTTGTTTCTGATGTCTACAAAGACAACACAAAGGACATCTGTGTCCAGGGTTTGCAAGTGGACATCAGTATTCTAGACATAGATTGCAACTATGGCTTTTAAGTTGAAAATGCAAGTTTACCTAGCTAATTTAATTGTATCGCTCATTAGTTAATCATGTTCTCAAAATAGATTTTCACTCATCACTGAGCTGTAGGATGTTACACAACCTTACCTCTATCGCCTTGTAGAAGATGCTATTTCCAATCTGTACCACCTCCAAGTTCTGTTCCTGCTCATTGCGGGCACACTTGATGTAAGTCATCCAGCTACGGTGGTCTTCTTGGCTGGCATCAATAAAATAACGCACTGTGCTGTCTTCATTGAACACCTGTGTCAATATAAGCATTTTTATTTGAAAGAAGTTGCAATAAGTGAATCTATCTATCTATCTATCTATCTATCTATCTATCTATCTATCTATATATATATATATATATATATATATATATATATATAATTATAATTAATGTATCCATCTTATATATGTCTATCTATCAAACTACCTTTATATCTATCCATTCACCTCATATCCATCTATTTTCTTTATAATATCTCATAGCAGTTTAATTCATTAATGTATTTGGTTTGATTTCATTTTTAATTGCTACTGATTAAAAGTATGTATCATCTGATTAGAGGAGAAATTAACACAAGCATTATAAACTTAGGTCTAAGGGCTATTAAAAAAAAAAAAAAAAAAGAAAAGGCTTTAATCTTCATACTTTACTCTCTAATGCTGTGTGTTATATTTGAATGAAATATGCAAATAGGTAGCAATTAAAGTAACCATTTTAACCCATTGTGCTTAGAGAAAGACTGTAGTGAATTAAAGTGCAATGCATATATGACCTCTCCTAACATAACTGAGTTCTAATTGAAGTCACTGAATGATGCTTTCATGTCAATTGTCAAAACAATGACATCGTACTGAAAAAAAAAATCCTTTTCAGTTTTTCACTTTCTTTTCTTTTCCCTTCCAAATGAATAGCTTTCTTAAATGAAAAGCACAAACTGTACCAACATATTGCAAATACCTAATAAAGAATATAGAATGTGCAGACCATTCACAACCTAATGTTTAAACATATTGTTAAAGAATTTGAAACAAATTCTTAAAGAGTTTCAAAAATCTATTTTTGCAATCCATATGAATGTTTTCCTTTATATGGTCTACACTCAGGATTCAGTTATTTTCCAGACATATTAAATCATTGATTGAATGATGGAATGAAATAAATAGGAAGGGCAATTTGGTATAACAGGTATGTGGACAGGGCATCTTAAAGTTAGAGGAAGCTTATGTTACCACAAACAGTTCCAACTTATACAGGCTTGCAGAAGACATCAAATCATATAATATAGCCTGCCTTCCTGACAAATTTGATATTATAGAACAGTGCAGCAAAATGAATTATTCATTTTATAAAAATGATAATTAGCATTCATAGTGATGGCTCTGCTTCACATGCATTACATGAGTCATAAAGATGGCATGCTCTTTTATTTCTCCACACCTTTACATGAAAGGGTAAGTGCAAAAATTTGATATTCAACAACTTTTTATTTTGAATGGCCTGTAAGGCTGGGCAGATGCACAGCAGATCTTATTAACTATCTTTACTATCTCCTGATCAGGAGGGAAATAGTTCCTCTTAGAATGCAATCAGTTTACACAAAGGCTTTAACTGGCCCCTTGAAGCCCTCAATCATGGGAGCCTCTCAAACATCAAAACAGTGGTTAGACATTAAGACTTCCAAGGGGTCCCTTTAACCCAGCCACCCTGACATCATCCCAAATGGATCAGTAATGTAAAATGTCCATAGTGTGGTGTCAATTAATGTCATTAATCTTGAAGCCCACTGTATTCATGGCTAGGGTATCCAGTTAATCTCATTCAATTAGAACCTCCCCTGGGGAGGGGGGCATCTCTGGCTTATCTGTGCCCTGAAGGAAGATAGATAAAGATGGAGATATGCACCTGGTTGTGCAAACCAGTGTATCTAACCTGTTAAAGGTGTATAGGATACAGCAATCTAGAATGCAAGTAATCTCTACAGACATAGAAGAACCACATGTACCAGCCTGGTATATGTATTCCTGTGGTCATTGTATACAATGATTTCACCTTAGATAAAAAAATTGCCATTGAGTTGTTAAGGAACCACAAGTCCCAGCTTGTACTGGCCAATGTTTTGTTTGGTAGGAGATGATTGGTCTAGTGAGTCTGCATTTAGTATCATGTAGTATGCACTTTTGGCTTCCAAAAATTTAGAAAACACAATTCCTCCACATATTGCCAGTGTTTTTTTTAACAGGGCATGTTGAGAATTGTAGTTCTTCAAAAGTAGAAGATCACAAAGAACAATATTTTAAAACTCAGCCCCTAAGGATTTATTCTTGTCATGCAAATGCTAAGGAAATGCAAGCCTACGCCTACGATCTGGCTGCAAAGGCATGCTGAGACTTATGGTTCTTAAAGTGCTGGATGGCTTCAATCGTCTAGATATAGAAAAAAATCTCTTCCAGCACACAACTGTGTCCTTCAGCTGTGAAGGAACCACAGTTCTCTGCACACCTGTGGCCAGAAAAAAACATGCTGGGACTCATGGTTCCTCTGTGTCTGTAGGGTGCTTGTCGTGACATACACCTTAATCATGACAGCAGTCAGCTACTACGGTGTCCTCACCTCCCACATCAGATTGTTGTTCTTGCACAGGTCCACATGCTCCGGAGAGATGACTCTGCCAGTGAACGGTCCCATCTCAGTCCCAGCCTTAATCCAGGTCTTGGAGAAGATGCCAAGCCCCTCACCAGGGATGGAGCTCTGGGCAATGATTACTTCTGAAGGCAGGACCAGGCTGGAAAGCTTCTGCACCTCTGCAGGAAACAAGGACATAGAAATGGTCCATAAGCACTGGTACAACAGGTACTTAATATACGGGTGCATCAGAACGTCTAGACTTGGGATAGGCAATAGGACTATTAGTAAACTCGGAACTTTTATATATAAATTACATTAAGACTGAGACTATGAATAAACATCGGAGATAAAAGGAACAAACTCAGAATTTGGAACAAGGTGTTCTCTCATTATTCTTCTAGCTCATACCATGACATGAACATTATATATATATATATATATATATATATATATATATATATATATATATATATATATATAGATTACATTACTGAGATTAGCAATAAACATCGGGGTGAGAAATGCAACAAACTCTCAAGTGAAGATTTTGGATCAAGGTGTTCTCTCATTATGCTAGCAACCAGGTCTTCATTTACCATGAAGAAGGTCGGGCAATATATGTGAAGATTTTGGAACAGAGCTTCTGGCACCGGTGTCTTGATCTACCATAAAGAAAAGAACTTCCATGAAGAAGACCAGGGAACATTCGATTTTAGAACAAGGTGTTCTTTCATTATTCAAAACTCTTGTCTTGATCTCCCTACATCTGACAAGTCGGGAGGGGGGTAATGCATTTAAATTGTACCAAGCCCCTGAAATCACCCACTTCTGCCAAAGTGTCAGAGAACCCCAAACTTTTCCTCCCTGTAAAGCGCAATGCCAAAAGGCGTTCTGTGAATAAATCACTCAATATTCACACAAGTGTCGCCCAAGATTCGCATTAGAAAATGTGTGATCGATTATAAATCGACCCCCAAATGTTTTAACCAATTAATTTATTAATATTAAAGTAACCAATTCATATTGCAGGTGGCAAACGTTTTACAAGCTTTGGTACCACTGGGTAAAACACAAAGCTGATTTACAATAAAAGGGGGCTTTTAACGAATATGCCAATTTAAATGCAATTTTAATACATTCGGCTCTGCTTTTAATAAGTGGCTTAGGAGCTAAGTTAATATGTACGAATATCTATATACATATATATTTAATTGCAACCGTTACAGGTAATTACAACATATAATAAATATTGACTAGTTTGTGCAAAAGTTATAGCGTCTACAAACTATGGAATATATATATATTAATGAGAAAAAAAGGGGACTAATATTTGGGTGTGGTACAATATTAAATCAATTGGGCTTTAGGACCATTGGTTAATATATATATATATATATATATATATATATATATATATATATATATATATATATATATATATATATATATATATATATATATATATATAAATTAACCAATGGTCCTAAAGCCCAATTGATTTAATATTGTACCACACCCAAATATTAGTCCCCTTTTTTCTCATATATATATATAGATGTAGTTGATTGCAACATAGAATATATATGTGAACATATACAGTTGATCGCAACCTTGCTAAGAAGTCCTTGTAAAGTGCGCACAGACTACAGGCAGCAGAATCCCTCCCAACTGCGAACTCATCGAATTGTGCGCAATTGTGAAGAGTTCTGAGAAAGTGACTTTTTTAAAGGGGGACTTTTTTTCCCCCCTTTCTTAACACTGTACCTGCGATAGAAAAAAAGGGATTGGTGGTATTTTGTTCTCTAGACAGAGGTTAAATAGTGTCCCCCATCTATCCGTCCAGCAATTTGTCACACTGTTAAAGTGATAGGCATTCATTTAAACTCAACTAGAAAGAAATGGCTAATTCTAAATTCATTAGCCTGTATGAATGGTGTAGCTATACATTGATGCATCATGTAGTGAGGGGCAGCTATAAAGGCTGGAGGAATTTCTGGAACAAAATGGGGGGATTAGCTGCTTGACATAATCTGAATGGAAATGGAATTAGCGTTCATGGCAAATTAGGAAAGAAACATAGCTGATAAAGGGGGTGATAATGCCTTTTCCACGGATGCCAACAGAAGGGAGGTATATTGTGCCAAGATTGATGAATGAGGACTAAAAACTTGCGACATAATAAAAGAAAAGTCTCTTTTTTTAAAGGGTCTCTCTTTTTTTTTGTTGAAAAAAGTTGGTTTAAGTGAGAACTTTTCTCAGGTCAACCCCAAGTTAACTAAATGAATTTAAGGCTTTTTTTAGGAGGCCAAGTCTGGCTTTATTACACGCCTGAGGAGGAGGGGGGTGGAATTGAGGAAAGTCAGAATGGATTTGTGGTGAAGAAGAGAAAACGTGAAGACACAAGAGAATGGGATTTCAGGGCAGATTGGTAAAGCCGACACTTTGAAGGGTGAAGAAAACAGCTGAAGTTTGTGTCGGGTGATGCCCAGACAGAGGGGCTGTGAGAAAGTTGGGGAGGAATTCGGAGATAGATCCTAAAGGGGGAACTTTGTTACAATGCATATAATTATTTATTGCACAAAAAAATGGTAAGGATTCGTCAAGGATTAACTTGGGATTTTAGAGAAGCAAAGACAGACATTAAAGAAAAAAATAATTGCAAAAAAAGCCATAGAAAGAGAAAAGATAAAGTGTAAAAAAATAGAAAAGGAAGGTTAAATGGTTGAGGGGTGCAGGACTAAAAGTCGCAGCTAGATGGATACAGGTGGGTAGGTTGGGTAGGTTGATGGTTGGTTGATGGGGGGTTAGGTGAAGGAAGTTGGTGTACTCACCTCCAGAGAAGGACTGTGCCAGGACCTCAGCTGTGAAGGCAGTTTTTGGACTGCTGTGGTTATTCTTCTCTTCAAAAAGTTGCTCCCCCAGGACGTTCCTCCAGCGCCCATAGAGGAAGCTGTGCAGGATATCAGAGGTGATCATCTCAGCCAAGGACAAGGCTGGCTTGTTCAACCCACCCTTCAGCACCAGGGCTTCCGCTGGGAGCACCGAGCCCATCATGGATCTGCTGGCACTGGGCGACAACTTAGAAGCCACAAGAGGACTGCTTGCCTGAGCTTTCTGGTGGGTATGTGCTGTGTGGAGCCCAATAGGCACACTCTACCTCTTCCAAAAGAGAAGACTTGCCAGAATTCTTCCAGCCAAACCCCTTCCCTCTTTATAAGGGCCCGAATGACCCTCCTAATTGGTTATTAATGACCTCCCTGACGTTGTAAGATAGACTTGTTCTAAAGGAGGAAAAAAAAAAAAAGAAGAGAGAGAGAGCCAAACCTTCAGAGAGCCCCCTCCCTCTGGGAGACAGCAAGATAAAGAGCAAAGAGAAGGAGAGGGGTGGGAGGAGATGGTGGGGGAGACAGGCTCACTTCCCACCATCAACCCACCAGTGGAAGAGAAGGAGCTGCCTGTGTCACCTGCTCCACAATACCTATAGGACTATGCCCAAAGCTGCATGACAACCCCTCACAACCCAAGAGGGGGTTCTAATGCTGGGACTGGGTGGGTGACACATCCCAGAACGAAAAGCTGCTGCAGACTGGACTGTCAAAATGTATACTTCAAATATGAGCATTCTAAGTCTGAATAAATGCTCAAGTGTCGCAATAATAAGACCTTTAAGATTATAACTGAGTGTATTCATTATGACTTGAGGTGTCTATTTACATATATATCTAAGTATCCATATCTATATAGCTCTATATAGATATAAATCTGTAATATATATATATATATATATATGTATATATATATATATATATATATATATATATATATATATATATATATATATATATATATATATACACACAAATCAATCATCGTACATCACATTTTTTTTACTATCCTTTTGATAATTTTCTCTATAGTTGTTCCTTTCTGGTTATTTGTATTGTGTCATTTTTTACAGCCGTATTACTACTTTTTGTGTTACATTTATTATGGCTACTTTTTATCTATTTGTATTGTGTTATTTGTTGTAATTGTTACTTTCCGTTTGTTTTTTTATTGTGTCATTTTTATGGTTGTTACTCTACTTTTATTTTCGTTACATGCTGCTACACCCAAGCTCTTCCATTTTTTTTCGTACTCCAACAAATCGTGGAAAATGTTACTGATTTCTGTTCACATGTATCATCAAACGTATCAATTCGTTCAATTAAATAAATCAGAGTGTCGGTGTAATGCGGCGCACCTGAGAGCGTCAGTCGGCAGCTGGATCCGGGCTGGGAATGGACCTTTCTGAGACGCTTTTGTTTAACTTTAATCAGCCCAGACGAACATTCCCGTCCAGAGTTTTTGTCGGGTGGAGAAGAGGTGGATTTAAATCGTTGTTTTGTTGGATGGAGGATATGCAGCTAAAGGTTCTCCACTTCTTTTCATCCAGGTCCCAAAACAATAATTAGTGATAAATGAAATAAACAGCGCTGGGCTGGATGGGAGGGGGGAGGGGATTTGGTTTTATTCTGGTGGGTAACCTGGCTCAGATGACAAGCTAAGCTCATTGACACTAATGTACTGATATTGGGGGGTTAAAAGTAAATAGATTATAGCCTCTCTCTCTCTCTCTCTCTCTATGTATGTATGTCATAATACAGTTAAATGGGCATATAGAATACCTGGGGTATGGTTTTAGATATTTGTAGTAGTATAAGTTAGATATTTGTAGTATGTATAGTATGTGGATAGGTTAGATATTTGTAGTATGTACTAGTATAGGTTAGGTATTTATAGTATGACAGTATAGGTTTGATTTTTCTACTAGTATGTAGTAGTATAGGTTAGATATTTGTAGTATTATATTATAGGTTAGATTTTTGTATGTAGTAGTATAGGTGGGATATTTGTAGTATGTAATATGTAGAATAAGTTAGGTATTTAGTAGTATGTGTGTAGGTTAAATATTTGTAGCATGTAGGATAGGTTAGATATTTGTAGTATGTAGTAGTATGTGTATAATTCGATATTTGTAGTATGTAGTATAGGTTAGATATTAGTATGTAGTAGTATGTGTGTAGGTTAGATATTTGTAGTATAGGTTAGATATTTGTAGTATGTACTATAAGTTAGATATTTGTAGTATGTGTATAATTAGATATTTGTAGTATGTAGTATAGGATAGATATTTGTAGTATATTGTAGTATGTGTATAGATATTTATAGTACCTGAGGGGTGTGGGTAGGGGTGTGTACGGTTTATACACCCAGTACCTGTGGTATAGGGTTTATTCCAAGGTGAGATGGATATTTTGTAATACCCAGGGCTCACTTTATATTAGAGTGAGATGGGTAAGGCTTATTATGCCAGGCATTCATGTATAATGTCAGAGCTCCAGAAGTAGGTGTGATACTCGGGACTCCAGAGGTAGGTGAATATTTCATACCTGGGGTAGACAATTTATTCTAGAGTTTGGAGAATACACGTTTTATCGCACAGTTAGATGAATAAATGGGATACTTGGGGCTCACGTATTATTACAGTAATGGATTTGATCCATGCAGCCCCAGATGTATTGTAGACCCCAATATATGATTGTCACCCCGGAGCTCCGATTGTAGAGGCACAGATTGAATTGGTCACTATAGCCCGACAAATGGTGTATGGGAAGTTGTGCGGTAAGGAGGGACACATGAATGTACATGGAAGGATGGATGAACAAGACACGATGTGGAGGGGTCTCTGATATACAGGTCTGGTACCGGAGATAGGAGAACACTGCATAGACAGGGGGAGGTATGGAAATCTGAAAAAGAGGGATAGATGGGTAGATACAGGGATATTGATGGTTAGATAGATTTATATATAGATAAAGATAAAGATATTGATTATAAAGAGACATATACATAACAGCTCCACACAGTGATAGATAGATAGATAGATAGATAGATAGATAGATAGATAGATAGATAGATAGATAGATAGATAGATAGATAGATAGATAGATAGATAGATAGATATGGAGAGATTCATGAATGTGATAGATAGATAGATAGATAGATAGATAGATAGATAGATAGATAGATAGATAGATATGGAGAGATTAATGAATGTGATAGATAGATAGATAGATAGATAGATAGATAGATAGATGGATGGATGGATGGATGGATGGATGGATGGATAGATAGATAGATAGATAGATAGATAGATAGATAGATAGATAGATAGATATGGAGAGATTAATGAATGTGATAGATAGATAGATAGATAGATAGATAGATAGATAGATAGATAGATGGATGGATGGATGGATGGATGGATGGATAGATAGATAGATAGATAGATAGATAGATAGAGGCATTTATGTTTTGTAAGGAAACAAGTAGATGATATGTACATAGCTATATGGATAGTAAGATTTCAATAGCTAGAGGGATACATAGATAGATAGAATATAATAGAATACATATAACAGATTCTGTATCTTGATTTACCCATTAAACATAATGCTATCTTTGTGTCTCATCAGTGATTTGACATTCTGTATTTCTCCCTTTATACCCATCCTTGTGGCACCTAGCACCTAGCACCCTGGTACAGCGTGTCCTCCAAGCTCAGCACTGGCAGCAGAATACCCTGCACTGTCTGTGATCCCCTAGCAGCCAATCCCAGGTAAGTTCATACAGCTTTTAGGGAGGCTGGCTCCTGGACTGCCTGTGTTCATCAAGAGTTCATTTCCAGTTTACTCCTAGTTAAACCTATATGTATTTCACTGGTTGTGTAGGGATATTCAGTGCCAGGGAGATAATGGTGTTATAAATGGCTCCTGCACCCCTCCTTTCAGCCCCCAGTTTGCTGAGCACTTTAAATATTCATGGCAATTAATAGAGCCTCTCACTATATTGGCCTATTGTTCAGAGGTGTATTTCTTCCTCGCTGCCTGAATGGGTTGAGTTCTTTTTCTGCTCACTCTCTATTCTTCCCATTTTTAACTCTCTTTTTTGTAGGGTTGATGGGGCAGTAGTAAAACGCAGCTCTGTAACTTGGTGCGCCCCCCCCCCCCCCTTCCTCCTCCTGGGCAGAATACGTCTCTATTCCAGTCCATAGAGCCTGCAGTCCCCCTCCATTCAGTGTCAGGCTGAATTGTGAGGAAATCAATCTAGGATGGTCTCTTTGAGGCCAATTTGACATCCAAGGCTTCAGCTTTTCATTCAGTCTGGAAGGGGATGGCCAGAGCTGGACAGGCCTGTGCTGGAGACATGGGCCCAGTGCTGCAGGAGGAGACAGAAGAAAAGACAGCATGATATGTGCCTGGAGAGGGTGAATGACACTGTAAGAAAGCAGATTAGTGCTCTACAGCTGCTTTTTTTTTAGGGTGGGGGCTCCACTTCCCCCCTTTTTTCTTTCCAGCATTTTTTCTACCCTATGAATAGGATCTGTACAGGCTTTAGACTGATTTATATGTATTACGGTTAAACATTTATTGCTGTCAATGGAGTGAGAAAAGAGACTGGCAACAAAGGCTGCTATTCTGTAGGAGAGGGTGAGTGGGGCAGGTAACAGACAATACTGCGGTGCTGCTTGGAGGAACCTTCCTTTCCTTTGCCCTCTTTTTAACTCATTGAATGACAATTTGGGTATTTAGGTCTGTGTTTTGGTCACAGAGTTTTCATGCGATATTATCTCTTTTTTTATTTTATTTATTTTCCTTTCTCCATCTGTCTCGCTCCTATTCTCATACTCTACTTTCTATAACTTAAATTGACTTTGCTGTTGTTCTCTTCCCCACTTCTCTCTCTCTCTCTCTCTCTGTATATATATATATATATATATATATATATATATATATATATAGACTCTACTGTGCAAAAGTTTTCGACAGGTGTTAAAAAATGCTGTAAAATAAGAATGCCTTCAGAATTAGAAGTGTTAATAATCTATTCTTATCAATTAACAAAATGGAAAGTAAATAAAGAGAAGAGAAACCCAAATAAAATCAATATTTGGTGTGACCACTCTTGGCCTCCAAACCAGCTCACATCACACAGTTTTTGAACACCGTATATTTCAGTGCGTTATCTTCTATTTAACGCAGTACAGTTCAGTGAAATACTTCAAGTTTAACACCATAAATTTTAGCCATAAAGGAGAAGGATAACTATTGGTTGGCAACCCTCCTTGACCATTGTTACAAGGGGAAAGTCTTAGAACTCATCCCGTCCCCAAAGAGAGTACAGAAGATGAAATCTCTTAAAGGACACCTTAGAAGTTTATCTAATGCTTTTCCCAACTCTTATAGGTTAAACTGTCCTGGAAAACGTAGTTTTGATGAAGATCCAGGGGCTTACTGGGCCATGAGAATAGACCACTGACCAGAACTTGCCCAGTATGCAACTGAACTGCTGGGCTGCCCTACATCCAATGGGCATTCAGTGCTACTGGAGGTTTTGTTACTGATAATAGAATGCGTCTGTTCAGAGACTCGGTGGACCGTCTGACATTTATCAAATCAGTCCTGGATTGCTAGCAGCTGAAACTATGAAGCCCCTGATGCCGATTTAGCTGATTAAGCGTTTTTGGGATGTAGAATCTCTGCAGGATTTCTAGGCTGCCTATAGCAGTGTGGGTGTTGATTTTATCTGGAAGAATTTTTATGGGTTTGACAGGTGCATATTATTAAAATGTTTGGCAGCAAGGCCAATTCTTGCTTTCATCAAAAGTACTTCTATAGGGTTATGGTGTGAAGGCGCCAGCGACACCAAAGACCAATTTTTCCACACCTGTTTGACAAGTGCATATCATTTACATTTTTGGCAGCAAGGAAAATTCTTGCTTTTATCAAAACTGCTTCTATAGGGTTATGGTGTGAAGGTGCCACCGACACCCAAAGACCAATTTTTCCCCAACTGTTTGACAAGTGCATATCATTGAAATTTTTGACAGCAAGGCAATTTCTTGCTTTAATCAAGAGTACCTCTATAGGGTTACGGTGTGAAGACACCACCGACACGCAAAGACCAATTTTTCTGCACCTGTTACCTCTACCCAAAGTCTGTGGAAGAGACACCAGAAATTATCCAAATATTGTTCCCAGTGCACTACACTGTAGTCTCATCATACAGACTGACTCCGCAAGCCATTGCTTACAAAGTAAAGATAGTTTGCAGGGAAAATTATATAAAGGAAATTATTTCTGCAGCAGCTTTTATACACCATGCAGATGTGCCACTTTGCAGTACTTTCGCAATGTTAGAATGTTTTGGTGTGAACCTAACTGGAGGTTGTTCAGCCCATCCCTAGTTTTCATGCATAGTTGAGTTTCTTAGCCTTGTTTCCACATCAGAGGTATGGCTTTATGTTCGCAATTCTTCTATGAAGACCACTTCTGGCCAGACTTCTCCATACAGTAGATGGTTGTACCTGGGTCCCACTGGTTTCCACCAGTTCTGTTCTGATGGCACTGCTGGACATCTTCTGATGTCGAAGAGAAGTAAGCATGACGTGTCTTTCATGTTCTGTATTATGTTTTCTTGGCCGACCACTGCATCTACAATCCCCAATGTTGCCCGTTTATTTGTGGTTCTTCAAAAGAGCTTGAACAGCACATCATGAAACCCCTGTCTGCTTTAAAATCTTTGTGTTGGGTAGACCTTGCTGATGCGGTATAACTATCTTGTGTCTTGTTGCTGTGCTCAGCCTTGCCATGGTGTATGACCAGTGACATGAAACTGTGTTCCACAACCATACCTTAGAAGCAGAGTTTGGCTGTTCCTCACTCAGTTTTAAGCCTACACAGCTCTTTCTGTTTCAGTTAATGACTGTGTTTTTCCTTACATATGAAATTGATCATCATTAGCACCTGCTTGGTATAATTGATTAACCATACCCAGGGGTGGCCCCCCATTAAGGGTGCACGGACGCCTCCCCCCAAGCCACGCGTCCGGCCCCTTTCAGCACACCAGACGCTTCCAATGCGGGGTGGGTGTTTTTTTGAAGCACTGATTAGAGCAAGAGGCTTTAATAGGCTTCAAAATAGGGTAGGCTTGGGGTGCAGAGAATGCGCTCACAGCCCATCCAAGTGTGTTATGCTGCCCACTACCCGCCTAGATGGGGTAAGTATCGTACCGATCGGCGAGCAGCCACTGATCATACCCCTGACTCCAATCCTACAAAATTTCTGACTTTGTGCAAGTGTACAAAGTTTTCAAGTGTAAAAATAATTCTGGTTTGAAGCCAAAGGGTAGACACACCAAATATTTATTTGATCTAGATTTTTCTTCAGTTCATTCACTTTGCATTCTGTAAATAGATAAAAAAGAAATATATAAATACTTAAAATATATATTTTTGAAAGCATTCTTACGTTGCAGCATTTCTTCATGCCTGCCTAAAACGTTTGCACTGTAGTGTATGTATATATATATATATATATATATATATATATATATATATATATATATATATATATACACACACCGTATCTCACCAGCTCTTCCTTGTTATCATATACAATGCAGGACCAGGGTCCTGCTTTGTAAGTAAGGTAGCTGAGGGACTGGCTACAACTCAGGGCTTTAGACAATGGAGTAGAGTAATAGCAGAAGTATTCATCATGCCCTAGACAACATGAGCATTTAACCCTTTTTCTCCAGCTAGGGGGTCACCTTTAAATGTTTGTTCTTGGGTTTAGATAAACTAAGTGTTCTAAGTATACTAAGCTAAGTACAGGACAAAATATTTAATGTTAAAATAGAACTAAACTCAAAGCTTTTTTTTTTATTTTTTGGATAGAATAAGGAAAGGTATAACCCCTGTCTGATTTTTTTTTTATCTGTGTCCCATTGGGGATATTTACCTTCACTTCATGTCCCATAGCCAAAAACAGGAAGTGGGAGGAAATTCCTCCAAAGCGAGGGAAATCCCTGGTTATCACTAATGTCCCCATTTGAGCATTTCCCCTCTATTCCAGTTCTGCTAACATCACATTTGAGATTTTCTTCCACTTTATTCTAGGTAATAATTAGCAGCAGGACACATAGGTGAATAAAAGCCTGACAGGTGTTTAAATCCCTCTCCACTCTATCCAAGACCAGAAAAAAGTTAACTATACTTTAAGGCTGCCATACAAGGCTCAAATTTCAACGGCTCACCCAAAAATTCGAGCTGTGTATTGGGCAGCCTAAAGTTGATGCATTAACAATATGTATCAGCTGGGGTGTATGGGTGCTTTCAGTAAAATTTGGGTTAGTCTTCAGCACCCAAAGGTGTAAATGTCCAGAGTCAGGCTTTGTCCATAAAAGCACCATACCTGTCCCCTCCTTCCCCTGATTAGAGATGGTGTGCCTTGTAAACAGCCCTATTTACAGCCAGTAAGACAGAACCCTATTTCTTATGCCACATCAAGAAGGAGCCAAACTAATGGCAGTTCAGCCTATTGAACATGACTTAAGAAGCATGACATTAAAACGATTCCTAATGGTGTCCTATAACCCAGCCTGCTGTGTGTAAAGCCACCCCATCGCCTCATCCACAGATCAGGAGCTGCTCTCCTCTGTAGGGCAGAATGGAGCCTTTTGTTAAATCTACCAAATACTTTTTTTTACTGAAGATGGATTCTCTGCTCTTCCCTTTGAACTTTGCAATAAAGTCTCTTATATCCTCACCCCATGGTAAAGTGATGGGGCTTGCATCTTTCTCTCTCGGCCTAGAACATCTGCTGGGAGAAATCCAGGCTGCAGGGCAAAATCTGTAAACACAGCAAGTCATTAAAAAGATATTAGTGCAAGTAGGCTGGCCCAGCAGACGATATTGATCAGGGATACAGGACAGCAGCGGAGGACCGCCAAGCTCCAAGGTTTGGGACACTTTTCATGCTAATTAAAAAGAAAATATCTCCATTCATTCAAAGGATGATTGATCTGACACACTGAGAAATGTATGTGTGTCTATAATTTATCTTTGGTGACATCGATAGTAGAGGACTCCTGTGCAACAGAGAAAAGTCTGGATGTCCTTTGATACTTATTGTTGGCCAACAGTCCATAGAAGTATATGCTAGATGGTAAATGCCAGATGGAACTTGTGCTGTTAGGAATTCAGTGGGCACCTGATGAACTACACAAACTGGAACCATGGGCAATATAAAAAAAATATGTATGATGCCATCTTCTTTCAGCAGCATTAACACAGCAGTCCCACTGTTTTATTATCGGTCAATCTTGCCATCCTAGATTATGAATCCTAGATTCCTAATTTCTCTACTTCTTTAACAGGCCAACCTGCCCGTCAAATCTTTCTGTTACAGGTTTCAACACTGATAGGTTGCTTGTAACAATAGTATTTTTTTCATATGGCTGTAACTGCTTAAAAAGTGTTTGCTAGAATTAAGCTTTAGGTCTCCTGCCCTAGGGTGGTTTGGTCCATACAGCATGAGTAAAACAAATGGGTTTGTTGGATGAGGTGGAGACCATCATATCCCTAGAAGTTCCCTAGATATGAGATATGCATACTTACATTGTGCCATGTTGGGCTAATGTAAGTATGAAACTAAAGTGATACTATAGGCTGTTTCATTTTTGGTAAAAAAAAAAAGAGGCTATATTTACCTGCTCTATTCAACAATATTGCAGCTGAAACAGCACTGGATGAGTGATAGGCGTCAGGTATGTGTTTAGGGTTGTGGGTGGGTAGGTACAAGTTGTTGGGCATTTTCTTAAATTTAATACAGAGAATGCATTCAAATATATAAAAAAAAAAATTGGATAGAGTGGAGAGGGGTTAGAACCCCTGGCAGTTTTTATTGCCGTCTGTGTTCCGTTAAGGAGATTCCCCTTCTCCATTTGTCCTGTTTGCCATTACCATTGAAAGTAAAAGTAAAATAAAATCTAAAATTTTGGGTTGTCACTAGAAAAGTAATAGAGTAATCTTTCAATGGGGACACCAGTTCTGAAGACCTGGGTGTCCCCAAGGAATTCCTTTAGTTTGCAGGGATTTCCTCTCACTTCCTGTTTGGCTATGGTACAGGAAGTGAAGGGAAATCTCTGCAATGGGAAACAAATGGGGAAAAAAAATCTGACCGGGGTTATAACCCATACTGCCCAGTTTTTTTAGATGGGAACGAGGGACACCTATTAGTATATTAGTATAAAGTATATAGGCATATTACACTCCCCCTGCCATGCCCCCTTAAAGGAGAATTAAACAAACAAAAAAAAATGATTAGTTAAATTAGTTTTTTTTACTACTGCTATTACTTTATACTGGCTTTTGACATTTACAAATGCAGCAATTTAGAAATTGGATAAAAGATTTAGCACTGGGAACTACTTTTTGAAAGATAAATAGTGCATTTTATATACAACTATATCAAACCAAAATTAGGGATAAATGAGGAGGAAAGAGCGAAAGAGGGACTTCCAAATCAGGGACAGTCCCTTGAAATCAGGGGCAGTTGGGAGCTACGATAACCCTCTCTTGCCCTATCCAAAGAAAAAACAAAAGTTTTTCCTATATTTTTACTTTAACCACTTGCTTACTGGGCACTTAAACCCCCCTCCTGCCCAGACCAATTTTCAGCTTTCAGCGCTGATGCACTTTGAATGACAATTGCGTGGTCCTACAACACTGTACCCAAATTAAATTTTTATCATTTTTTTCCCACAAATAGAGCTTTCTTTTGGTGGTATTTAATTACAGCTGGGAGTTCTATTTTTTGCTAAACAAACAAAAAAAGATGCAAAAAAAAAATCATGTTTAATAGTTTGTTATAAAATTTTGCAAACAGGTCATTTTTCTCCTTCATTGAAATGCGCTGATGAGGCGGCGCTGGTGGGCACTGATAGGTTGCACTGTTGGGCACTAATAGGCACAGATAAGGTGGCACCGATGGGCACAGATAAGGCGGCACTGATGGGCAAAGATGGGCACAGATAAGATGGCACAGATGGGCGGCACGGATGGGTGGCACGGATGGGTGGCACGGATGAGTGGGACGGATGGGTGGCATGGATGGGCATTGATGGGTACCACTGATAGATGGGACTGATAGGCACTGATAGGTGGCACTGATAGGTGGCACTGCTGGGCACTGATGGGCGGCACTGCTGGGCACTGATGGGCGGCACTGCTGGGCACTGATGGGCACTGGTAGATGACACTGATGGGCACGTATATTTGGCACTGCGGTGCAGCACTGTTTTTGCAGCAGATTGTGGGCACTGATAGGTGGCACTGTCGGCACTGATAGATGACACTGTGGGCACTGATAGGTGGCACTGTGGGCACTAATGGGTGGCACTGTGGGCACTAATGGGTGGCACTGTGGGCACTGATGGGTGGCACTGATGGGGGGGCACTTTTTTATTCTATAGGTGGCACTCTCAGGGGGCAGGTGGGCACTGATACGCTGGCCGTGATCGGGACTGATGTCCTGATCATGGCCGCCGGTGATCGGCTTTTTTTTTCTCTGACAGCGCGAGGAGGAAAAATAGCCGATTGCCCGCTCTGTTTTGTCACATGATCAGCTGTCATTGGCTGACAGCTGATGTAGAAAAGATGTAGCTGGATAGCCGCACTCCAAATTATTCAACTTTATTTCAAAAATGTAATTAAAATCATAGCATCTAGGCTGGCAAACAGACTAACTGCACAGCCGCTGACATGTTTCACACCGAACACGGTGCTTAGTCATAGCTTAGTCATCGGGCTATGACTAAGCACCGTGTTCGGTGTGAAACATGTCAGCGGCTGTGCAGTTAGTCTGTTTGCCAGCCTAGATGCTATGATTTTAATTACATTTTTGAAATAAAGTTGAATAATTTGGAGTGCGGCTATCCAGCTACATCTTTTCTACTTCAGTTCCTGTTGCAAACAGAGCCAGCACCCTGTGGGATTGTGGAGACAGCTGTTTTGGGGGAAGTCATTGCCTTAGAGCGGTAATTCTTTGTATTTATATCAACATGGCTGACAGCTGATCACGTGGTAAGGGGTCGGAATCGACCCCTTGCTCGGATCCGTGATCAGGCAAGTCTCATAGACTCGCTGATCACAGAGAGCGCCGCTAGTCCCGGCAAAGCAGGTCCGCGCTGTAGCCGTCATTCGGCTATAGCGCGGATCTCTAGAGGTTAAAGAGGTTCTAAAGTCAATACATTTTTTTTTTACCTTAAAGTGGAGCTCCAGCTGCAAATTTTTTTTTTAAAGGACATTTACCTTTCCAGGGAGCCCGCAATGTCGGTCTCCCGAGGCTGATCCGTCCATCGGATCGGGTGCAGGCATCACCATTCTAACTAAGGGAAACAGACAGTGCAGCATTGCAGCTTCACTGCCCGTTTCCTACTGCAGGTGGACCACCTCTCAAAAGTGGGTGGAACGCCACTTTAAGCTCAAAGAAACTAACAGAATGATATGAGATGATGCTTCTATTTGTTTCATTGTTTACTAATGAAGTATTGTGGTGTCTATTTGTAAGATATTACTATCTTTGGGTTTTTACTGAAATCAGATGTTATTTAGAAATGGGTATATAACCTTTGACATTTATATTAATTATTTTTTACTGGTATTTTCATTTTTAGATTAATGACCTCTTACTTTTAGATGCATAACCTTTGTATTTCTACTCCCGATGAAGGGGGAGTATGTTTGGCCCCTGTTGACTTTATTCTGCTATGAATCAATTTTATCATTACATTTCCTTGGACTCTTGGAAGTCTGTTTGGTGCTCTCATTGGATTATATGCGTCTGGATTCTCAACTCTGGTCCCTGTTGGTGGCTCCATTTTGTCAAACTGGAGCCAGTGTGCCCAGCTTCAGTGATCTTTAGAAAATCTGAATCACACACCCTATTTGTTTTGTGTTGATCACATTTCTACTGTCTGTAATATCCAAGTGGTGATAGGGCAGCCAGCATGTCCTTCTCTTCCTATCATGCAGAGTGTTGTTTGCATTCCCTCTTCATGACATGAAGTGAGGAGGTGACCGCTGGCTGACCACAGCTGCAAATTAAGTTCTGTGCATCTCAAAGGCTGCATCTATCTACTAATATACTGTGACTAAGTGATTGTACTTGGACATGTCATTAAAAGAAGGGACACTAAAATTGTTCTTGCACAGGGACCCTTTGTTGACAATGAACACCACTGGTGGGCAGCCCTATTTGTCAATCACCAGGGTCTGATCTCCATCACAGGAGCCTGTAGACACAAAAATTACAGGTACCCCCAGCGGCACCCCTCTGCTACAGTCACCTCCTTTATACGGGACAGTTTCTTGTTTTATGGTACAAACCTGCCTTATAATGGTATGTTTACTACACACCTGGTAACCCTGTCTGTCAAGCCTGCTTTGCCTCATGGTAACCCTGTCTGTCAAGCCTGCTTTGCCTCATGGTAATTCCAGGCCTAGCCATTAAATATGCAGGCCCTACTTTCTGCTTTGCACTGCTACACAATGGTTGTACTTATAATATAATATAATATACAGTATGTGTTCTCTGTAAACACACAATCATGTGCAATAAAAAACAGGATATTTACTTGGCCATGATTGGAATATTGAAGTAAAGAGAGCTTCACCTGTTTTACCTTGCTAGTTGAACAGTCTTTATTCTTTTGGTAAATCAAGGTCCAGGCTGACTAAAGTTGTCCATAGATGTAACGAATCTTTGCCGGTTCAGCAGGGACCGGCCAAGGTTCAATATATCTATGTGTAGGCTGGTTGTACCCAATTTTCATTCTGTTCCTTCAAATTTTCTCATCACTGTGGTCAAAAAGGAATGTGGATTTGATCCCACTAATGATTAGAAAACCGAACAAACTTTCTTATAACAAGTTTTCATAGGAATTTCCATTAAGGCTGGCCATAAATTAGTCCATTTTTTTTTGTTCGACCAGTGGGTTCAACGAAAAAATGGAACCAATTCCCCCATCCACATGTTCAAAGGTGGATATGGGAATCCTCCCCACTGTGTCTTTGTATCCTGACAGCAGGGAGACTTCTCCGCCATCAGAATACACTGATCAGCACAACAGTCTATTGCCTGTGGCCAAACATTGATCCAAATTTGGCCAGTACATGTATAGCCAGCTTTACCGAAAGCAACACTCCCCGTGTTCCTATTTTCCTGATACTGATCGTTCAGGAAAAACCCAACAGGCTAGTTGTACACAAGTTAATTAATAGATATGTATTTTATTATATTTGTATTTTATTAGCGTGGACAGCAACAGCAGGTAACAATATATATCTAAGCTCATTACCATGCATGTTACCAGAAAAAAACACCAAAAACATGAATATTTAATACAAGGGAGTTACAGCACAGTGAATATAATTAGCCACCCTCTGCCAAGAACAGTGTAGCACCTTGCAGCCACCTTTCAGTATTTCGTCTCCCATGATGGAAATACTTAAAACAACATCTAGTGTTAATTCAATTAAGTGTATCTTGCTCCCTGGGGGGGGTCTGAGAAGAGGAGGGAGATAAAGCAGAGAGATTACTCCAGCTAAGGCTCAGACCTCAGGGCATGTAATTCTGGTAAACCTGTCTTCTCTAGACTTGATACTGAGGATAGTTAAAAGTGATGCCAGGGGCTATCTGTGCTGGCCACTTCTGACCACTTCTGACCACCCTGCAGGTTGTTTATTAAATGTTACTCAAGAGTCAGATACAGATATGATAATTAAGCTGCAGGTACTTACTTGCATTAGAGGAAGGACAGGTGTGAGGAAGATAAATGCTCTCAGAAGTTTGGGCTTGTAGAGAAATGACAGGTCAAACCTTCTGTGATCAGACTAAAAGGAAACACCATACACAGATTTCTATAGATTGGAGGAGGGTTTAAACAAATCTCTGCTTTGCCTATTTAGAGCAATACAACACGTTTGCTTTAAAGGGCCTGGGACCACTTAAGCTGCACAATAGCTTAATGAAATAAAGAAAGTTTTTTTTTTGTTTTTTTTTGTTTTATTGCATACACCACAATAATAATCTAAAATAAAAAAATACGTTCCAAATAACTTTTTGGTGATATTCAAAGTAGTGACCACTTTTTAGTACAGTATCCCATAGCCGGTTCCACTTTGCTTCCTGATGTGTGTCTAGTGCTAGGGAGTGTGTCTCCAGATGGGGGCCCATGTAAATTACTAGAGTGGGAGCTGGACCATGGATGTGTTATATGGGACTGTAGACACATGATCCTTTTGCATGGCATCCTGCTGTCCCCTATGAAAGTTTGACTGCCCCTTGCTACCACATGTCTAAACCCATGTATAGCATATAAGCATGCAGAAGACTGCTGGTGTAAGGAAGGTCCAGTGTGTTCTAATACAAGAAGACCAGTGTATTCGTGTGCACATGCTTCTAAGCATATTACTACTAGACTTGTGTTGGCACACATGCGCTGACATGTTAGGATGCATGCTAAGCAGTGCCAAATGATTTACCTGTGACTTGGCTAGCTTCCAAGCATTTATCCTCCTCACTGTAGGTGGTGCTGGTTGCTGTGCCACTGTGCTGGTGGAGGGGGAGGCTGAGAGGAAGAGTATCCCTCTGTGTCATGGTTATAAAATAGAGTTTGTCTGTCAGCTTACCTCTCACCATGTGTTCATCTCTAGAGACCAGCCACTCTCACCTGACTGCTTTTATAAACTCTACTCTAAGTATGGCTCCACCCCAACTCCTATCAGAGAACTCTATATTAACCTGTGCACTGCAGGCCAGCCCTGCTGATTAACATTGTGTTTTGGCTTCCTGTTTCCTGCTTGGCATGTGCTGTACATTTGTCTCTGTTACCGACCTTGGCGTGTTCTCGACTATTCCTGTCTGCTCGTGACCCTGACCTTTTGGCGTGTCCCTGACTATCCCTGTGTGCCTGTGACCCTGAACCTTTGGCGTGTACTCTGTTGTCCTTGTCTGCTAGTCGCCCTGACCTTGGCTTATTCCCTTACTATCCCTATCCTCCTGTGACTGTGTGTGAGCTAGGGGACCCTGGGGGTCGCGACCTGGAGCCAGTTGCAGCCCAGTCCATGCTCACCACTAGAGGCTCTGGTGAACACCTGCTGGCTCTTAGACTCTACACCCTAGGGAATCTTACGCTCTAACCCCGGTGGGATCCATATTGGTGTTTCAGCGGCCCTGCTTTCCTTTCCATCATGACTCCCATCTGCAGAAGTCAGCCATAGGGTCCACTACCTTGCGGTGCACTCCTGATCCCAACCGTGTGCATCTTTCACATGGCCTCATGTGGCCTAACACTCGGCAGGCGTGATTGGACGCTGTAACACTAGATATTCTCGGCAGCCATCTTCAGTGTGAGCAATGCTAATAAATAGCAGTGCCTCACTGCATTTGGTGTGCATTCTGTGAGTGGATAGTGTAGGGAGAGGAACCATGCTTGTCAGAAAAAGAGATTTCATTTCAGGCAAAGGTTCCTGCTCGAGGAGGATGAGAATAGGGACACCGCTGTAAACTCTGCTGTCCATAGTCTGGAAGATTGAATACACAGGCTCCATCAGGCGTCCACAAGGGCCGATTGTGCTTCCATTTCGCCAAACAGCTATCCCTCTTACCAGTGCCAGGACAAGATCATCCAGCACCCATGCAAAGATGCCAAATTGTGCCCCCCTTCATTATGTGCAAGCTTATGAGGAGGAGGGAGAGAGAGAGCACAGCCTGCATGTCCTCCTGGCTCTTTCTTCTCTCCTTGCAGCTTCCAGCGCATGACTGACAGAAGTAGTGATGCCGCTGTCACTACTCTTGTCAGCCGTAAAGTGGAAGGAACTTGCGGCGCCCCCCATCTATACAATACACGCTGCACCCAGGGTAGCCGACCCTTCTGCCCTTACCTTGTCCGCAGCGCCTGGGAATGCAGGTGAGCCACGTTATGCATATTCATTATTGAGAGATATTGTGGGCAGCCAATGTTTCTTTATTTGTATCACCAGTGTTTCTGAATTCTAGCCCAAGGCTATTTGTAGCTGTTCCCACAGTTACTATAGCCATTGTACTAATTCTACTGATTGCAGATTGCTGTTGCCTTTATAACTGAAAATACAAGAATAATTTAACCCTTTCCTGGACTGTGTGTGCTGATCCTCCAACTCGTGTACCCAAATCCTAGTCCCGCCCACATGCTACGTTTGCCTTCCTGTGTACAATCCTGCTTACCATTGACCTGTCTCTGAATTCTTGTTTGCCCATTGTTATCTCAGCCAGTATATCAGACTCTGCATCCTGCTTTCTGATTCAGTACCTTACTGCTCAGAGGTTACCAAACCTGGGCCTGTATGGCAACGCTGCCTCTGCCTTATGTTCCAATATCTCACTGTCTTGGCTATATCTCAATGCTGTCTCTGTCTTCTGATTCAGTACTTTGCTGCCAGGTTGTTTTCATCTCTAGGCCCGTGCCCTGGCTTCATTCCTGCCTACTGGTTGGGTGCTGCCATGCTTCTGCCCCGGTCCATACCATTAAATTGGCCCTCTTGCCCCACTCCCTTGGTCCTCACATCTCCTGTCACCACTACAGGGTGTGTTGGACAAGAGGTGCAAAAAAGCCCCCTCTTCAACTCGATGTCGCCCAGGTATATGACAGCAGGATCCCCTGGTGAAAAACATAACAAAAGCACCAGACCAAATGGTGAAATAGTACAGTAGCTTATGATCACATAAGTCCAATGTGCTTCAGACCTCAAAGCACTCCCCTCTTCTACAGGGCTTAAATATTGCATAGAAGCTTGCAATGAATGCATCCTGGTTTTTCTGTGTCTTTAACCTCCCTGGCGGTATGATTCAGTCTGGAATAAGGTGCTGAAAGCGGTACAATTATTTTGCATGGAAATCTGGCTTTTATTTTGTAGTCCTGTAATTCTTAGGAATAACGCTCTAAAATCTCTTCAAACCAGAGTCTAGCGGACATCCTGGGTATGATAAAGTTTATAATATAATAAAGAATAATAAAAATTATTCAATAATGTAATCAAATCCCCAAAAAACTGAAAAAGGGACATGTTTTGGTTGCTATGGACAATCTCCAAATTCCAGGCAGTAAAAAACAGTATTTATAATATAAAAATGCATGCAGGGCACTGCACAGACCACTAGGGACAAAGGGGGTGTGTATTTTTTAATACAGCATTGTAATCTGTAAGATTACAGTGCTGTGTGTGTTTTGTGTGTTTTTACTTTTTTGAATTTGCCACCGTTCTCCGCTCCCGTGCGTCGTAACGTCGCAGGGAACGGAGCTCGGCGGCATTCGGCACTGTGAATCGAGCGGAGGACAGCTCGGTCACACAGCGCGGCGGACATCGCTGGATCCAGGGGACAAGGTGAGTAACTCTCCCTGTGTCCTCCCCTGCATCGAGCGATGCGATCCTGAGTCTGGCTCGGGGTTACCGCTTATGTAATTAAAATCCCAACCCGAGCCCGACTCGGGATTACCGCTAGGAAGGTTAAACCAGTGTTTCTCCACCTTTTTTCAGTCAAGGCACCCTTTAAAGTTATGGACAGTCTTGAGGCACCACATTCTAAAATGTAATAAACTATTCTAATCAGCAACATAAAATATACACACGGGGGAACCCAATGTTAGAGGGGATTTATTCTTAACCTTTGCACACTGGTACTGACTAGTATTCTAGTGTTTCTCTTCTTCCTCAGTATCGGTCACTGTGCAAGAAACTGACATCCGCCTTATAAACTGATGATGTCATTGGTTGTCAGGAGACGGGCACCTAGAATGTCATTATCAATGGCGGCCACTCCATACAGGGGGCAGATGCGATGCCCTCCTATCCATGTGTCCAATCTATATGCGGGGTGCCAAATGCATAGATTCCAATGGGGTTTTTTTAAGCACATGATTAGAGCCTGAATCTCTAATTATCTGTAAAAAAGGATGGGCTCGGGGCGCAGAGCACTGCCCTGAGCCCACCCACTTGTGTGACAATAGCGAATTATGTAATATTCAATACTGTCTTCCTGCTTTTCCTCCCGGCCAATCAGGAATTGGGAGGAGCGCGATTGGTCGAGAGGAGAAGTGATTGTATTGGTCAGTTCTAGGTATGAGGAGAAAGTACAGAGATCTGGAAGATGGCCGCCATCATCAGCTCTGCATCACTGTCAAGAGCCTGTGTGAGTACCACCCACTGGGGGGGAGGGGGTGAGTGGTGTGTTTGCCACTCCTGGGGGGGTTGGGTGGTTTGTTTTCCCACCCCCCCCCCCCCCCCGGCTGGAGTGCCAGCCGCTACTGGTCACAATGATGCATAATGAAAACCTGTGGCTTTGTGTAACTAAAGGCAGACTTAATCCATCCACTGGTATGTATACAATTTTTGGGCAATTTTTTTACATTTTGCCAAGGCATCCCTGAAGAAACCTGAAGGCGCCCTGGTTGAAAACAGCTGCGTTAAACCCTTTAACCTCTTAATATTTACGTCCTGACGAGTGGGAAGCATTTTGACCCCCTGAAATGCGTTAGTTGTTTTATGTACTGGGACTACTTGGATTTACCATTTGGTCTGGCACTGCTGTTGTGTGTTTACGTTTTGAGACACATTCTGAGTACCCACGGAAAGGGACAAGAATTTCTGAGCGATAGATGAAACAGTTAGGACTCAGGAGCTTTAATACTTCAATATCAGTTTTGGGTGAGCCAGTGACTAGCTACAACTACAAACTTTGGTACCTTTTTATTGGCTTTTAAATATAGTACATGTTTTCCTTTAAGACATTACCCCACTCCTCTGAGTAAAGCAACAGTGTAGTTCTGCTCTGAGATGCTCGGAGATCTCATTATAGGCATAAATAAGATTGCAGTATGCATGCACAGGATAAAGATGAACCTGTGTGGGCACTTCTGAAAGAAAGGCCACGTGGCACATGGCAGGGCCAAACAGGACAGTTTGCTGAATGGGGACGAAGGTAAGTATTGGACCAGGTAGGCTGCACTCAGGGTGGTGGAGTGATGCCTTGTACCAAAAGTACAGGTGTATTTTAAAGGGAACCTGCTAGGATAAAACTTTTGGGACCTGTCATTTTTTTATTATTGTAGATATAAGCTTCACGATCTTTATATCTCTGCTTAAAGTAGATCATCACTGATCTTGATCAAGTAAGTAGCCCTGAGCATACACAAGGGCTTCTGTGAAAAGGAGGCCAGGTTACATTTTTGCATAATAGTTGCTATGGTTCAAATTTCTCAATGTGACCATTTTTTGAGAAGTAGATTCAGAATGAGGTGTTCATATAGTTCTATAGGGTAAAGAAGGAGATGTCATGTTTTCTTCCTCAATGGAGAATATAAGACCATTTCAAGCCTGTGGATGGTGGTATGAGAAAGGATAGGTTTAGTTCTCGTGTTCAGGTAAACTAACAGAAACAGACATGAATCTCCTTTGGGTAGAAAAGTATTCTCTGTCAAACACCAAAGCTTGTGGTGAAACCAAGCCCTCATTTGGTCTAATAGTACTGCTAAGTAGTAATTTTTCATATCAGGGAATCCCATTCCTCATGCTTATTTACGTTTAATAAGAATTTCATGACAACATCTAACTTTCAGGCTGGGTTCACACTGGTATGACACGACAGTTGTAAGACTGTCATACTACTTTGCCCTACTACATTTGTCCTACATCGGTCTTACTTCGGTCCTACTTCCATCCCACTTGCATGAACAAGATAAGATTTTGCTCCTACTTTGAGATAGTGCGACTTGTCCTTTGACCAATTAAAACAATCCCAGAGTGACCTAAATTCCTTTTACTGCTGTTGTAATCACCATGTCAGATGTCACAAGTGGGAAGGACAAGGATCCTACTTTGATCCGGCTTCAATGATATTCAAAGGGCTGAAGTAGGACCAAAGTCGGACCAAAGTAGTGCAGGAACCTTTTTTAAAGTCGTGCCGACTTGTGTCGGACCAGTTAAGACGGATCTCATAGGGAACCATTGATTTACACACATCATGCGACATGTGCTCCCAAAGTTGGAGCGTATGTCGTACCAGTGTGAATCCAGCCTGAAGCCGGGTTCACACTGGTATGACACGCCAGTCGTACGACTGTGGATCTGACTTTGCCCTGCAACTTGAAGTCCGACATCCGTTTGACTTTAATGAATGGGGATCTGACTTTGACCCCGACAATGCAGACACTGCTATGAATCTTTAGGGGGAACTCCACATCAAATAAAAAAAAAACGGCATGAACCCCCCCCAAGAGCATACCTTCGGTCTGGTATGGATTTTAAGGGGGGCACTTGGTCCGATCCAAATTCTCTACACATGATCGGAGTATGTCCGATCGGCCCAGTTGGTCGGGAAATATTTCCAACAAGTTGGAAAACTGGGTCCGACGGATATTCCGACAGAATCAGTCCGATGCATACCACACACAGTCGGATTAACCGAAAACACGGTCCGATAAGACAAATTCCGACAGATTCTCCGACCGTGTGTACAAGGGCTAAGAGGGGTACAACAATTGATATATATATCTGGAAGCACTTCACCACTATGGAGAAATGTCCTGATGCGTCTATGTTGTGGTCTTTGCTGGTGACTGCCCTTCTGGCCTTGGTGGATGGCAGGTGGAGCCAGAGCTGTCCCGATTCATATAAAGGCGTTAACACACCATTTTGTATTCTTTGTTTGCCATGCAGAGATACCGGCCAGAGTTCACAGGGCGTTTTCTACAATCAAGTGATTTTCTCTTTTTTAAGAATTTTTGTCATTTAAATTTCTTCTGGCTGCCGCAGCATTTGGCGCCAGCCCCCCTTCTGTTTTTTATTTTTGTACAAATTTTTGTGGGCTTTAGATATTTGGTATTTATTAACTTTTTGTTTTGTGTTTTTCTGTTTTTGATTATAGTGAAAGGGATTTCTACCCTATGACTCCTTGTATAGGAAGTTGGGTTCCTCTTAAATCTGTCTCATACTTCCTCTATAGTATTTGAACCAGTCCTTCCATGCGAGCTGCGTTTGCTTGGTAAGTGGCTATGGGGGGATTACCCAGTGAGGTTTGTGGGTGGTTTACTTATTATATTGTAATGGTTTTGCTGATTATGGTTTGTTGTTTTTCTTCTTGCTAGACAACTGTACCTATTAGATTTTCAGATATGGATATTTTACCTCCTTTTGGTGAACATTACATCTATGGCTACTTTGTGCAGTACTCCTATCTAACACACGTGTCATCGACAGTTGGGTGCTTTTCGGCCTATTTTTTCGGTTGTTTTTTATTCTTCTCTGCCTTTTTTAGGAAATCTCATGGCTGTTTATGAATATCAATGTAACTGACTTATATATGCTTTAACCATGTTATTTTTATTGCTGGAGTAATATATTGCATATATTGTGTATGGTATGAATATACTGTTGGATTAATATAATGTCTGTATCATTTATCAGCTATAATGGTACAAAGATTGGAAAACGGAGTGGATCCTGAGGAAGCTCTTTTTGGGTGAAACTCGCCGATCCATATGCTCTTCATTATTTGTTGGCGTACAGATTTTCTTCTCAGACATTTACAGTTGTAACCAAATGTTTTTTAAGGAAAAATTACCTTTTAACCTGTACTAAATAAAAAATAGATCTTTTATCTGTATTGCTAACCTTTTCTTTTGGTGCAGTTTTTTTGGGCACTCAGAAAATCCCCATTTCCCTTAGTCTTCCTGTTGGAGTGACATGGGGGCAACACAAAAATGTATGTAGGTAGCTTAGAGCAAGGAGTGGTAAGGGTATTTTCCCAGATATGAAATAGTATCATGCATGAGATTTCTGGGCACTGGACACAATCAGACTCCAAATGTTCATTGTCCCACTCTGCAGTACATGGAGCATCTGGTTCTTACTACATTAGAAATGACCAGTTACTTGTTCAACTGATGCCCATATATGTTCTATGATCTATGATCTATGTTCTCAAATGCTCAGATTGTTGCCGGGCTACTTCAAAATAATTTGCACTTTGCCATAATTCGAGTCAATGACCAAGGACCTTAAAGTCTAACTCGAGACAAAGTTTGGTTGTGGTTTTAGATAGAATAGAGAACGGTTAGAGAGACTTTTTTATTGTGTTTTTGTTCCCATTGGGGAAATTCCCTCCTTATGTTCAGCCTATGTTACAGAACGGAACAGCTTTTATAACCTGACAGAGAATGTAATCCCTAGCCACTCTATCCAAGGCTGAAAAAGAAACCTTTTTGTCTAGAGTTGGGTAACCCTAGTGCCGTAGTCAATGACCCATGACTGCTTCATGATAAACGTGGCCTGATTGCTGTTCCTCCCTTTTGAAACCACAAGTATTGGCCAAGGATCATCTAATATCTCTGGCAACCTTTAAATTGACAAACAAATCAAAAGCAGCCTTAATAAATGGCATATGATCCCAACTTGATGGGTTTTGCAGCTGCTTGGCTTATAATGAGCACCTAACTGTGGAGCCCCTCAGGATCTCCTCCTCACTCCTGTTCAATTACAATGGACACAGGCTCAGCCAGCAGAACCCCTGCCCGTTCTTCCTATTCAGCACTCTCAGTGCACACGTGAGCACACAACTAAGTAGGGACACAAGAACCCCTTTAGGTACCATTTGTGCCGATTCCCATAACCAGCCCATGGCCTGTTGTCAGCCCCCCACCCCAAACATCTCCTTAATGGCTCCTGTTTGCTTTGTAGCCTGAAGATTCTCTTTTCTTAAGCCTCTTCATGCTTTGTCTCTGGGCTGATTTAAAGAGGTAAGACCTGAGGAAAACTCCATTTGTTTCCATTCTCCTTCAATTGCGCCTTGTGCCAAAAAAACAAAAAAGGAAAAAAGGGGGCCCCTTGTTTTTTACGCGTGCCAGTCACCTGCAGACCCCAGAGTCCCTTTTTAAGCCTTCCCTTTCTCTTTTGACTTCTGCTAAAGCCCCGCTTCGGAAACGAGATTTAGATTGGCTACAGATTGAGACGCCTTTGTCTCTGAAGGGTTGTACTAAGCTAATTAAATTTGATTCCCAACAAATAAATTCACAAGTCCCCCATTAAATTCAGTTCTGCTTTTCAACCAAATACTCCACATTCACTCCATTTTTTCTCTGTCTCTTTTTAAACTTTGGGAAATGTACTCCTCATTGAGTAAATCTATTGAAAACATTTGCAGATCTCTTTTGTCTGGGGGGACTCTAAGCCTTTTCTTTCCATCATAAAAGCACCCCCCACCCCCCCACCCCATCCAACATCACCTTCCCTCTTTTGTGCTAGTGAACCAATGCTTGAGCTCCAAGTGACACATTTAGGCAGTTGTCGGGTAAACATTTTTTATTTCAAGATGCTTGCATTCTCTTCTGATTGAAAGTGATCTAGGAAAAGTGTATCATAAACACTATTATTATTTTTTAATATCTTTTATTGACTATATTGTACTAATATTGTTCATAATAATACTAAGAATTAAAAAAATTAAAAATATTATTTGACTTTGCAATAAAATCTTTAATTTAAAATATCACGTTTAAGCCTTGAAGAAAACCTCTTAACTATATAATATATATATTAGTTTTGTTCTGAAAGTTTACAAGGCTATAAACTAAAGTTTTATTTATATTTTAGTTGTGTATTAAATCTTAAATTCTACAGATTTCAGATTTTTATATCAAACATTCACATTTGTTACAGAGCACTTCCATGACACCGTGGGGTCAATTTAATAAAATTACAGAGTGCAAAATCTGGTGCAACTGTGCATGATACCAATCAGCTTCGAAACCTCAGCCTGTTCAATTAAAAGAGATTGTAAATGATCACCATGTAAAACAACCCATTCTGTTGGAAATAGAAATGAAAGGCAAAACATTTGTGTATAGGTATAAAAAAAACCATTATAAATACCTTTTTCATCCCTTTTTTATAAGAGAGTACCTTCCCTCTGTTCTCAGGCGCATAAGAGCTGGGAGGATAAGATAAGACGGCTTTGCTAGCTAACGCTTTATCTTTTATAATTTTACAACTCTATTTCGATTGCTGCCATATATTGTGTTGAAATTTCTTCTTTTGGTGGTTAGCCTCTAGTAGAGTTAATAATATTAATAAGAATTGTTGATGTTATAACACTGCATTTTCCAACAACAATAAAAATTATTTAAAAAAAAAAGCCTGGGGGAGGAGAAGCAGCAGCACAGTGGGCTTCCCAGTGAATGGCTGTGCAGGGAGTGGGAGTCAGGACAAGTCTGATCATTAGAGGAGAACAGGCTGCGTTACCAGCATAACTAGAGAATTGACCACGCTGTGCTCTCCTGCCTAGTGTGATCAGTTTTTAACAGGAAAGCAAGGGGACTAGCAGGAACACCAGGGATTTCACACAAAGGAAGCCATACAAAGGAAAAAGGATACCTGTTCATGCAAGTACATGGTACAGCGGGCGTTGGTATAAAAATAAAAAATGGAAGCTTTCTATGCAGAGCTGTGCCAGATTTTGCACTTTCCAGTTTTAGTAAATCAACCCCTGTGTTTAAAAAAGCATGCTGAGATGTCTAAGCCCTTGTACACACGGTCGGAGATTCCGACAACCAAATCCGTTAGATTTTGTCCAACGGATTTTGTCCGAAACTGTTGCATATACACGGTCGGACAAAGTTGTCGGAAAATCCGACGTGATGACGTTATTTCATTACGACGGGCTAGTAGCTAGTAGCCAATAGGTTTGGTGTAGGAATTTGATCTGAGCATGTGTGGCACTTTGTCCGATCGGAATTCTCTACACATGATCGGAGTATGTCCGATCGGAGCATTTTGTCTGAAAATTTTACCAACAAGTTGGAAAACTTGGTCCGTCGGATATTCTGATGGAAACAGTCCGATGTAGACCACACACAGTCGGAATATCCGACAAAACGGTCCGATCGGACACATTCCGTCGGAATCTCTGACCGTGTGTACAAGGGCTAATGGGAAAACGCCTCAATGCCTTTATGGTTTTTGGTACACTGAGGTCGATTCAATAAAATTGGAGAGCGCAAAAGCTGGTGCAGCTCTGCATTTTAGCCAATCGACTTCTAAAAAAATTCCCCTCCTATCACAATTATCCCCCATTTACCATACCACCTCTTCAAGCACAAAACCCTCCAATCCACAGATCATCTTCCCCCATTCTTACTCCCAACACAGATCCCCCTAAATCACCACTCCTAGCCCCCCCAAATTTCCTCTCCTAGAACAATTCTTACCCCTTGCTGCACCCCCAAACACAAATCCCCCCCAATCTTCCCACAGCACCCCCTCCTCTTACATTATATAACAATACCCAGGGCAGCCGCCCTTCCTGCCCACATCTTGTTCCGGCCATGGGTACAAGGTACAATATAACAGCCCCAGCAAGTGGTGACTTGGGAAGAGGAAACTAGGAAAATGCTTCCTCCTGCCTGCAGCAGACTGATGACATTATTCTTACAAGATGCTCTACCCAGTTCAAGGGAGCAAGTTTCCACAGGAAATGTAAAAGCCCAAAGCTGAAAATGATGCTTTACGCTAAAAGAGGCGCTTGGCTACTACCGCTCCACCACTCAAAACTAATTAAAGCACAGATGATTTCATAAATAAACAAAAGAATTAAAAGATTTATACTTACAAAGGTGCAAAATTGTCAAAAACACCAAAATCCCCTGCGCTTGTGAGTGGGCCCAGAAATATTGATTAGCTATAGTTTCATCCTGGCTTCCATGGATAAGCCTCATCTTGCTGCCCTCATAAGACGGGGGGAGTCGGGATCTAGTAAACCACAAAACAAAAGAGAAAGGGCACACAGACCTAGTGTATTATCCTAAAATAGCAACTTTATTGTTGAAAAATGTTAACTCACAGAATAGCAATTGCATCATAGTTCATCATATATCACAGTCCAGTACACAGTACAACCAAGCGTAACAGGAAAAGATGTTGATCCAATAGGCTAACGTGTTTCGAGGACTTGTCTCTTTCTCAGAGCCAGCCAAGGTTAGCCTATTGAGTAGGCAAATCTTAGTTGGCTCTGATGGCCCAGACGGTTAGAGGAGAGCGAGCTGGTGCTGTAGCCTAGGCAGCAAGGGAGAGCCTCGAGTGTGGACACATCCATCATTGGCAGTTTCGGTCGGTCTGGTGACAATCAGGAAGTCACCCTCATTACCTGCATTACAAATCCAGCTGCAGGGTGTGCAGTAGGGTTGCCACCTCATCCCTTTAAACCTAAACACATATGAATTACACAGGTTCTGAAGCTAATTTAATGCAGATAAGGCACCAAGTGAGTTTAGTTACCACCTTACCCCACAGAACCTGTGTTATTAATATGTGTTCAGTTTTAAAGGGGGGAAGAGGCAATCCTAGTGGGCAGCCGAGCACCATTCCCTGGGGACAGCATCCGCAGGACCCTGCTTCAATACCTTCCTCTGAGCCTAGTACCACCCAGATTGGTGAGCAGGTGGAAGCCCGCCCTCTTTACACCCCAAGAGACACTGCATGCAGACACCTTTCTCTCCAAAGCCATATAAGTAGATGCTTACATCCACTATTGCAATATTTGGGTGTTATTATCCAGAAATTATACTGGGCCCCTTCGCTTGAGCTAGCTGAAGACCCAGGAGGTCTGCAACATAAGGATCCCTCTGTTCTTCCTCCCCCACTAGAAGAAATGTTGGGTACCCTACCAGCCCATATTACCAAGGAACTCTTTTCTTCGAGACCAGGGTCTTATATCTTGTGTCTGACCTGTTGAATATTATTGAGTATCTGTATTTATGGAGGTTGTGACAGCAGGAGGCAAAAGAGTTGTCTGATATAAAACTGGTTATTCTCCTTTACTGACCTGTGGCCATAGGCCTTAATCCTGTTAATGGTTGCTGCTCTGTATTCTACTAACTTTTTATATCCATAATCTTCTTGTTTCTTTGTGCCAAGAGTCTTACAATAGTATTATATTTGCCTAAGTCACATCCTGTTGCTAACTGCCAAAGTAAAGACTTATTTGATTACTGTGTCCTAATTTGGTGTCTGTGTATTGCATTTGCTATTGTTGAAATGTCCAAACCCAAGGTGTCAGAGGTATCAGGGGACTTGCAAGGTCAGGGCAATCATTGGGGTCAAGTATCATTAAGCGGCCCTCATGGGGGTAGCGCCACATATATTATAATGATAATTATAATTAATATAATGAGCAGACCCCAGCAGTCAGTACTCAAAGTAAAATAATTGATTTGTGGAGGGCTGATCTCTAACAGTCTAATATAACACGTCCCCAGTCTCTGACAATCTCCTGCAGCACACCTCCAGTCTCCAACCACATCTGTAGCATGTCTGCAGTTATCAATCATCATACAATGGCAGGCTAAAAGCCGCTTGAGACACTCATATTGTACAGTGACAGCAATCCAAGGACTGACAGGTTGGGCCTATAATAACTGGTATGTTCTCCAAGGGCTGTTGGCTTACTGAACAGAGTATCTCAGGCTTGTATAGCCTGGAATGTAAGCTTACTGGCTTAATGAGCAAGTTCACCTTTGTTGATATGACGAAGCAGATGTACGACAAGCTGCTGTTTGTACCACTCTTTACAGATCATATGTATTGTGCAGAGCAGGGCACTGCAGTCTACTCCTCAGCATGTAACAAGGCTTGTGTAAAGAAGCTTACTATCCCTACGTCAAAGGCTGAGACAAGGAACCCTGTAGATCCCGGTGTGTCCAGCAGGGCCTATGACAGGTGACTGACACTCCACATAATGGAAAGGGACAAGATCATCTTTCTAATAGGAGACACCTGCAAAAGATTAAATGTTCTTAATTAGAATTCCATTACTTCTCTATTGGGCTTATTTCAAAAGGTGAAAAGTTATCCTTGGCGAGTGGACATGCAGTCACTAACCAACCGACAAAAGCCTTCTGATGGATATTGGTATTTTACAAACATGAAACTGGCTGAGCAAGATTAGTCCTATGGAAAGGGGGGGGGGGGGGTGTATACATGGAGAAAAGGGGTCACGGTGACACCCCTGATGCTGACATAGCTCAATACCAACTGACTAGAAGAATCCAGCTCCACCAGTTAATTTGACCTGTCAGTCAGGGGATTTCTGGAGAGGTTGGGATGTGCAAACATACATGTCATTGTTATCCAAGTCCTAATGCAATGTGAAAAGTGCTGCAACTTACAGCAGCCAATCAGAAATCACCTTTTATTGTTCTTATTGTCCATTAATTTACAGCATTGTTTGTATTGTCTTTGATGGAATAATGGCCCAAAACAAGTTTTTCTTTTCATTTCCTAATCAACAGCAGAAAAATAGGACTTTAAGCATCCACTCCATATACCCATGCTCACATTTTTTAGAAATCATTCTGGAAGAGGTAGTCACCCTTGAAATCTAGCTGGTCCAGGGAACAGGTCTGTCTTGTTTTTTTGACCAAACTTCCAGCTCTACTTTAAATAGTCCACTTGTCTAAAGGACCACCGTTTTGTAAAAAGTGGTTAAGGACTCATGTTTGAATATGCCTGATCTTTAAAAACATGGGGCATCTACCGATCAACAAATGATGTGTTGTACAGTAAATGAGTATGGTTTTCTTAACAAGAGCCTGGAAGGTCTGAAGTAACCAAGGCCCCTTTCACACGGGACGGATCAGTAATGATCTGCCCCGTGAAGATCCGCTCGCTCAGCGGGGATCGCTCCGTTGTCCCCGCTGAGCCGGCTGCAGACAGGGCGGTCTCCGCACACTGTGCGGGGACCGCCCTGTCAGCTCTCCGCTCTCCTCTATGGGGATCGGACGAGCACGGACCGTCTGTCCGTGTTCGTCCTATCCGCTCTGCAGACGGATAGAAAAATAGGATTTTCCTCCGTCTGCAGAATCGGACAGTATCGGAGCCGGACGAAATCGGGTGTCTGCGGATGCTCATCCGCAGACACCCGCTATCCCATAGGGATGAATGTATGTCCGTATTTCATCCGCAAATGGATGGATGAAATACGGACATATCGTCCGCATGTGTGAAAGGGGCCCAAGAGAATCCGGTCTTGTGGATATCGCCAAGCAGGCTGAAAGATCCAGGTATCCTACAAGTGTTCTACAGCTTAGTTTCCTACGTGTTCTGCAACAACGTCTGTGACAAAGACTTTGTTCTTGAGTAAACACCTTGTTGGCTGCTAGACCTTGTGAGAGAGGGACTGTCCAACCTGAGTGCTCATCCAGCTGCTAATGGCTATTCTCTGGATACAGTCAAAGTGAGCAAGTTCCTTGACGTTTATAGACTTTGACATTGAGAGTACCTGAATTCCTTCCCAACCCTCTGATCCCAAGTTAAAAGACTGTTCAATGGTTGAAGTTTGCAAATAAAATCCATTCAAGTGGATCTATTGTCAGTCTCAAGTTACTGGGTCATCTACCATGGAACATCCCCTAGACCTGCAACAAGAAGAAGCAGAAGGTAACGGTAAGCCCAAAAAATAACCAGCAGCTCCTTTTGAGGTTTAGTGTTACACATACATTTTTTTTGCATTGGTCTTTGCTTCCTAAACATGTTGCCACGGGTTCTCTTCCTAATCTTATTCATCTGATGGTGTTGTGTGGGGAAATTAGCTGGTATGTGGGTGCCAGAGCAGTTGCTCATACTGACCCTCATGCAACTACACCCAACAAGATTGTTAATTAGACTATCCCGGTACTTGATAATCAAAGAAAATAAATGGTAATTAAAAATGTATAAAGTTTAATAAGGACAAAAAAACAGTTGCACAGACAACATTAAATTAAAACAATATATAGTGTACACCACAATTGATGAACTACTGGCGGGTTCCTCCGAAGAGTTTCAAATGAAAAGGAGTGTACATAGTTTCCTCAACTAGTTTCGCAGAAAAAAACGCTTCATCAGGAGCATGATCTATAAGACAAATAATAAATTTGAATAAACCATAAACAGAACAGAGCACAAAATTATATATATATATCTTGTGGTGGGGGTGAGATCAGCTCACCCCCACTACAAGAACAGATCGCAGACCAGTGGGCCCATTAATTCCCCCGATGATGGTGTAGTGTCCTGAATGCTGTGGAGAGAAGTACCAAATAATAATGGTGTGCTGTTTTCTGTAGAATCTTCCTGTAAGCCTGGCTTGATGACATACTCTACTTGGAGGGGGCATGTCCTTGATGCCCCGAGCAGTAAGTGGGTTTAATGACTTTGAGTGGTATTGTTGCAAGAGCTGTTTTTTTTTTTTTTTTTACAATGCCTGGGTGACATTTTTCTCCATTTTCATTTAAACATTGAGATGGGCTTCAACCTTTTTACTCTGTGCGCACCTCTTTCAAAGCATAAGGCAGTTCACTCACCAAATTACAATCTTTATGAAAGAACAATATTGTCTTCATAGGCAATGATATGAAAATGATATTGTTGAAGAGAAAAGAAGTACAGAGGGATCTGGAAGACATTGACATACATTTATGCTCTAAGCTACTTCTGCCCGCTGCCACTTGAACACTGGGTGATGGACATGAAACTGAGCCATCTATGCTCATGAACCTGATCTAGGAATAACACACCGGTAAAGGTCACCGAAGTTTGCATTTATTGTATACAAGAACCATAAGCATTGCAATGATAGTCTCTGCCCCAGGACCTCCCCGCTAACGCACTTTACCCAATAGTCATAGAGATCCCAATATGAGGGACAGTTGATGATTCATACTCTAAATGGTCTAAGGTTATTAGTGGTGTACCCCAAGGTTCAGTGTTGGGACCCTTACTTTTTAAAAAACTTTATAAAAGATCTAGGGTCTGGGATTAAAAGTACCATTTCAGTGTTTGCAGGTGACACAAAGCTATGCAGTGGAATAACATCTTTAGGGCTCCTTCACACGGACGATCCCCGCTGAGCAGGAAGATGAAAGGTCTGTCTCTGCACACTGTGCAGGGATGGACCTGTCAGAGCACAGCTCTGCCCTATGGAGGATCAGATGAAGACGGACCGTAGAGTCCGTCGTCACCCGATTTGATCTGCAGACGGATGGAAAAATAGATTTTTCCTCCGTCACACCTTTTCGGATTGGAGAGGGTTGGATGTCAGCGGACATGTCACCGCTGACATCCGTCCCTCCATAGACCTCTATGAAGTGTCCTTTCAGGTCCGCCTAAAAAACTGACAGTGGACCTGAACGGATCGTCCATGTGAAAAGGACCTTATAGGATATCTCTAACCTACAAGCACTGTTTAATTGGGCATCTAATGAGGTTTAATGTTGATAAATGTAAAGTTATGCACTTAGGGGCTAAGAATATGCATGCATCATACATACTGGGTGGAGTAAAACTGGGGGAATCAATGGTGGAGAAGGATCTGGGGGTTTTGGTAGATCATATGCTGAATAATAGTATGCAATGCAAAGCTGCAGTTTCCAAAGTGAGCAAAGTCCTTTCTTGTATTGACAGGTATGGACTCCAGAGAGAGAGCTATAATTTTGCCCCTGTACAAATCATTAGTAAGGCCTCATCTGAAATATGCAGTTCAGTTTTGGGCACCAGTTCTCAAAAAGGATATCGGGGAACTGGAGAAAGTGCAGAGAAGGGCAACCAAACTGATAAGAGGCATGGAGGAACTCAGCTATGAGGAAAGATTAGAGGAACTGAATTTATTCTCTCTTGAGAAGAGGAGATTAAGGGGGCATATGATCAACATGTATAAATAAATAAGTGGTCCATATAGTGAACTTGGGGTAGAGTTATTCACTTTCAGGTCATTGCGGAGGACAAGGGAGCACTATTTATGTCTGGGGAAAAAGAGATCTAACCTCCACATACAGAAAGGCTTCTTCAAAGTAAGAGCTGTGAAAATATGGAATAGACTCCCTCAAGCGCTGGTTCTGGCCAGCTCAGTAGATTGTTTTAAAAAAAGAGCTGGATGTATTGCACAAAATATATTTGGATATTAATTTTATAGCGGTAATAACACCTGGGTTGTTGATGCAAGGCATATCTGCCTTATGGAGGATCAGGTAGGATTTTTGTATCATAATTTATTGGGTTGTTTTTTTTGTTGTTTTTTTTTTTGCTTTTGTTTTCTTCTGAAAGGGCTGTAGGTATTGTGGATGTATTCTATTTGTATGCGTGTGTGTTTTTTTCTTTTTTTTTTATAAGTGAAAGTAAATGGACTAGTGTCTTTTTTTAACCTGACTAGCTATGTAACACATCTACCCACAGCCCTATCTGTACCACATTCAAGAAACAGAGAGAGCGGTTTCAATAGCTCTCTATTAATGAGTGATAAATCCCATTTACTATGTGTTATCTCCAGCCATAGTACACAACCACCCACCCAACATATAAATACTTGTACCCATTCGCTGGTGCCCACTGTCCTGTTCCCTACGTAGTACATCACATAACTAAATTTCAATTTTTATCACCAAAGGAGAAACCACATATGGAAACAGCACCTTCATACTCCTAATATACCTATCTTGCACTCTTGGTTGAGAAGCCCTTCACTAAGCTATAGTCTGACCTTCTTTTAAACTGCCCTTTTTGCCATGTAAATCTACTGTAAGAGGGACATTCACAAAGTATATTGATTCAGCAACAAAATCTGATGTTATAAAGCCTATGATGCTATTTACTAATTCAAAAGCCAAGTTTTTTTTTTTAATTTGCTTTCTTTATTGCTTCAAAGAATATGGCTACCAGCTACTCAGCCCTCACACCTCCATATTAAATATATTATTATAATATTCCAAATTAATTTTTGATTATTGTTCATTTGTTACTTTGTGTAAAGTATTGCATGTGTTCAAACAGAACTTTAACTAGTTATCAATGCATTGTGAAATAGAACCTCAACCTATCTTTAAATTAGACCATGTAATCTCCTCCAGAACAAAGAGTAAAAAGGGCAGTCCTATAAGCCAATAATATTCTACTGAATAATGCTATCAATCTATCACAGGGAGCATGTTAACAGGAGGAAAATTGGGAATGATCTCATCAGTGAATGGGGTGGAGTGTCCCTGACCAAGCTTTATTGCTTAGCTGCCATAAAGAATATTGTGATCAGGGACCCAGCTATGCTTTCTAACAGAGGTGCCTGGATCACGAGGCTTTCTAAATGGAATTACATATTGTTTGGCAGGCAAATGAGTTCACCCATATGTACTCCAAATGTCAATTCAGTTGTTTGCCTACACATCTGATCTTTAGCTTTTAGATTTGACATACAGACTGATTTAACGTGCCCTAGAAATATAGTCATTCCTCCCTCTCTCTTTATAGACAATACTTTACAAGCAAGACCAATCTATCATTTTGCATTAACGAAGAACACAAGGCCGCAAGGGTGATTTAAAAGAAAAAAAACCTCTTTGCTGCTAAAAGGATAAGCGACACTTTGCAGAAACGATAGTGTGAGCCTTTTTTCGATTGGCCACCTCCCCTCCTCGACTATAAAAATGGCAACGGATAGCAGGTAATGGACGCGCCACTACGGCGCCCAAGTGCCATCCTAATGGCTGCATGCATATGGAAGTCAGCCATAGTGGGTCGTAGTAATATCTGGCCCCCTGCCCCACCCTTGATAAAAGCTTAAGAGTCCTAATGATGGATTTCTATAATTCATTACAGTATGGGTATACCACAGGGGAACATTGCTAAGCTGTACTTACAGATAGAGTTAAGAGATTGCATCCGCCCGCAAATTCTTAGGCATTTATGGTTTTGGCACAGCTCACAATGCTCAGTCCTCAATTATAGGACACCTCAGAGTTCATTATTGCTCAATTACTCCCTCTCAACCATGCCAAATGTGATTCTGGCACAGAGCTCCAAAGATAAATTAGAAGGAAATGTTTGCAGTAATTCTCCACTCTCAATTCCCATCCCAGTACTCAGCGTTAAAGCCTGTCTCAGCATCTCGCGAGCTGTCACTCTGACTATAGGCTGCTCTTCCCATCTTCCACCTGTGCATCTCGTCTGAGGCCGGAGGGCCCATGTGTGTGTATCATTATCCCCACTAGATAGGGAACAGATGGGAGCGTTTTGGCTTCATCTGTAGAGGGTATTTGTCCCAAAAACTGCAATTTAACATGCAAAAGTTAACTCATTAGATAAAAGAACCTGTTACCGTAGACTTGGGATAATGTTATTCGGAATTTATAGGGGGTGTAGAAAATTGTAAGAGCTATTTCTGGTGTCCATGCCTCTGACTCAATGTAGTCCCCTGTGTTAAAAAATATAGACAAGTCCAAAAAGAAAATATTACTCCATCCAGCCTCTAAATCAAGGATGGTCTTCTTGGATTTGCTTCTTCTGCTGTTAAACACTTAGTAAGGCTTCTTTCACATGAGAGCAGTGGTCATCAACCTTGTCATCAGGGCCCACTAACAGGCCAGGTTTGCAACATAACTGAAAAACATCACAGGTGATATAATTTGCTGCTCAGTGATTGAGGACAGGGTTGATGACCACTGCATTAGAGGTACTACCATGCGCCCTCTGACAAGTGATGCGTAACAGTGATTGACAGGCATTCAGGAGGCATACTGCTATCTTCTGAGCACCTGTTTTTTTACTTTTATTTTTAAACTACGCAAAGGCAATTGTACATTGCAAGACTGTGCTGCAACTCCAAGCTTAGCATTCCACTTGAGGTTGCCATGCAGCCCTATCCAAACTCAATGTGCAAGTTTGACAGGTGGCCAAATTCTGCACCTTGAGTTAAAAATGCTGTAGCCGAAAAGCAAAGCATAGAAGCGATAGCATGTGTACAACGCTGTCTGGATGTAACATTACAATGTGGGTGGGTGGCTGGGGAAGCGGGCAGTAAAACTGCAGCTCGGCAACCTGCTTTTACATCTGCCTGTCCGAAAGAGCCCCTACGGCAGGAGTGTCAAACTCAATTTCATCGCAGGCTGCATCAGCATTATGGTTGTCCTCAAAGGGCCAATTGTTCCTTGAAGACTATATAAATTTATGCAGGGCTTTTTTTTTTCTCAGAGAAAAGAAGCAAACCAAATCCCCCACCAAACGACATCGAATGATGGGTGTGGCCAAATTGCACTAACAGTGGGATGATCTTAAAGGGGTAATAAATACCAGGAGTGTGATGTGTGTAGAGTTCTGGGGTTGGCTATGTACAGAGTGCAGAGTTCAGCTGTGTGCTACATACAGAATGCAGAGTTCAGGGGTGCTCTACATACAGAGTGCAGAGTTCAGGGGTGCGCTACATACAGAGTGTAGAGTTCAGGGGTGCTCTGCATACAGAGTGCAAAGTTCAGGGGTGCTGTAAATACAGAGTGCAGAGTTCAGGGGTGCGCTATATACAGAGTGAAGAATTCAGGGGTGCGCTACATACAGAGTTCAGAGTTCAGGGGTGTGCCACCTGCCAAGTGCAGAGTTCAGGGATGCGCTTCATACAGAGTTCATTGGTGCGCTACTTACAGACTGCAAAGTTCAGCGGTGCGCTACATACAGAGTGCAGAGTTCAAGGGTGCGCTACATACAGAGTGCAGATTTCAGGGGTGCGCCGCATGCCAAGTGCAGAGTTCAGGAAAGTGCTTCATACAGAGTTAATTGGTGCGCTACTTACAGACTGCAAAGTTCAGGGGTGCGCTACATACAGAGTGCAGAGTTCATGGGTAAGCTACCTACAAAGTGAAGAGTTCAGGAGTGTGCTACCTACAGAGTGCAGAGTTCAGGGGTGCGCTACATACAGAGTGCACTGTTCATGGTTAAGCTTCCTATAGAGTGCAGAGTTCAGGAGTGCGCTACCTACAGAGTGCAGGGTTTAGAGGTTTGCTATGCATAATGTGCAGAAATCAGCATTCTTTCATAGGCCGATCACATCTCACTTCTATCCTTCCGCCTGGGTGCGAGGGCCACATGAAACAGCCTAGAGGATTTGGCCCGCAGGCCTTGCGTATGACATATGTACCCTAAGGCATGCTGAATGCAAAGAGTAATTTAACTAATTCCCAATGGCTGAAAGCGCTGACCAGAGTGTTCTGGTGGGGGAGCTCCTGGTTTGAATGAAAAAAAAAAAACCTAACTGATGGTATGTACTAGGCTCTACACTCCATTATCCTCACCCACTGTACTCCTAATTCCGTTTCATTAACCTACCTAATCTAATGAGTGATGACTACTGATATTTTTGCATCCATTCAATGCAGAGGGAGAACATTTAACATTACTAATCCAAATACTAAAATCTCATATCTTTAATATGTTAAAGTGTTATTAAACCAAAAATGTAATATATTGCAGCTTACCAATTATTAAATGTGGTGGCTGCATTTGTTTTCTTTTTTGATTTTTCCCCCCTCTGTTTTCCACTGGTGATCTGGCCAGTGACACATCTCCTGTATAGTGAGACACAATTTAGGAGCACAGGAGGCACAGCAGACAGTCAGCCCATTGTGAGTCTGGGGAGGAGGAAGAATGTTAAATGTATTAGCAGATTTATAACCAATAACAAATTGAAGGCAAACTCCATCTTACACTTTATAATCAGTTACAGCAAAACAGTTTTTCTTTTGGGATAAAAGTTTTACATGAACAAACAAATTGATAATTTTAATCAACCCTGTTATAGTTATGTGGTTTTCCCCCCTCGGCACCCTTATACTTACCTTAGCTTGATCTCGCTCCAGCGCTGCGCATGAGAGCAGTGGCTCTCCCGGGTCTCTGTACCTACTCACAGGGCAGATTGATAGCAGCGAGACCCATTGACTCCTGCTCCCGTCAATCAAATCCTGTGACGAGGGAGTCCCGTTGTCCATGTCAGTAGCAGTGGTTTTCTATGGGGGGACTCAGTGGCAGGGGTGGCGGAGCGCTGGTGGGGTACCCAAGAAGAAGAGGATCAGGGCTGCTCTGTGCAAAACCAATACACGGAACAGGTTAGTATAACATGTTTGTTATTTTAATTTAAAAAGGAACCTTAAATATCACTTCCACAACCCCTTCACACCGACGTAAAGCATATTTGCGGCCTTCTGCTTTAAGTTGTTGTACCAGGGTGATGCCTGCAATACCGGTTTCTAGATTGGATATATACTGCTGCAAGGCGGCTCGACTGCGAAAACCGATGTACAATGTGAGCTTGAGATTTGCAGCCCTATCGAATTAATGTGCAGATTTGCTTGGGAGCATTCTTACCAACCACTCTCTGCCAATCCCTCCACTGGCTTCCAATTGCCAGCTAATTAAATAAAATACGAATTAAAATTAAAATACTAACAACATACAAAGCCATTCACAACTCTGCCCTGAGCTACATCACCAATCTTGTCTCCAAAGATCACACAAATGTTCCCGTCTGCTCCTCTCAAGAGCTCTTGCTCTCAGTCTCCCTTGTCTCCTCCTCCCATGCTTGTCTCCAGGACTTCTCCAGAGCCTTTCCCATCCTGTGGAACTCTCTACCTCAATCTGTCTGGCTATCTCCGACTATGGCTGCCTTTAGGCGATCCCTGAAAACTCATCTCTATCACACCTCCAACTTAACTGAACTTTTCTCACTTCCACCAGCTCATCCCACCCTCCTCCCCTCTCACCCTTTTGTACCACTTGCCCACCCTATTAGATTGTAAGCTCTCACAAGCACCCTCTTGTATTTCATTGTATTGTAACTGTGTTGTCTCACTTTATATTGTAAAGTGCTATATAAATCCTGAATAATAATAATTATTTAAAAGCAAAATGCATTGTGTGGCCTTAACTATGGCCAGCTGGATTAGAAAGGGTAACAAAGGGGGCTTTCGTGTACTTTTTTTTTGCAAGACTACCCCTAAAAAAACTGTGGGCTTTTGTTTCAGGGTTGTATTTGGGGGGTTTTATTTCATGTTGCTTTTTTATTTTATATTTATAAGGATTTTTGGGGTGCTCAAAGAGCAGCTGCCTTTTGTTTGCAGCACACCACTGCATTTTTGGAAATACATTTTCCTATCCCTGGGGCTTTTTGTTTCAGCGGGAACGCAATTCTGGCCCCTCTGCCACTGTATGTGCAATGGCAAGGGGTGCTGGGGTGTGCTGGAGGGTCTATTGTTGCTGGCTGCTGGGGTATCTATTATCTCTAGAGAGAATATATTTTTGCAGAAGGACTATTGCTGCTGGGAGGGATCTATTATTGAGGGAGGGGTCTATTGATGCTGGCTGCTGGGAGATCTATTGTTGCTGAGGAGAATCTATTTTGTTGGGGAGAGGTATTTTTTTGGAGGGGGAGGGTCTTGTTTCTGGGGGATCTATTGTTGCTGGGGGGAATCTATTATTGCTGGGGGGATCTATTACTGTTGGCTGCAGGGAATCTACATTTTTACTGCTTTCCCTTGTTATCATTAACAAATTCTAATTCTGTATTTTCCCAAAGGGTGTTTTACTGCAGTGCACTTGGCACTGTGTGAATTGAGTGAGGAGACAGCTCATACACACAGCGGGAGACATTGCAGGATCCAGGGGACAAGGTAAGTAATTTTCCCTGTATCCTGCGATGCGATCCCAAATCTGGCCTTGGGGTTACCGCTAATGGTACTGAAATTTCACCCCGAGCCAGACTCAGGAATCCCGCCACGGAGGTTAAATGAAAGTTAGGAATTGAGCAGTTAAACCTATTAATCATAAATAAAACTGTTCTGCTGGTAGCCAATTTTAAGCTGTTAAATCTCCTGCAGTATCTTAATTTGTATAGTAAAACCCCAGCCTGTACTTTATTTCCTGTAAGTTTAGGCCTAGCCTTGCTCAGTGAATTTGTCCTGCTGCTGGCTAAAGTTACATTACTGTAGCAAATCATCTGTCTTCGCTCTTTGACTGTGAAATATTTTGGCCTATTATCCCTAATAAAACCTGTGCTGTTTCTGGCCATTTTTGCAGTTGTATCCTCTGCAGTATTTCTTATTATAAAACAAACCCCAGACCGGTGCTCTTTGTCTCTAGTAAATTTGGGCCTAGCCTTTCTATTTAAAAGTGTCCAGTTTCTGGCTAATCTTACAGTGCTGTGTCATCTGGTATGTGTTAATTATTGACATAAATTGTCCAGCGGCAGGACGGTTTTGAATTAGCGAGAAGAGGGACAGCCTTAAAGCGGGGTTCCACCTTAAAGTGGAACTTCCGCTGATCGGAACCCTCCCCCCCTCCGGTGTCACAATTGGCACCTTTCAGGGGGGAGGTTGGTGGAGATACCTGTCAAAGACAGGTATTTACACCCACTTCCGGGCATAGACTCATATATTATAGCATATATTAAAAATAAAAAACTGAAAAATCACATGTACATAAGTATTTACAGCCTTTGCCATGATGCTCAAAATTGATCTCAGGTGCATCCTGTTTCCACTGATTATCCTTGAGATGTTTCTACAACTTGATTGGAGTCCACCTGTGGTAAATTCAGTTGATTGGACATAATTTGGAAATGCATACACCTGTCTATATAAGGTCCCACAGTTAACAGTACATGTCAGAGCACAAACCAAGCCATGAAGTCCAAGGAATTGTTTGTAGATCACCTGAGACAGAATTTTATCGAGGCACAGATCTGGGGAAGGGTACAGAAACATTTCTGCAGCATTGAAGGGTCCCAATGAGAACAGTGGCCTCCATCATTCGTAAATAAAAAGCGGGCCCCCCGGCCAAACTGAGCAATAGGGGGAAAAGGGCCTTAGTCAGGGAGATGACCAAGAACCTGATGGTCACTCTGACAGAGCATTTCTCTGTGGAGAGAGGAGAACCTTCCAGAAAAACAACCATCTCTGCAGCATTCCACTAATCAGGTTGGTATGGTAGAATGGCCAGACAGAAGTCACTCTCCAGTAAAAAGCACATGCCAGCCTGCCTGGAGTTTGCCAATAGACACTTGAAGGACTCTCAGACCATGAGAAACAAAATTCTCGTGTCTAGTCCACTTTCCCCTACAGATGGGAACGTACCTCCCTCAAATACCTAGGGGTCCACATCACCCCCTTTTTCGGCTCTCTGTACCAAGCCAACTTTCCCCCCATGTTTAAATCGATTAGAGAACTTATTAAAAAATGGAAGCCCCACCAGATCTCCCTCCTGGGACGGATTGCGTCTATTAAGATGGTTATTCTCCCAAAGCTCCTTTACCTCTTCCAGACCCTGCCCATCCCAGTCCCCTACACCCATCTCCGCAAACTGAAAAAGCGACACACTGAGGTTCGTATGGAACTACAAAAGACACAGAATCCCTAGTTCGGTCATGATGGCACCCTGAGTGGACGGGGGCCTGGCATTCCCAAATTTAGTAAGGTACTACCAAGCCACCCAATTGAGGGCAATACGCTCATAGTTCTCCTAGAGGTCCTATAATAAATAGACGGAAATTGAAAAAATATGGTTAGCCCCAGTACACCCAAATAGCCTTTTATGGAACATGAATGTGGAGGTGTCTCCCGACCGAATGCTGGCTTCAATGTCCCAGCTACGGCAGCTCTGGCATAAAGTATCCTGCCCTGACGTTCTTCAATCTGAATGCTCAGTGATGAATTCCTTCCTTTGTAACCCTAAAATGTCATCTAGCCTGACTCACCAGATGTCCTGGCCCTGGGCCTCACGGAACTTATTCCACTTCGGGCACCTGGTGAACCCCAGAACCGTAGGCTGCTGACCTTCCCAGATCTCCAAACCAAACACGATTTGCCAGATGTTTTTTAGCTACCTACAGATCAGGTATTTTGCCCAGACTATAGCCCCGAACTTACAATTTGCCCCACCCTCTCCATTTGAACGGATTATACTAGAAGGGCGAGACTGCAGGAGCCTGATATCGGATATATATATATATATATATATATATATATATATATATATATATATATATATATATATATATTAGCTTCTAAATGCATACCCGATAGCTACGAAGGGCAAGCATGCTTACATGATAAGGTGGGAGAGAGAGTTGGGAGAACAACTCCCTTTGGAGGCATGGCAGGCGGTTTGGAGGCAGGCAGCCAAGAGTTTCATATGCACTCTTTATAAGGAAAACTCATACAAGATACTCTACTTTTGGATTTACATGCCTGTAGTACTCCACAAAATCTACCCCTCCACCTCTGACAGATGCTGGCGATGCCACTGCGGCAAGCTCTCTCTTCCACATTTATTGGACATGTCCCCTAATAGCCCCATATTGGACTTCCGTCCAACAATTACTGACCTGCCTCTTTGAAACTCCTACACCATTTACTCTAAAATTGTATTTGGCCTCTCTCAACCAAAAATGTCCCCCCTTCCCAAGAAGCCCTGTACACCAGGATAAAAGATGTTGAACTTATGGAAAAAGTGACCAGCAGAATTAAGGATAAACTGGACGAACACAACGCAATCTGGGAGCGGTGGCGTCTACGGGAGGACACGCTGTGAGCAGGTATGGGAGCCGGGACGGCTGTCTATCACCCTATCCGTACCCTACCCTTCTCCCTCTTTGTTTCTCTTCATCTCCCCTTTTTTACTTATTTTTCTCTCTCTCCCCTTTTTAGTCTCTTTCCTTCTCATTCCCCTTTCTTCTCTTCTTGATTCTAACCTCTGTTGTTCTTATGCGGCAGGTTATTACTGCAAGGTTATATGTGACATTAGAATTGAACATTAACCCGAGACGTTCTTTTATAAGATACAGCTTACAATTGATAAAGTTTGCATGCATAGTTAACCTTGGGATCACATACAATACGGACCCTGTACAATGTTCATTCTCATTCTTGGTACTGTTGATTTTTAGACTTTTTTTTTTTTTTGCACGTCTGTGTACTGTTAACCTTGTGAGATTACTAATAAAAATTTTAATTGAAAAAAAAAAAAAAAATTCTCATGTCTGATCAATCAAAGATTGAACTCTTTGGCCTGAATGACATGTGTCATGTCTGGAGGAAACCAGGCACCGCTCATCACCTGGCCAATACCATCCCTACAGTGAAGCATGGTGGTAGCATCATCATGCTGATGGGAAGGGGGATTATCTTGTAATGCTAGAGGGGAACGGGGACAGAGAGGGAGGTGAGTGAGAGAAGGGAGTTAGAGGGGCCTTTTTTTTTTTCGGGTGTGGGGGGGGGGATGAGGGTAGGCAAGGGTTGTTTAACTGGAATGTCAAATATAATTGTCTGAAGAGGCTGTGAAAGAAAGGCGTTTGAATAAATTGTACAAATTGTTTATTCAAATTGTATGCAAAAAGAGGAAAAAATAAAAAATCATCATGCTGATGTTTTCCAGCGGCAGGAACTGGGAGACTAGTCAGGATTGAGGGAAAGATTAATGCAGCAATGTACAGAGACATTCTTGATAAAAACCTGCTCTAGAGCGCTCTGGACCTCAGACTGGGGCAAAGGTTCATCTTCCAACAGCCCTAAACACACAGCCAAGATCACAAAGAAGGGGCTACAAGACACCTCTGTGAATGTTCTTGAGTGGCCCAGCCAGAGCCCAGACTTGAACCCGATTGAAAATCTCTGGAGAGATCTGAAAATGGCTGTTCACCAACTCTCCCCATCCAATCTGATGGCGCTTGAGAGGTCCTGCAAAGAAGAATGGGAGGGACTGCCCAAAAATAGAAAAATAGGAGTGCCAAGCTTGTAGAATCATACTCATAAAGACTTGAGGCTTTAATCGGTGCCAAAGGTGCTTCAACAAAGTATTGAGCAAAGGCTGTGAATAATTATGTACATGGGATTTTTTTTGTTTTGTATAAATTTGCACAGATTTCAAACAAACTTCTTAAACGTTGTCATTATGGGGTATTGTTGGTAAACTTTTGAGGAAAATAATGAATTTAATCCATTTTAGAATAAGGCTGTAACATAACATGTGGAAAAAGTGAAGCACTGTGAATACTTTCTGGATGCACTGTATAGGATTAAACTGATGTCTCAGTGTTACTCCAGTTTGAAATGATTGCTCACTTCTTTCTCAATAATGTTGGTATGCTGAGAATGATTTTTTTGTCACATAGATATTTGTCAGTTTATCAGACATCTGTGATACTTTGTTACATATATGGTTCAATTTGTGTACCAAATTTAATTAAAGCATCTTCAGACTGGAAGTTAGATTGCCCCCCCTAAAGCTTGGCATTGAGCTAGGACTTTGTAGATGCTTGCCGGGAATTTAATTCAAGGTAGACTAGGAAAACAAGAAATAAATCTGATTGGTTGCTACAGGGAGCACGGACACTTTCCCCCTCCCCAAGTGTTTATCCATGATGCCCATTACTGATTGACAACCTGCATTAGAAGCTGGGTAAGTGCAGAACAGGGGAGGCTTTAGATCTCCTGTAATATTGATAAGAACTGTAAATGGCTGGAATGACCCCCCACCACCACCTAATGCTCTTATAATGGAAGTTATTATAGGCAGCAGACCAGACTCATGCTCTCTCCCCATAGCCCATTTATTAGTGACAGCTAGCATCATGTCAAGTTGCAAAGAGAGATCTACAGAATGTAAGTAAGGTTTTAAAAGGTAGCATATAGCTGAGCCGGCCTCTTGTGGTCTATGATGTCACCTTAAGCACACATACCCCCTCTAAAGTGTATTTCTTACATCCAGCCATGTTTGAGCGTCCCCCTATAGGTTTGTCATATGGTCCTGTACACACAACATACCTAAAAATAATAGATAAATATTCTTACCTTTCCATTTTTTTCTTTGGTGTAGGTTTATAGAGGTATCAATAGGGAGCTTGTAATATTCAGAGTAAGGCCAGCCATACGAGGTTCGAATCTTGGGCAGTTCAGCAGGAATCGGCCAAGATTCCAACCGTTAATGGACAGGCTGAAGGTACCAAAGTTGACTGATCAATCTACTTGGGTATAACCACCCTGGCGGATTCTCTTGCGATTATCGCTAGCAGCTGCTAGTGATAATCACGTCTTATCTCAGCAGGGATAGCTTAACCCGCCAGAAGTCAATTGCCGATTCCCATCACCTGCGGTTGCAGGAAAGAAATTTGCACCGTGTTTGGCCAGCCTAACTTACATGGGACAGATTTCTATAAAAGTGCATTACCATCTTTAAAGCGGAGGTCCACCCTAAAGTGGACCTTCCGCTCATCGGAACCCTCCCCCCCTCCGGCGCCACAATTGGCACCTTTCAGGGGGGTGCAGGTACCTGTACAGTACAGGTATCTGCACCCACTTCCGGGATAGCTCTCTGCGGAAAGGGGCGTAGATTACGCCCCTTTCCGAAAGTCTCCCGCTGCCTGCTGGGAAACACACAGATCCCAGAGGCAGCGGGGACCGTCCTTATTGCGCAGCGCGACTCGCGCATGCGCAGTAGGGAACCGGGAAATGAAGCCGAAAGGCTCCACTTCCTGATTCCCATACCTAAGATGGCGGCGGCAGCACCCGAGAGACGATCGAGAAATCAGCTTCGGGTGCCGACATCGTGGGCGCGCTGGACAGGTAAGTGTCACTATTTTAAAAGTCAGCAGCTGCAGTATTTGTAGCTGCTGGCTTTTAAAGGAAAAAAAAAAAACGCGGAGTCCCGGCGGACTCCCGCTTTAACCTTCTTTTTGGGACAAATCGTATGCAAATTTAGCTTACAGCTCATGAAGATCTGCACGCACAGTACAGACAGGGTTAATTAAACATTTCCCAAGACCCCTTTATAAATATTACATAGGGAAAAAGCTCAGTTCTGGACATTTCAGAAAAGAGCATGTACAAAGGGTAAGAATTGTTTTTTTATTTATTTTTTAATCACTTGCCGCCCACCCACTGTTAAATGACAGCTGGGTGGTGCGGCTCTCGTTCTGAGTGAACTTCATCCCAGAATGACGGCGTGCAGCACAGCGATCGCAGTCGCACTGTGTTTCTAGTACACGGCACAACCCCGATCTGTATAAAGAGCTGCGGCTCTTTAACCATGTGATTGGCTGTGTCCAATCACAGTCGGTCACATGTAAGCACGGAGATCGGTAGTCGGCGCTCCTCGCCTCAGACTGGTAGAGTGCGAAAAGCCGATGAGCGGCATCTCCTCACAGGGGACAGCTAGGTATGTAATCAGGGCACTGATCATCAGTGCCCTGATTACAATGATTGCCCACCACTAATAGCAATGCCAGTCAGTGCTGGCTATCTGTGCCCACTAGTGCCAGCTATCACTGCGGCATATTCATGCCACCTCATCCGTGCCAGAGAAAAATTACTTATTTACAAAATTTACTGACAAACTAAGAAAAAAAAAATGATTTTTTCAAATTTTTTTTTAGGAAAAAACAAACAAAAAAACAGGAGTGATTAAATAACCTCAAAAGAAAGCTGTATTTGTGTGAAGAAAATAATAACAATTTCACATGGTTACAGTTTAGTTAAAATTTAGCTTGGATGCAGTGTTGTATGACCGCGCAATTGCCAAAGTGTGACAGCGCTGAAAAATGGCCTGGGCAGGAAGGGGTGTAAATGAAGTGCCCAGTATTGAGATGGTTAAATATGGATGTTTTGCTACGTGAATGAGAAGATGTAACAAATATAAAATACAGTTCCTTGAAAAAGTATTCATACCCATTGATATTTCACACATTTTGTTACAACCAAAAATATAAATGTATTTTATTGGGATTTTGTGTCATAGACCAACACAAAGTGGCACATAATTGTGGAGTGGAAGGAAAATGATAAACCGTTTTCCATTTTTTTTTTTTACAAATGCATATCTGAAAAATTTGGCTCGCATTTGTATTCAATTCAGCCTCCTTTACTCCGATACCCCCAAACTAAAATCTAGTGGAAGCAATTGCCTCCAGAAGTCACCCAATTAGTAAATAAAGTCCACCTATGTGTAATTTAATCTCATAAATACAGCTGTTTCTGTGAAGCCCTCAGAGGTTTGAATGTCCCAAGTTGATTGGTCAATTTAGGTATAACCAGCCTACCGGACTTACTTCTGATTATAGCAAGTGGCTGTTATAACCTATAGTGATAATCATGGTCTTCTCGGCAGGAGGAATTCACCTGTCAGCGCTGATGGGGGAATAGTCTATGGCCTGCCTAACACACCCTGAAATCACCGATATACAAGCACTTTTAGTACATCAAAATTATAATCAATAAGACTCCACATCTCAACTCTAGGCTGAGAAGCCTGAAATAAAAAAAATTATCTTGGCTTCCCAGCTGAGGCGGCGCCATTTATTTGAATGCAGAGGCCGAGCGTGACATCATAACATCGCACCCAGCCTACGAACGATCAGACTCGAGAAACCATCTGGTCAGCCAAAAATCTCTATGGTAAGCATCTGGGGCTGGCAGATCCATTCTACGACTCACCGATGGAAGCGGCGAGTCGGTAGAAGCACCGGAGAGTGGCGGGAGGGGTATGTACTCTCTTGCCACATGCAAGAACGATCAAGCGGTGGAACAGCCACCACATTTGAACCTATGGTTTAGGGAATAGTTGGTTGAAAAAGACTATATCTGAATGATGGCTGTAGCTGCAGGCATCATTCAGATATCCCTGCTCAAAGTCAATGACGTCCTATTACGTACCTTGGGCGGGAAGTAGATAAGGGTTTTGTAGTTCATGGTAGACTATTTGGGAAAGTTGGTTTTAGATTGAATTTCAGAACACAAATTTACAAGGGTGTTGGAATTTCATCAGCATCAACAGGTATTGTTCATGCAAAAAAATGTACTTGATATTAATAAAACCATGAATGCAGCCCCCACATCTAAGGACTAGTAACATTTTCGTTATTGGGTTCAGTGTACATTAAGGGATTAAATTTAACCACTTGCTGCCTGCCATATAGCAAAATGACAGCAGCAAAGTGGTTTCAATATCCTGACCGGACATCATACGACATCACCAGGTTATCAAGCCGCTGTGCGCACCTGGGGGCACGCATCACAGTGATCGTTGTTGCAGTGTCAGACTGACACAACACAACAACGACCTAGGTAAAGAGTCTGACAGACACTTTACCACATGATCAGCCTTTGTGCAATCACAGCTGATCACAGTGTAAACAGGAAGAGCCATTGATCGACTTTTCCTCATTCGCATCTGTACGTGAGTAGAGGAAAGCCGATCAGCTGCTCCTCCGACGGGGAGGGGCTGTGCTGGTTATCACACTGGAGCACCAGGGAAGTCACCACCAAGTATGCCATCCTAGACCACCAGGGATGCCAAACAGTGGCCACAAAGGGAATCACTGATTAGCATCCAACCGTACCAATTAGTGTACATCAGTGCCACCTATCAGTGCTGCTTATCAGTGCCCATCAGTGAAGGAGAAAACTTATTTACAAAGTTTTTTTTTTTTTTAACAAAAACCTTTTTTTTTTCAAAATTAGTTTAATTTGTTTAGCAGAAAACAAAAATTGTAGAGGTGATTAAATACTATCAAAAGAAAGCTCAATGTGGCAACAAAATTATAAAAATGTAGTTTGGGTACAGTGTTGTATGACTGTGTAATTGTCAAAGTACAACAGAGTTGAAAGCTGAAAATTGGTCTGAGCAGGAAGGTGTATAAGTGCCTGATATTGAAGTGGTTAAAAATGTTTTCTGGATACAGGGAAACACGGAAATAAATGTACTTTACAGAAATGGCAAAAGGTTTGCACTTCAAGGGCCAGCTATTGGGCACTATGCAACAATGTTCAGGACAAGCCCACCAATGAGTATGTATTAATTTAGTGCGCCCCCTTCTTCCTTAACCACTTCAGCTCCAGAAGCTTTACCGCCCTTCATGACCAGACCATTTTTTGTGATACACCACTGCATTCATTTAACTGACAATTGTGCGGTCATGCGATGCTTTACCCAAACAACATGTATGTCCTTTTTTCCCCACAAATGGAGCTTTCTTTTGGCGATATTTGATCACCTCTGCAGGTTTAATTTGTTTTGCACTATTTAAAAAAAACCAAAAAATAAAAAAAAAAACACCCTCATTATGTCTTACTTTCTGCTATAAAACACATTAAAGTAAATGGGAAAAAAAAATAAAAATAAAATAAAAATGTCTTCATAAATTTAGGCCAATATGTATTCGTATGTATGTAAGCGTATATTGATTGGTTTGTGCAAAAGTAATAGGGTTTACAAACTATGGAATATACTAAGGATTTTTTTTTTTTAAACTAGTTATGGCAGCGATCAGCGACTTATAGCAGGACTGCGTCATTGTGGTGGCCAAATCGGACTCAAAGTGACACTTTTTGGGGACCTGTGACACTAATAGTGATCAGTGCTCAAAAATGCACTGTCCCTGTACTAATGACACTGGCAGGGAAGGGGTTAACGTCAGGGGCAAAGGGTTAAATGTGTGCCTAGAGCAGTGATGGCGAACCTTGGCACCCCCCCAGATGTTTTGGAACTAAATTTCCCATGATGCTCATCTACATTGCAGAATTTGAGAATCATGGGAAATGTAGTTCCAAAACATGTGCGGTGCCAAGGTTCACCATCACTGGCCTAGAGTGTGCTTATACTATGCGTAGACCGATCCGTGTTACTGCTTTGTAGTAACATAGGATTACAACCTTGCCTTCTCACAGAACGGCAATCTGCTTGTTTACATAGGCAGACCGCTATGCTACCCGTGTCCTGACCGATCGGCGGGTCCAGGCAGACATTGCGTCCACTGGACCCGCTGATTGGCTTACGCTGTCAACGGATTTGACTGCGGCGTGTCCCAGACCCCGAAGTACATGATCATGTACAGGTACTTAATCCTGCTCAGGGGAACCGCCTACATACAGTATAAGGTCGGCAAGCGGTTAAAAAATTTTTTTTTATAAAGCAAGCTTTAGTAGAACATAGCACATATTCCAGTGCTTTGAAAATAGACATTAGTTTAGGATGAACATTGATAATGAATTTGTGGAGTTGATTAAGGCTGGGTTCACACTGGTACAACATGACTGTTGTACGACTGTCATCCTAGTCTGACTTGTCCTTTGACCAATCAAAAACAATCCCAGTGTGACAAATTCCTTTTACTGCTGCTGTAATCACCATGTCGGATGGTTAGGACAAGGATCTGACTTCAATGATATTCAATGGGCTGAAGTAGGTCCAAAGTAGTGCAGGAATATTTTTTCAAAGTCGGGCCAACTTATGCAAGACCAGTTAAGACGGCTCTTATAGGGAACCATATTTATACACGTTATGTGCTCCAAAAGTTGGAGTGTTTGTCTTACCAGTGTGAAACCAGCCTTACTAAAAGTAGTGTGTGCAAAATATGGTGCCGTTGTGCATGTTAGCCAATCAGCTTCTAACTTAAGCCTGTTCAATTAAGCTTTGACAAAAAAAAAAAAAAAACTGGAGGCAGATTGGTTACTATGCAGAGCTTCACCTGATTTTGCACTTTTCTTTATGAGTAAAATCAACTCCATTGTGTTACTTTTCTAAGGTCCTGCAAAATTTATGTTAAATATTTTATTTTTTATATGCAAATACTCGGAGCAACTCTCAAAATTAAAGAGACAAAAACATTTTATTCCACAAGCAGACCTGTGGCATTTTTATTATATAGAGTGTAAAATGCAGTTGTCAGGTAAGACATTTCTCTGTAACATACTCAATATTATCCAATTGTGATTTTTTTTTAATAGTTAAACAAATTTTAGGCATAAAAGAACAAAAAGTAAAAGTCAACCCCCCTTTTTCCAAAAAACGGAATGTTCCCATGGATTAAATTTTTAAATTCACACACAAAAAAAAATTAGCTTGTATTCCGTTTAAAAACAAACAAAAAAAATAAAAAATACAGTCGTCATCTGTACAAGAAGAAAAAAAAAACAAAAAAAAAAAAAAAAGCTACAAACATTCAAAATCATATCCCTTTTATTAAATCAAAAGTATTTTTTAGCACATACTGTGGTTAATACTAGAATTTATTTTCTATGATAAATTTGACAATTAGATATGAAAATATTTAAAACAAAAAACACAAAAAACCAAACCCTGGAGTTAAAAAATAGTTATAATGATTCTTTTTTAAACGTCTCCATACTGGTAAATGTTCCACAGTGTTTACATTAAAGATTTTAACAGCTGAATTCTTTCATATTAAAAATAATAGCATTTATTTTTTTCTGACAGCACAAAAAAGGTAATTTTCCCCGTTATCGCTTGGAAGCCTGATATACATAGGCAACTGAATAATTGATAAACATTGCTTTATAAAATACACCCCTCCTCTGCCAGAGGGACTTGGGTTACATTGCACTGCGATGTATAGCAATTCCCTCTGGAAGAAGAGGAGTTAACAATCATTTTTTATATTAACGCTTCAAAACCCTGGTTATTATACAAACAAAGCCTACAAAATATGGCCCTGCTCCCCCCTCCCTTTATAACCCCTACACACAATACTTGTCTCAAGAAATAGATTCATATATTCACTTTTCAGAATGAACAATCATTTCCAAGTAACAGATTGATAATTCTCTTTAAAAAATATAACAAAAAAACAATGCAATAAAATCAAATACAGTCTTAATACCAGAGAAAAATTAGACGTAAAACATTTAAAGAATTTACAGTTAAGAATATTTAAATACACATTTAAAAATTTCTTTTTATAGAGGTGGTGTACATTTTTGTATCAATAAATTTGTTTAACTTTCATGATAAGACCTCCAAAGCTGCACTGTCCAATAGACAAAATGCTACACAAAAAAAAAAAAATTGAGACAAATATCTTGTAATATCAGCACCAAGGGGGGGCAGGGGTACACAGTGGAGGAATATAAATTTACATACGTCATTTTTTTTGGTTGATTTTTTTTTTCTTCAATGTAATCGGTTCCAAAAAGAATTCATGTTAACACTTTTTTTTTTTTCAAGGGTAGCAAACAAAAATGCAAAGAAAAAACAAAACAAAAAAAAAAACAAAAAAATAAACCCAGCACATTTAAATCTTTAGTTTTATTATATAATCCTGATTCTTAGCAAAGTTCAGTATAGATTTAACTCTAGGACTAGTGTTGTAAAAACAAAGAAGTCTTCCTCAAACGCTGTCAAATCTATGAACGTGTTACAAATTAGGGTTCTTCTCCTGCCTTGATTCCGAAGGGAGAAAAAAAAAAAATCATCAACTGGACAATTGTTCTACTGCTCCTGCAAGGGGAAACAAGCAAAACGAGAATTTGCATGAAAATGAGGACCAAAGTATCATCTTTTATTATGAAGAAAAAAATAGTTTTATTAAGTAAAATGCGACTTTAAAAATATTTTATTTTGATACATTAATTATATTCTGGCATTAAGGAGCAAATGATAAAATTATTGCATCTAATAAACACTCAATTAAAAACAGGAAAACATTTTATAAAAATAAACCACTTTTAAAAACTGAATTGCAATGTACAAGAATAAAATGTCGTGTCTGCTTTAAAAGACTAGAAAAAAAAAACAAAAGAGAAAAACACAACTTACGGAGAAATGATATTGACGGTACATTTTGTTCTTGAGGTCTGTTTTTAATCAGCTTTTTTTTATATTTAAGTCTTGTTTACACCAGCAGAAGGTGTTAAAATGCATTGTCGCACAGAACAATACAAAATCAACATAAGCCATGCAAACACATGAACTATGGTGGGAACAAGCCTCGGACATGGAGTTAAAAATTAAATTTCTGAAAAGGTAGATTAAAATAAACTCGCACAATGATGCAATTTTTAAAACAGAAGCATATAAAAAATAGGTAGGGCGTATTTTCACAGTTGTCAAATAGTCGAGCATTGCAAAAGACAGTTCTGGATTTTTATTGGACATTTTACAATATTATTATATTTATTATTAGCATAATATAATATTGCAAGGTCTTATTGGAAATATGACTATTGTACACAAGACCAATTTTACAATAAAAAATTGCTTTGCTATATAAAAACCACTAACTGGCCTTCAGGCTTTTCAAGTTATTTATTGAACAGCATTATTTAGAGGCCAAGCGTCAAAACTGAACTTTTAAAAGTTAAAGTCCTGCTAGGCAGTGCATAGGTTAGTCTCAACCCAAGTTACTCTTGCTAGACAGGTTGGTTTGCATGTAAAATTTTGAGAAAAATAGATTAACACTGTCATTGTAAGTAGTGCCCAGAATACAATAGTTTAGTAACAGTTGTAACTTGAAAATCCAGAAAATGACAGCTGGATCGCGTGCATCCTCTCTTCGGTCTTCAGAAACCCCCCTACTACACCACTACTCTTCTGCTGGGACACAAGACATAACTCACCTGGCTATGGGCTTGCCCCTGGCCCAATGACTGTCCGTAGTACGCAGCCTGTTGTCTGTAATACTCTGCCCATGCCAACGTGTAATCTGGTTGGGAGCTTGGCTGTGAGGTGGCGCTGGCAGCCTGGGCTGAAAAGACATCAAAAAGGAAAAGAATTGACTATGGGCAGCAGCAGAGTCATTAGATGGTGTGGAGATTGACACAGGACACACAGCTCCCAGATGAACATATCTCATCTAGTTAAGAGCAGCAAATGACAACAGTGTGGTATGGAAACACTCACTCTGCTTCTTGTAATACTCCTCCCATGCCTTGCTGTAGTCTGGCTGCGCGTTCTGCTGCTGGCTCTGTTGACCTGAAAACAGAATGGGGAAAAAAAAAAAAAAATAATAATAAAAAAAAAAAGTAATAGGCCGATGCCATGCACCACTTGCACAAATTGTATAAGGACACTTATCTCCCCCCCCCCCCACCAAATAGCTGAAGGGGTCAGTCCATCCAAAACTCCTATTTCAGTCCTGGAGATTAACGGATTTGTATTTTTATTTGTTGTGATTTTTTTCCTTCTGTAGTTTATGCCGTCTCCTCTTAGATCCTGAAGAAAAGGTCTAACAAGTCTGGGAAGACTTTTCACCACTGGAGCCTCTAAGGCCAACCATAGACTTAAATTACTTTCCTTCAACCAGTGTTTATGTGGGAATCTCTACCATAGAGCCACTGTGTTCTCCTGGTAATGGGGGGGAGGGGAGCCGCCTCACCCACCAGGAGAATACATTGATTAGTGCTAGCACCTGTAACAGCCACTTGCAATAATCACATGTAAAATGTAGCAGGCTGTTTATACCCAAATTGATTGGTCGAGCTTTGCATTTCACAAATTATTATTATTGGGCTATCTGGTGGTCAGGAAACGGTCTGCTATTGATGATGTACACCAAGGTGTCAGGTGTTCAGCACGCCTTAGAGGTCTTGGTTTGCAAATCACAAGGTCACTTATGAATTCTCAGTGCAGTGGGGCCCAGTGATTGGCCTCTAACAAACTTGCAGCACAAGGAGGAGAGATAATGTAGCTAACCAGTATAATGCAATGATAAAGGTAATGAGCATTGGCAAGCTAGATCATATCACCGCACTACATTTGGGTGGCTATCAAGAGAGAACAAAAACCTCAGCCACTAGGGAAAAGAAAGGCCCATAAACACTGTTAGTCAACTGCAGTATTTCTGTTTCCTCCCACAACCAAAAGACATGCTGGTAGGTTAATTGGCCCTGTGTGAATGCATGTGAGTTGGGGACCTTAAAATCGCAAGCTCGTTGAGGGCAGCGACTAATGTGAATGTATAATATATGTAAAGTGCTGTATAAAATGATGGCGCTATACACCTATTATAAACACTTGAACTTTCCCACTCCCCAGGCTGATTGTTAATTTTCATAAGATTTCTGCATGTATTTCAGATTATCTTTTAAATGTAGATGATTGGCATTTTAAAATATATTGGAAACCATGGATGACACTCGAAGCTTGAGGTCACCCTCTTACAACTTAACGTCATACATGACCATGTTCAAATCGGTTAAATACACCCAACCAATGTCAATGGCTACCCCATCATCATCAAACTTGCTAGAGGTGAAGTTACACCTTAAGGACATAACTACAGAATTCTGCCTCTGCTCAGTTTAGGCAGAGTTGCATTAACAGACCCTCCACATGGCATTGACACATACATTCCTATTTGATGACATGAAGAGCAAGGGCAAGTTAAAGGGTAATCAATGATCATTTCTGATTGGTTTATTAAAGGCAGATTACAGTAGCTTATCTTATTAATTAAAACAGGAAATGAACCGCACTTCATTTTCCCATGCTCTTGCCTGCACCATTTGTTGCCTTGTACAATGAACTCAATATAATGTTGCACTGGAAAAAGAGCATAAATATACTGAATTATCCATCCTGGATCTGTTCAAACTAAAAGTTTATCGAGGAACAACCCTTTCCAAAAGCAGTTGGAGAGCACCATCCTTTTAAATTTTGACCGATGCCACAAGTCAGGCCCTGTCCATGTGTGAATAGCTTAGGGTCACAAAGTGCCCACCTGCTAATTCACACAATAGGGAGCTCCATCAATGGCTTTTCTTTGGGAAAGTCATTGAGGGACACGCCAATTAATAGACTGCAGGCCAGCATGTTTTACCTCATTGGATGCTTTATGTAGGAGGTGAAAGGGGGGATGTTAGAAGCAATAAAACTCTAAATGATTAGATCACTTATTAGGATGGCTGTGGGAGGTGAATGGACTCGCTCAATTTGTTCACCATTTGGGATGTGAATGGTTACAGACGCTCTCTGCTTGCATACAATATGGGCAGGGGAACAATAGCAGCTGCAATAAGGCTTGTTCTCACGTAACAGAAAGGAGAAAAGGATTGCATCAAAACAGGCCGCATCATCCAGCCTGGACCACTTGAGTCCACTTAAGGCGTACGCCTTGCCTAAACATGGCTAAGACTGCCATTTTGTGGAATGACTCATGGATTGCTCTGATCAGGTCTGGACACACCAGGCTTTAGTGTAAAGTTAGATTCAACTACATAAAGAACACGCAAATGCATAATTTGTTCATAAATTACGTTTTTTTTTGTCATCTGTATGGCTGAACAAATCTAAGTCCTTATATTAATATCTAGCAAACCTAACCAATTTGAAAGGTATATTACCTTTTTCTAAATAAAACAGGCTTTGGGGTGTGATAGGGAGGGACAAACCTCATCAGTAGACTTCTTTCAGGTAGTACTTTCAGGCAGACTAGTCTTTTCTGCTTGGATGAAAGCATCCTTCTAACAGAGGCTACACTGGCTGGCTGCTGGAAGGAACCTAAATTCCTGTTTGCCAACAAAAGCAAACATTTGTAGTATGTCAGTAAGGCCTCCTTCACTTGGGCAATGATGTGCACTGGATTTCAGCGACAAACATCCAGACTCTTAAGTGGCTGGGATGGCACGTGTACATGGACAGCTATGAATGCTCAGCCTGTATAAAGCAATAAGAGGCAGAGAGGTACCAACCCCATTTGCATGCATCCACACCTCCAGCAGTTACCTGTGGTTAAGGAAAGATTAAATGACCTCTGCACAGCCACAAAAACATCAGCCTCCAACCGCTGGTAGTGCAGATACATGGGAAGAGCCATAGCTATTCTCTCATAGCCATTTGCTCTGTATAGGCCAGTATTTACATACACCCGTAATCCCTGCCACAAGAACCCATTGATTGTTGCTGCTGGAATCCTGTGTATGCACAGAATAGTCCATGTGAGGGAGACCCTAAAGTGGTTGTAAAGGAGCTCAAGGTTTTTTACTTTCAGGATTTATTTGCACGAATGTAAAGATCTGTGTGCATCAGCCCCAAAAATACTTAGCCGAGCCCCAACTTGATCGAGTGATGTCCACAAGAGCAGCGTCTCTCCCTCCTGCTACTGTTGATCACAGCCGGTGAGCCAATGAGGGTAGAGCGGAGGCGGTGCTGAACCATACTACATGTGTGACTGGACACACGGAGCGGTGGTTTGGGAAGCTGCTTGCTTGGGGGGGGGGGGGGGGGACTCAGCAAGAGGGAGGGCCAGGAGAACCAGCGGGGGACCCGAGAAGAGGAGGATCAGGGTCGCTCTGTGCAAAACCATTAACACAGAGCAGGTATGAGATTTTTTTTTCCTGTTTCTCTGCCTTTAATATAAAAAAGTGTACTCATAAGATTGTTTTTAAATTTTGGATAGGATGGGTCACAAAACAAAGATTGCATGAAAAATATCCAGGGGAGCGAACGACAGCTGGGGATGGGACCAGGTAAGAGAACCCCTTGCTGTGCCTTGCATGAACACAGCAAACTATAACCAAGTAAACTATTTTTTTTTCCCCGAAGATTATACATTTAAAGTTCACCAGCACAAAGCTCTAGAAGCTATTAACCACTTCAACCCCGGACCATTTTGCTGGTCAAAGACCAGACCACTTTTTGCGATTCGGCACTGCGTCGCTTTAACTGACAATTGCGTGGTCATGCGACGTGCCTCCCAAACAAAATTGACGTCCTTTTTTTCCCACAAATAGAGCTTTCTTTTCACCTCTGCGGTTTTTATTTTTTGCACTAGAAACAAAAATAGAGTGACAATTTAAAAAAAAAAAAACGCATTATTTTTTACTTTTTGTTATAATAAATATCCCCCAAAAATATAGAAAACATTTTTTTCCCCTCAGTTTAGGCCGATACATATTCTTCTACATATTTTTGGTAAAAAACAAACAAAAAAAATAAAAATCGCAATAAGCGATTGATTGGTTTGCGCAAAAGTTATAGCATTTAAAAAATAGGGGATAGTTTTATGGCATTTTTATTCATTTTTTTTTAACTAGTAATGGCGGCGATCAACGATTTTTATTGTGACTGCGACATTATGGCGGACACATCGGACATTTGACACATTTTTGGGACCATTGTCATTTATACAGCAACCACCGCTATATAAATGCAGTGATTCCTGTGTAAATGACACTGGCAGTGAAGGGGTTAACCAGTGGGTGGCAGTGTAGGGGGTTAAGTGTTCCTAGGGGTGTGTTACTAACTGTGGGGGGGCTGGGCTCTCATTTAGTCAACACTGATCTCAGCGTCACTAGTTGCTAGGCAGAACAGGGAAATGCTGTTTACAGCGGCATTTCTCCGTTCAGCCGCCCCATGAGACGATCGCGGGTATGCCCGTGGCGATAGAGTCTGCGGGACCCGCGACCCGACTAGCGGGGGTCCCGACCGGCACGCGAGTGCGCCGCCGGCAGCGTGCTCGCAATGGCTGGGTGGCATTAAAGATTGGACGTACCTGTACGCCAATATGCCTACCCGTGCCGACGTACATCGCCGTGCGCCGGTCGGGGACCGGTTAAAAAAGATCTTAAAAAAGCAAAACAAACACAGATGCCCCGATTCTGTGTTTGATACATGTGGAAAAGACATGCTGCATCCAGGCCTAGGGTCCTTCCATGAGGGTGCAGATCCTGAACCAATATAGTCAGAACTAAAAATGTATTTCCCCCCACTGCTACAATTTCTACATTGTGATACACAAGGAAAAAAAATGAAATCCACCCAGGAAACAAAAAAAATAAAAAAATTGTAGATATAGGTTTTATAAAAGATGGTATTGGTACCTGAAACTACCCCCGATAGCTTTCTGGAAAACATGCTCAGCAGAAGAGCTGTATCGAGAGAGACTGACGTTGCCAACCTACACTCAAAATACTATGGCCGCATAGTGCTGTCACTCTAAGACTGCAAGTTTGTTGAAGGGAGACTAAACCCAAATAACCCCAACATTGTGGTAATGGTTCATTATGGAAGAAAAATTAGGTCATTATTCTGACTATACTTTTTAGGGTGTCTATGTGACAAGAATGGCAGAATGGAACCTTTTGGGAAGATCACAAGGAGAAAAAAAACCCCCCCCCAAAAAAAAAAAAACACACACCGTTAGGGCTTGGTCCTGCATTCACAAACTCAGGTGTGCGAGCTTGTTTCAATGATGGTCGGTGCAATGTAAACTAGCACAGAAGTCGAGGCCCCTGAGCACAGCCTGGAATTTAAAAGCGGATACAGATACCCAATGATGTCTTTTAACGACAAAACGTGTAGGGTAAAGTCACGGCATGCGATGTCATTGTGCACCAGGGCCACCTTGTTGGTTTGAAACAATACGCATACATATGCTGGTTTTAGATTGATGAATGTGACTGTAATACTTTGAATAAATGGTTGTCTGGTTTTACTACACTATGAGATGGCTCTGTTCGCTTTGATTTATACCTTTTTGGGAAAGATGCTAATTATCTGGTTAAACCGATTTAGACGATGGCGCAAGCAAGGCAAACTGTCCCATTCATCCCTGGAAGTCTGGTGGCCATCCTTGGGTCCATAACTGATATTTGACCATTCCTTAGGGTGGCCAAACCCTTATGTTAAGAGGCTGTGTGATTGGTTTGGTGGTGGAGGACGTCCTTATTCCATGTCTCATCTTAAGCACCATCACCCACGGGCCACAATATGAGGATTGTGACTGGACTAATTTAATTCTTATGTGGTTGCACGTTTAGAAACCGGTCACCTGTGATTATTAGCATTGCACCAACTACCATTTAATGCCATACACATTTGTTGCCAGCAAAAATTTTCTAGCTGCTTTTTGTAGAATTTACTATTTTGTGCCTTAGTGTGGGTATTATTTGTGGTTACATATACCTAAAGCCACCAGATAGTTTCAAAGGGCTGCTTTTTTTTGGTACAGGTTTATCTCAAGAGTACCTGCATCCTTTTTCAAAACCTTTGCAAGCTAAAACAGCGTGCGTCTCTTTAGCTGGAGTTGCCCTTTAACCTATCAGCTGACAACACTCCAAAAGCAGCCTTGCATGGAAAAGCCCCCTATTGTGAAAGCAGCCATTTACCTCAGAAAAAAGTACAAATATTTGTATACAGTCTCGTAAATAGCACCAACACCTAATGATACTTCTCTCCATTAGAGTGCAAGCAATGTGTGGGAGAGGGGGGGGGGGGGGGGGAATCATTTCACCTTGGAAAATGAATAGTGGCAGAGGAAAATTGATATGTATGACCACTAATGTATTGGTTTAGGATATTTCCTTATGCTCTGGCATGTGGTCATTAACATTCACAAGTACTATCATACAGTACGAGTCTTCAGCATCTGCAACAACAATAAACAGAAGATACTTCAGAGTCGGGTGCCTCGAGTGGTTCACCTTCACTAATGGATACAGGCCTCCTACATGCTTATAATCACACAAAGGGCAGTTTGCCAATAGCATTGGAAAAAAGAAACCTATCAGAAATAATTGCTCAGAGACCTGATTGGTTGCTGTGGCGCTTGCATATCACTACTGCAACGTGACTATCTGCCTCCTGACCTACCCTCCACAGCAGCAGACTGGGAAGGGATGGGTAGTGCTAGCAGCCAATCAGGCTGTGCTTTATGCACATTATGGTGACAGTAAACATGGTGTCAGGGCAGAGTTGATGACTGTTTGCTGCTGCTTCCTCATACTCCAATAGAGCAGCCTGGGATAAAGGAGGCGACACCACTATACACCTTAACTATCACAGAGGTGGTGGTGGCACACTCTTTGCTGTGCTATCTGGCAGGAGTTTGGATCACAAATATCAAATCCCTTGGCACAAAAGACAGAAGATTGTATGTTTAGAGCGCTAAGAGGTAGGGAAGATGCAATGTCTATTCCTCTCCTACCACTGAGTGTTTTAGGTCTATTCCTATGTGTATCCGGAGTGATTGAATGTCATCAAGGTGGACCATGCAGTTTAGGACGAGGGAGTGAGAGGTGTGTTAGGCTCAGCTGTGCCTAATATTATAAAGACACCCAACTATGCCATTACTTAAGGAGAATACAGCCAAAGCATTTATAGATCACAGGAGTGCAGTTTGTGCCCGATGTCGGCTGACGTCAGACAGTCAAGGCTGTAAAGAGATTGACCACATGATCAGAATTCCTCCAGTTCTCTGGACCAGCACCTGGTCCAGCCTCTTGGGTGATCCGCCGAGAGCCTGAGCCAGCCCCTCCACAGCTGTTTTTGGTAGATACACAGTACAATTGAAAAAGATCAGCCAAATTTAAATCTGATTGTATTACTACATAAAATGACCATAGCTACACTGGCAAGAAAAATAAAACTTATGTCAACCACTTGGTTTTCTGCAGTAATTTGCCAAACAATGAGATCTGATACTCATGTTTTGTCTACTGGTGCGACTTAAATAATATGCTTAAGCTGATACACAAGCATTCCAATTGGTTGTGTCTTTATTGAACACACCCATTAAATATTCGCAGTGATGGAGGAAAAGGTAAGTGCACCCTTGGAGTTAATAGCTGCTTTAACCTCCTTTAGCGTCAAGCATTTTTGGTAGCTCTGGATCAGAACTGCACAACATCCAGGAGGAATGTCTAACCATTCCTCTATGGGGTTAAGGTCTAGGCTCTGACTGGGCCACTCCAAAGTGCAAATTTCTTTTTTCTGAAGCCAGTCTGTCGTGGCTTTACTTAGGGTCATTGTCCTACTGCATCAAACTTCTAGTAAGCTTCAGCTGGCTGACAGCCCCTCCCCCCCTGACATTATCCTGTAGAATCTTTTGGTAAACATGGGAATTCTTTTTTCCCCTCAATGACGTTGAGTGGTCCAGGCCCAAGGCGGTGAAACAAGCCCAAATCGCAATGTTCTCGCCACCATATGGAATGAAGTTTGGATGTTGTAAACTGGTCTTTATTTTCACCATAGTGCCAAGTATTCTTCTCGAAAGATTCAACTTTTATTTGCTCAGTTCACAAAACATTTTCGCTGTAGCGCTGCAGTTTGCCATGGTGCTCTGTCAAATTTCAAGTTTGCAACAGTGTTTTTTTTTTTTGAGAGCAGAGGCTTCCTCCGTGGGGCTCATGAACAGGGATGTTTGGCAGTTACAGTTAAGTCTTCAAGACTTTACCAGTTATCTGTGGGTTCTTTACCTTATTGAGGATTCTGCATGGTGTCGCAAGAGCCATCCTATACTGTCTCCATTTATAGACAAATTGTCTGACTGATGGATGCCTAAACACTTTGAGATGGCTTTGCATCACCTTATAGCCTTAGGCAGATCAACTACTATTGATCGCATGTCTTCAGAGAGTTCCTTTTTGCGAGGCATGGTTCACATCAGCTGATGCTTCTTATAAACTACAATCTTAAAATGTTTTAGTATCTTACCAATCCAAACAGCTCTAAACCACACCTCCAAACTTATTTCATTATTTGGACTCCAGGTGTGCAAACTACTGACTACAAGTAGCTTTCATTTAAATAATTAGTCTCGTGGGTTCACTAACTTTATCCTTCAGCACTGGAATTTTAATTTAATCAGTTTAAAGCAGAGGTCCACCCTAAAGTGGACCTTCCGCTCATCGGAACCCTCCCCCCCCCCCTCCGGTGCCACAATCGGCACCTTTCAGGGGGGAGGGGGGTGCAGTTACCTGGATAATCCAGGTAACTGCACCCACTTCCGGGATAGCTCTCTGCGGAAAGGGGCGTAACTTACGCCCCTTTCCGCAAGTGCCCGCCCCTTCCCGCAAGTGCCCCGCTGCCTCTGGGATCTGTGTGTTTCCCAGCAGGCAGCGGGGCACTTGCGGGAAGGGGCGGGCACTTGCGGAAAGGGGCGATTCGCGCATGCGCAGTAGGGAACCGGGAAATGAAGCCGAAAGGCTCCATTTCCTGATTCCCATACCCAAGATGGCGGCGGCAGGATCCGACAGCCGACCTAGAGATCGGCTTCGGGTGCCGACATCGCGGGCGCGCTGGACAGGTAAGTGTCACTATTTTAAAAGTCAGCAGCTGCAGTATTTGTAGCTGCTGGCTTTTAAAAAACAAAAAACAAAAAAAAAAACAAAAAAAAAAAAAAAACGCGGAGTCCCGGTGGACTCCCGCTTTAAGCACATTGTGTTTGTCTATCAAATGTGACTTAGATGAGATCACATTTTATGGCAAATAAACTGAAGAAAACCAATTAATCTTAAGAGGTTCACCCACTATCAGTGTACTACTTATCTCACATCCATTTAATAACGGTACATTAATAGGTCCTAGCCACTGTGAACAAGCACAGGGGACAACCATACTGAATAAAAAAAACTGAACAAAAACAAAAAACTGAATATCTACAGTTTGTCTTGATGTCAAAGACCCACAATGCACATAGTAGCCAGAGCCTTGACATCTTTTGGCTAAAAAAAAAAAAAAAAAAGCTACTTTTTTCAGGACAGATTTGGGAGCACCAACAAGCAATACATGCAAGATTTCCAGCACTGAAAATGTTTGAACTATTGAATATCCATTTTATATAGAATTTATGCTAGCATGCAGTTTCTTATTTTGCCTATATTTTAGTGTATTGTAACTGCAGTCTCCCTTTATAATGTAAAAAAGCTACACAAACTGTAAGCACTATAAAAATACTGTATAAGAATGCCAAGGTTTGGTTAAAGATGCTGCTTTTTTGTACCACCTCTTGGGAATACAAGTTACTTGCCTATAAACCCAAATGCCTCTGGCTTCACTCTACATGTCAAAATGTTTGGATCAGCCAACCAAGGTTTTATTGACACATAGTACAAAGGATAAAGGTTACAGATTTTAATCCATCTACAAGTCTTCATTGACTTGTGCAGTCTTTTCAAATCTACACAATCTACTGCTGTTCCTGGTCTTGATTGATTTGGCCAATCCTTAATCTACAATTTCAGAGCATTTTGAGGTGTTTTTTTTTTTTTTTAAATATCCCTATCATTTCTATACAAAGAGCAATGTGCTTTGAGAATTTTTTGTATTTTAAACGAGCTGAATACTGGGAGTGCCCATATTCTTTAACCATTAATAAATGCAGGAATACGTTAATTGTAAAGGAAGCGCAGAGGTATGTGACCTGAGATTGACAGCCTGGCATCACCCAACCTAAGCTGTGAGAGGCAAGATGACACCCAATAACTGGGAAAAATGGCACAGTGTTTGACCTTTTCCAGATTAAGCCCCATTGTAGTATGTTTAAGTATAAGAGTTTGCATCTGCCTGTGATTTCTGTATGATGGAATATTTTAAAGATAACAATGTAGAGCGTTCGCCTCGACTTCAAAATATTTGGTAATGCTTTAAGAGTACTATTGCTTTAAGTGAAGTGTGAATTTTACCGACAGGTCCACTTTAATAAAATCTGGGGTGTCCAAAACAGCCACTCACCTGGAAGTTGCTGCGCAGGCTGCTGCCATGCTTGGTAAGTGCTACCCCAACCCTGCGTTAAAAACGCCTGAGGACCACTGGAAAGAGAGGAAGATGACAATCAGAATCTGCATTGGACTAAACTAACCCACACACAGACATGCTCTAAATCCAGTATTTCATTTTTAAACTGAGTGATTGAAAATGGTAAAGAAGTGTTCATATACCATACTGTGCAAAATGCCTGGAAAGAGATCGATATAAATACATATACACACACACACTAATCAGCCATGAAACTTTCCACCTAATAGTTATCAGGTCCGGCTTTTGCCGCAAAAAAAAAGCTGATCCACCGAGGTATGGATGCCACTAGACCTTGGAAGGTACAGTGCATCCGGAAAGTATTCAAAGCGCTTTACTTTTCCACTTTTTTGTTACAGCCTTATTCCAAAATGGAATTCATTATTTTCCTCAAAATTCTACAAACAATACCCCATAATGACAACATGAAAGTTTGTTTGAAATCTTTGCAAACTTAAAACAAAAAACAAACAAAAACACACCACACATGTACATCCGGGTTATTCACAGCCTTTGCTCAATACTTTGTTGAAACACCTTTGGCACCAATTACAGTCTCAAGTCTTTGAATATGATTCTACAAGCTTGACACACCTATTTTTGCGCAGTTTCTCCCATTCTTCGTTGCAGGACCTCTCAAGCTCCATCAGGTTGGATGGGGAGAATCGGATCACAACCATTTTTCAGATCTCTCCAGAAATGTTCAATTGGGTTCAAGTTTGGGCTACTCAAGGACATTCACAATGTTGTCCTGTAACCACTCCTGTGTTATCTTAGCTGTGTGCTTAGGGTCATTGTCCAGTTGGAAGATGAACCTTCGCCCCAGTCTGAGGTCCAAAGGACTCTGGAGCAGGTTTTCCTCAAGCATGTCTCTGTACATTGCTGCATTCAGCTTTCCTTCGACCCTGACTGGTTTCCCAGTTTCTGATACTGAAAAACCTCTCCACAGCAGGATGCTGCCACCATCATCCTTAACGGCCGGGATGGTATTGGCCAGGTGATGAGCGATGCCTGGTTTCCTCGAGACATGCTTGCCATTCAAGGCCAAAGAGTTTAAACTTTGTTAATTCAGACTAGAGAATTTTGTTTCTCATGGTCCGAGTCCTCCAGATGTGCTGTCATATGCCTTTTACTAAATTCTGTCTGAGGTCTACAGACAATTCCTTGGATGTCATGGCTTGGTTTGTGTTCTGACATGCACTGTTAACTGTGGGACCATCTATAGACAGGAGTGCACCTTTCCAAATCACGTCCAACTGAAATTACCACAGGTGGACTCCAATCAAGTTTTAGGAACATCTCAAGGAGGATCAGTGGAAACAGGATGCACCTGGGCCCAATTTAGAGTGTCGTGGTAAAGGCTGTATATACTAACATACATCAGATTTTTTTTTTTTATAAATTTGCAAAGATTTCAAACAAACTTTTCACATTGTCATTACGGGGTATTGTTTGTAGTATTTTGAGGAAAATACAGTTGTGCTTATGTTTTTTACCCTAACAGATTTTATGATTTCTTGGCCATTTTTCAGAGAAAATGAATGATAACACAAAAACATTTATTTTACTCATGGTTAGTGTCTGGCTGAAGCCATCATCAATCAACTGTGTTTACTCTTTTTAAAATCATAATCGCAACAGAAATTACCCAAATGACCCTGATCAAAAGTTTATATACCCTGGTGATTTTGGCCTGATAACATGCACATAAGTTGACACAAAGGGGTTTGAATGGCTATTAAAGGTAATGATCCTCACTTGTGATTTGTTTGCTTGTAATTAGTGTGTGTATAAAAAGGTCAGTGAGTTTCTGGACTCCTGACAGACCCTTGCATCTTTCATCCAGTGCTGCACTGATGTTTCTGGATTCTGAGTCATGAGGAAAGCAAAAGAATTGTCAAAGGATGTGTGGGAAAAGGTAGTTGAACTGTATAAAACAGGAAAGGGATATAAAAAGATATCCAAGGAATTGAGAATGCCAATCAGCAGTGTTCAATCTGATCAAGAAGTGGAAAATGAGGGGTTCTGTTGAAACCAAACCACGGTCAGGTAGACCAACTAAAATTTCAGCCACAACTGCCAGGAAAATTGTTCAGGATGCAAAGAAAAACCCACAAATAACGTCAGGTGAAATACAGGACTCTGAAAACATGTGGTGTGGCCGTTTCAAGATGCAAAATAAGGAGGCACTTGAAGAAAGATGGGCTGCATGGTTGAGTCGCCAGAAGAAAGCCATTTCTACCCAAGTGCCACAAAGTATCCCACTTACAATATGCCAAACAGCACAGAGACAAGCCTTCTGGCACAGTCATTTGCAGCAATGAGACCAAAATTGAGCTTTTTGGTCACAATCATTTAGAGAGAGGAGTCAACAAGGCCAATGATGAAAGGTACACCATTCCTACTGTGAAAAACGGAGGTGGATCGCTGATGTATTGGGCATGTGTGAGCTACAAAAGGCACAGGAAATTTATATATTATATTAAAAAAAAATACTGCAGGAATATTTGCATTTATCAGCCAGGAAGCCGCACATGGGAAGTACTTGGACATTCCAACATGACAATGATCCAAAACACAAGGCCAAGTCGACCTGTTATTGGCTACGGCAGAATAAAGTGAAGGTTCTGGAGTTGTCATCTCAGTCTCCTGACCTCAATATCATTGAGCCACTCTGGGGAGGTCTCAAAAACGTGTAGTTCATGCAAGACAGCCCAAGAATTTACAGAAACTGGAGGCTTTTTGCCAAAAGGAATGGGCAACTTTACCATCTGAGAAGATAAAGAGCCTCATCCACAAATACCACAAAAGACAGTTTAAGTGTGCACGTGCCTTTAACATCGGCACATGCAAATGAAGGAACATCTCTTAAACCATGCAGGTTTAGATGTCCAGTGTGGCTACTGGTAAGCCCAATTATAGGCTTGACTGTAGTAAAAATTGGCTGTAAAGGGTTTACAAGCACTTTAAGAACTGGGGTATGTAAATTTTTGATCAGGGTCATTTCAGCAGTTTGTTGTGATTATGATTTAAAAAAAAAGAAAAGGAAACAGTTAATTGATAATAAATGGCTTTAGCCAAACACCAACCACGCGTTTAAGAAATGTCTGTGTCAATCATATTCTCTGAAAAATGGCCAAGAAATCAAATTTTGCCATTGTATGTAAACTTATAAGCACAACTGTAATGAATTTAACCCATTTTGGAATAAGGCTCCAGAATGCAAAATGTGGATAAAGTGAAGCACTGTGAGTACTTTCTAGATGAACGGTATGCTGTGTTATCTGGCAGACAGTGGCATTGTGTAATCACTTGAGCTCTGGAAGGTTTTTGCCCACTCCATGACCAGACCCTTTTTTGCCATTTAGCACTGTGAAACTAACTGGTAATAAATTGGTCATGCAACACTTTATTAAAATTTCAACTGAAGTTTATATATATTCGATTTGTTTACACAAATAGAGCTTTTTGGTGGTAAACCTCTGGATTTCTTTTTTATTACATAAATGCTAATTTTGGAATAAAAAATAAAAAATTACCTTTTGCTCTAAAACCTATATCTTTGGTAAAAAAAAAAAAAAAAAAAAATCCCAATAAGTGTATATTAATTGGTTTGTGTGAAATGTATAGTGTCTAGAAACTATGATATATATATACTGGAATTTGCATTTACTTTTTTAAACTGTAATGGTGGTGATCAGCGACTTATAATTGAGACAGATAGTGTGGGAGGCTGACAAGAAAAGTATACAGTGGCTTGGAAGGGGTTAGCATCTCTCCATATTCAAGGGATTAAGCACGACGTGCCTAACAAGTATTAATTTGCGTAATATGTGCTTTTTACTAAAACATTTGTTTTTTCCCTGCAGGGAGAAGAAACAAAGATCGTTCCCTCTGTACAGAGCTCTGTTTGTCAACACAGAGCTCCGGGCTGTGATTGGACACAGCCAATCAGCAGATCTCAGTCATAAATCATTGGCAAGTACCAGTGGGTGGGGTGATTGGACACAGCGGGACTGAGGTGGGGTCTACATGGATCAGACTCATTTTTTCCAGGATATCCAATTATCCTGCTAAAAAAAGGCCACTGTGGAATATTGTTTCCAGGAAGGGGCGTACTTTGACACGCAACACTGACCTAAACATGGTTTCTGACCAAGTAACATCCACATAAGTGGCAGGACCCAAGGTTTCCCAGCAGAACATTGCCCAAAGCATCACACTGCCTCCACTGGCTTGCCTTCTACCCATACTGCATCATGGTGCCATCTCTTCCCCAGGTAAACAAAGCACACATTACTTTGCCATCCACAAGATGGTAAAAAAAAAAACCACAATCAGGCCACCTTCTTCCACTGCTCTGTGGTCCAGTGCTAATGCTCACATGCCCATTGCAGGCTCTTTTGGCTGTGGACACGGGTCAGCAAGGGCACCCTCACTGCTCTGCGGGTATGCATCCCGATACACAAACTGTGATGGCCATTTTTTCTGCTTTCAACACATTAACGTCAGGAACATGTTTACTTGCTGCCAAATTCAAAAGCTCTTCAAAATCAGTTGCCGTGAATTAAATCAATGTTATTCACTTAACCCGTCAGTGATAACGTTATGGCTGATCAGTGTATAATATAAATCCGGCAACAGTGATCAGTGTATTCTGATGATGGGGAAGGCTCCCCCATTGTCTGAACCCAATAGCACAGCGGGGGTGATTTCCCCGAATCCACCTCAAATGAGTAAATGGTGGAATCAGGTGTATTTTTTTTTTTTCAGCCCACGATTAATGTATAGCCAGCTTTTGGGCCGGTTTACACTAGTGCGATGCCAGACATCGCATGTGCTGATCACACATGCGATGTCTGGGATCACCGCTGTGCTGATCACATGTCATCTGTGCAATGCCAATTCAGCCCTACAAACTGTATGGCTGAATTTGCATTGCATTTGGACCAAACTTGTGCAGGACCATTTTTATTCGCACCCCGATTCTGCAAATTGAACTGCATTTTACAAACCGATTGTGGGGTGTCTTTGTATTAACAGGCTGCGACTTTAGTTTTTACACATAACAACCTCTCTCCAAACTTCTGCCTTAAAGTGTTTATAGTCAAATTTAAAGTTATTAACAGGAAAGTAAAAAAATTACCCCTGCCTGATTCTCCATTGGAAGATCTCGCCTTAGCTCTTATTCTGTGGAAACTAAAATGTTTGACCCCCCCCCTCCCCCCCTTCTCTGCATTAGTGATCACCAGTACAAAGAGGAGGGAAATCTCCACAAAGGTGACACAGAGCACAAAAAAAATTGGCAGAGGGTCTAACCCATCACTACGCTATCCAAAAATGCAAAATATTTGCATATTTTGGACGGAGCGGGGAAGGGTTAGACTGAGGACAGACACTGCTCCCTCCTAAAATAAGGCCAGGCACTCTCCAGTGTACCATTACTGTGATATATGCTGTGACCACTACATGTTCAGTATGACAGGCCATCTCCAGAGTCAGATGGCAATTTGTTAACTATAGCCAACACTGGCACACAGCACAGTGGCAGACTGTAAATGTGGCCTGGCCCTCGACAGTTCATGGTTATGAGTATTTGCATCTGAGGTTTTCTGTATTTTTTTTTATAGAAGTTTGAAAGGGGATACCCCAGGGACTTTTTTTTTTTTCCCCAAACTGCACCCTTCTTTTACCATTCAGATACATTAACAGTGTAGGATAAGTATGATACTGCACAAATATGAATGAAAGCAGACCCTCCAGGCAGGGATCATGCAAAACCCACTCACTTTTGATGAGGTGTCGCGTGCGGTTGGCTGAATGGACTCTGCCCGTAGCTGCCTGGACCGCTGATTGCCGTGCCCTGGAGGATGAACACAGACATTTTAGTGATAATAACAGCAAAGGAAATGCTTGAGCAATAGATCCTTTATAAACTAGAAGCAATTGTAGTCGGCTGAGCGCAGCTAAGTAGCAACACAAAGGATAGCCAATTTTGTCTTTCAGCATCATTAGCTCTCTTCAGACAGAAGACCTGAAAAGCACATCAAAAGGCCTCTACCAAGGTGTAAAGTACCTGAGTGTGAAATCGGCAGATGCAAGCTGCCCTCTGACTCAAATAGGGCATTATAGAGAAGGGGCGCGGATACTGAAACTTTTCTGTTCCAATGTGAGAAAGCCCAGAAACCAGTATGCAGATTGGGAGTCATTTAAAGCTTCTCACTTTCTATTAAAAAAATAAATAAAAAATCTGACACTGTAAAGGATGAACAGAACCAAAATTGAAAAAGTCCCAAGTCCTTTTCTGCATATTTTCTCTAGGTGACTGACAAACCATGCTAAAAGCACAAGTGTCAGTTTGAGAGCCAGGCAGGTCTGAAGTAACACCTTGATGAGTTTTAGACCCCCTAATAGCTGTGAGAATGAGAAATGTTGATAGCAGCATTATAGATCTGAACCAGGGGAGGGTGTATTGGATCTCTGGAGTGACCACTTATAAAGGGTCCTCCTCTACAACATGCTGGCAGGGGATGGCTGTTTTTACTTCAAATGCAGCTTTCTAAACTAGTGCAAGACTGCACACCTTTTATTTTTTAATGACCCTCGATTGTATTTAGCCAATTTAGACTGAAAGTTCAGTTGGGATTTAAAGACTGCTTTAGCCCAGGTGGGAAACAGAGCGATTCCAGCGCCGGTTGCCGCATCACATCTCTTTCGCAGACAGTTCACAATGCCTTCTGTGAACTGCTGTGGGTGTCAATACAATGTTAATGTATTCGGTAGATCGGTTCAGATCGCAGTGAGACAAGAATTGGATCACATGGGTGAGAACACCCACGCGATCCGATTTCAGTGTGGGGGGGATGGGGGCGGTTACTAGTCCCTGCACCTTTTTTGTGCAAAACCAATGCGAGTTCAGCCATACAAAACTGTATAGTTGAACTCGTATTGCACAGACATTGGCACTGCAGTGCGGGTGGGAATCAAATGCGGCGATGCTTGTGTTCGCTTAAGCGGGAACCTAGGCTTAGGGATGCATAGCTGAACCAGCATCCGAACCTGTTCAACCCTTTATCTGTTTGTAGACTTACCCCTACTTTCTCATCAATGAGATGCCTGGCCATCTCAATCTGCTGTGGGATGCCTCGGATGGTGAATATCCGGATGCTGGGGTCTGTGTTGGGTGGGGGGTTCCTCTGAAGCTCCACATGGGCCCCAGATTGCTGGTTGATGCTTTTGATATTTTCACCACCTGTGAGAAAAGATGATAAAATACAAAGTGGATTAGTCAACCGTACATAAAAACTGGACCTTGCCTCAACTTTAAATCCCCCCCCCCCCCCCCCCACCATTTTATTTAACAAACTCCGGCTCTCCTGTGCAAACCGCCATAGGTGTACGGCGGTCTATGCAAGATGGTGTGCGCGCGCCCCCTGCTGGAGCATGCCCACGGGATTACTGTGTACAAGGGGAACTGCCTATGTAAACAAGGCAATTCCCCGTTCTGTCTAATGACATGTCAGATCTTCTGTTCCTAGTGATTGGGAACAGCGATCTCTCATGTCCGTCGTAGCCCATCCCCCTTACAGTTAGAACACACTTAACCCCTTGATCGCCCCCTAGTGTTAACCTCTTCCCTGCTCGTGTCATTTTTACATTGATCAGTGATATAAAAATGCAATGATCAATGTAATAATGACACTGGTCCCCAAAGTGTCATTTGGGGTCAGATCTCTCTGCTGCAATGTCACAGTCAAAAAAAATAAATAAAAAAAAGTCCCTACATCTATCCCGTAGTTTGTAGATGCAATAACTTTTATGCAAACCAATCAATATACGCCTATTGCGTGTTTTTTTTTTTTTTTTTAACCGAACATATGTAGAATATAGAACGCAAAAAATAATAAAACGCAGAGGCGATCAAATACCAAACAAAAGAAAGCTCTGGACCGGTCATTAAGGGGGCAAATCCTTCTGGGTCTGAAGTGGTTAATACATAAATCAGAAAAAATTAACTGAATGCAGACAAAACAATGTAAGCAATGTAACATGTACTATCCTTTGTTTTCAGATGTTATGTAATTTTTAATAGGTCTTTTTATATGACTTTGACATGATGCTGCAGAGCAAAAAGTGTAGTTGCTGACTTTTAATAAACAGACACTTACCTGTTCCACGGTCCAGCGATGCGGCCAAACGGGGTGTCGCTCCTCTCCATTGCCACTCTGGCAATGGCCACTCACGGCCGGGCATGCGAGTGGCTCTGCGCTCCCGGAGTGGATAGGCGATCTCCTGGGACTTGCTGCGTGTCCCAGGAGCTCGCCTAGAGGGTGGGGTCGCCTTGGCGGTCCCTGGGAGGAAGGAGGAAGTGCCCCTGTGGCATGTAAAGGGGTGAGGAGTGCTTAAAGCAGAAGTTCCATTTTTGGGTAGAACTCTGCTTTAGCAAGACTCGTGGCCACTCATTAAAATTAGTAGAAAAGAGGTTTAACCTTAAACTAAGTAGAGGGTTCTTTAATGTAAGAGCCGCAAGGATGTGGAATTCCCTTCCACAGGCAATGGTCTCAGCAAGAGCATCGATAGTTTCAAGAAATTATTAGATAAGCACCTGAACGACCACACACATAGGTTGCACTGGATGGACTTGTCTTTTTTCAACCTCACCTACTATGTAACAGGTAATACTACAAACGTGAGAAATTTATAGATCTTTAACCTCTTCTCACCTGTGCTGTAGTCCAAAGATTGCTATAGCACGGGCTCACACTGCCGGGGTGTTTCTATGGATGTCCTGTGATCGTGCTGCCCACATAGGCAGGGATCTGTGGTCACTGTGTCCTTAGGACACAGCTGATTACAAATCGGGATAAAGAGCCAAATCACAGTGGCTCTTTAGCATTTGACCAGTTGTGTCCAATGACAGCTGACCAGTTTATACAGGAGTTGCCTGTGATCAGCAATCCTCTCCACATGCTAAAGCTGCACAAATGTTAAAGAATAGAGATCATGATTCTACCCCCCTCAATCTCAAACACAGCATTTTCCCAATTTGGCAGCCTTTCAAATTTAGTTTAGGCAGCGATCAAGAGAAACATTGTATAAATTTAGTTCTTTAGATCAAAGGAATGAACTTCAGTCTGTAAATGAAGCCAGTTTAACCACTTAAATACTAAACCTTTTTCTGACTATTGTTGTTTACAAGTAAAAATTACTTAGAACACCGAAGCATTTGATTTTTTTTTTTTTTTTTTTTTTTTTTTTAGCAGAGACCCTAGAGAATAAAATCTTGGTTGTTGTCACAGTTTATGTCACACTGTATTTGCACAGCGATCTCTCAAATGCATTTTTTTGGAAAAGATACACTTTAATGAATTTAAAAAAACAAAATATGTAAAGTTAGCCCAATTTTTTTTTTTGTACAATGTGACAGATGAGGTTTATGCTGTGAGAATTGTGATCTTTATTCTAGGCAAAAATAAAAATAAAAATTGTGATTCTCATTTTGGCCAGAATTGTGCAGCTCTACCTTACGCTGACACCAAGTGAGAAGAGCCAATAACCGACAAATCCATACAGGGGATATCTACACTGATAATCAGGGCACTGATTGGTGCAGCTTTAGCAGTGCCCACCAGCGATGCTTGTTAGTGCCTCCTCATAAGTGAAGGAGAAAAAAAATGACATTTAGGAAATGTAATGACAAAGAAAATGTTTATTTTTTTTTTAATTTTCTGTTTTTTTTTTTGCATTTATCAATAAAAGTGGTGGTTAAAACACCTCCAAAAAAAAAAAAAAAACCTGAAAGCTTAAAAATTGGTGTGAGCAGGAAGCGGGTGAAGGTGCCCAGTAGGCAAGTGGCTAAGCAACATTGTGGAGGAGGAAGCCATTTTCTAAAGGGGTCTTGCTCTTGTGATACAAAACTAAAGATTGTATACCTAATGGAGGTCATACAGTCCCAGAAAACAAGTTTCCACAAGGTGCTGTGTACTTTGTACTGCTTTGATACAAGACATCCATCACTCACATGGGCGGGAGGTTTACGACTATCATGTGTATTTTGTGGCCGTTGATATCGCAGGATTTACTGTAAATCAACACAATTTTGCCAAGCATTGCCTTCATTTAAAAGATTTTCTCAATCTAGAACCTGTGGATTTATGTGGCACCTGACACTTCCATGCCCCCCCCCCCCCCCCCACAACTGGACCGATTCATTTATTTTTTGTGGTTCTACTGATTAAAGGAACATTCCTTCCTATGCTCATAGCACATGAATGAATACTCTAGACTACATGGGCAGTTCTATCAGATACTTTTACATTAAAGCTAGATTTGGCTGCCTCTACGGGGTGCGGCTCAGACACAATGTATGACCTCTAAACTTTCGGAAAAGCATCTGTACACCACAAAGCCAAACAGACTGCAAGACATAGCATATGGTTGAAGTGAACTATAGACGTGTGAATGGGGTACGGATAATCGATTAAAGCATAACCTTTCAATTCCATCCTCCCCCAAAACTGGCAGAACATGAAGTACACCAGTAAAATGCAATACGGCATAAGAAACAGCAGGGGGCACACTGTACGCAATCTATGAAACCTCCATATCCATAGTGGCAAAGTGTTCCACTGCGCTGACCATTGAGTGAAGCAGAACATGTTTGTACCAAGTTACTGAACCGTTAACCTATATTTAACATGACCCGAGCACTTAGCATAAGCATTGAAATTAACCCTTAAACTGTAAACCTAATTTCTGCCATTTTTTCGAAGCTATGTATGAATAAAGTAGTGTTTTATCTTCTGTGTTATAGTTGGCTGTAACCCCACTGGGGAGATTCCCAACCACCTTTTGTCACGGTGATCCCAGAGCTAAAAAATGATGGGCAAAGACAAGACAGACAAGCACAAACACCATACAGAGTTTCTAGCCACTCAACTCTACTAAAAAGTGTACCACATTAACCAAAAAATAAAAATAAAAAAAGACGGCGCTGCCCTTTTAGCAATACAGCCTCAGCATGGAAACATGGCGTTTACCAGCTGCCCTTTTAAGGTTTAACACCACCCTTTAGTAAACAGAAAATGAATGCACTTGGTATACAATATGTACGATACCGAATATGGAAGCACGCCACCTACCCTTCAAGGGGTAAATGAAATTTCGGAAGTTTCTGGGATTGTCTTATTGCATCCATCATGGCATAAGCAACAGCTCCCAAATGACACATAGTGGGAAAAGCAGAGGAGGATAGTGAAGAGTTAAGATCGCCACAGAGGGATTGATATCAAACTGCATGAAGGCTGCTTTGTCAGTCGCATCCATCTAGTAAGAGCACACTGCACCTGGGGTGTACAGCTGGCACTTACCACTGATTGTCAGAGGTAGAAATAACCACTTATTTTACATGGTGAACTCAGAGGTGATTGGGAATCTCTTCTAGCAACACCTTCCAGCAATTTTTCCCTCCATCGTATAGGGACTATTTATATTTTTAACTGTCTAGCCATTATACTGCCCATCTCTTTTCATTGTTCATATCGTTCGCTTTCGATACAGGAAATATATACTAATGGTAGTATAATCACCCACATGAACGTATTGCAAAACATATCAAGCACATTGTTTGCATTCCATTTCATCCCAATGAAGGGTTGAGTGCTTCCATATTGGGTATCATAAGCAGCATTCAAAGAAAAGAAGGAAATGGATGGTTATCCTAGGGAGAGAGGGAGGTCTCATCGGTGCCTCCTGAGGGGTTCCAGAGCCTAAGGGATGGTGGCTTCCTCCCAAATGAATAGCCAAACACCGCTCAGAGTATGTAAAAACTGGGTAAGTTGGGGAAATCTAGAAGAAACTATAGCAGGGATATGCAATTAGCGGACCTCCAGCTGTTGCAAAACTACAAGTCCCATCATGCCTCTGCCTGTCATGCTTGTGGCTGTCAGTCTTGCTATGCCTCATGGGACTTGTAGTTTTGCAACAGCTGGAGGTCCGCTAATTGCATATCCCTGATCTATAGTGTAGTATGTTTTTAAAATTAGATGTGTTTATTTAAACAAAGTCAGGTACTCACATTAAGACATCACAATCGTGCAGTGTATCAAAACGAGCGGAGAGCTTGCAATGAGATCATCGTTCTGGTGTCTGTATTCAGCGCATGTTGTCACCGCCATGTAACTTGGGTATTGTTTGACCCATACGGTGGCTGCTGCACCATATGTATTGTCATAGCTAACTCGACAGTAGTGTGGGAATATTTACTTTATCATTAAGGTAATAAATGTCTAGGCATCAGTATCGCCCCCTCACAATCCCCCCCCCCCCCCCACTTACCTGAGCCCTCAGACGATCCAGCGCTGTGCCTGTCTGCAGCTCTCCTCTCCCCTCGCTTCCTGGTCTCACAGGTTTTGTTGAGACAGCGGGTGCCATTGGCTTCCCCTGCTGTCAATCAAAGTTAGGGTCTATAGATGCAGACAGCAAGGCTTGGGAACATGCATGCATGAGGGACCCTATAGAAAGCATTTACAGTCACTTTAAGCTAAGAAAAGTAACCTGCATTTCAAAATCAGTAGATCTTTTGATATGAGTATATGCGGTTTTGAGCACATCTTAGGATTGCCTGTAAAAGCTGCACTTGGCCATGATCATTACAAACTTTTTATTGTTCAATTTAACTGAACAATAGGCCTATGGGGTGCTGGGCCAAGCTCCACATTTTTAAGAGAAGTTTAAGAAGAATTTCAGGTATGGATATTTTATACATAATTCCATTGGAACAATGTAAATGTGTATACAGCATACCTGGCTGATGCCCCTGGAAGCTGTAAATCACTGTACTACACACCGCTACTTCACCGATTTTCACTTTTTTCTGTGTTATGTGGCTGCGCTTCTGCTTGCTGAACACAGGTGGTTAGATTTCTCAGCACAGGTGCCATTCAGGGAAAGCTTTGCATTTCCTGAATGAATGCAAAGAGTTCTCTGATTGGATAAAGTAGAGAGGCTCGGCAACGACCAAACACTCTCCACCTCATGCAATCAGGGAATGGTTTGCATTCATTTGGAAGATGCAACAAATTCTCTGAATGACGTTGTTGCAAAGCAGCTGACTATCTGTGTTCACAATGCAGGAGAGCAGTCCCTTAGCACAGGACCCGGAAACAAGTGGAGATCACTGGAGTAACTATGCATATGTCAGCGATTTGACACCATACACTAGCCAGGTATGGTATATACATATTATCAAAGGTCCAAGCCTGGAATTATTCTTTAAAACCCAAATGGAAATTTATTTTTGCCTCATTTAAGTCCAATTTAAGATACATCTTCCTAAGCCATCCTGTAGTGCAGGGGTGTCCAAACTTTTTTCAAAGAGGGCCGGATTTGATGAAGTGAACATGCGCGAGGGCCGACCATTTTGCCTGACATTCTTTGAATCGTTAAAATTCGGCTCTAATACACTGCCCAACAAGAATTCTCTTGCCTTTGTGGCTGTGTGTGGGAAGAAATGAGCTTGGGCGTATTTGTACATACTGTATTAATTGGCGTATAACACGCACCTTCACTTTAAGAGGGAAGTTTCAGGAAAAAAAAATGTTTAAATAAAGAACTGTGAAGCAAAATAATGGTCAGTGCCCACCAATGCAGCCTAATCAGTGCACATCTGATTCAGTGACCCACCTTTGCCAGGAACACACCCAACACAGCCAGGAATGCACTCACCATAGCCAGGAATGCCCCCACCATAGCCAGGAATGCCCCCACCATAGCCAGGAATGCCCCCCCATAGCCAGGAATGCCCCCCCCCATAGCCAGGAATGCCCCCCCATAGCAAGGAATGCCCCCACCATAGCAAGGAATGCCCCCACCATAGCAAGGAATGCCCCCACCATAGCAAGGAATGCCCCCACCATAGCAAGGAATGCCCCCACCATAGCCAGGAATGCCCCCACCATAGCCAGGAATGCCCCCACCATAGCCAGGAATTCCCCCACCATTGCCTGGGACGCAGCACCATTGCCTGGGACGCAGCACCATTGCCTGGGACGCAGCACCATTGCCTGGGACGCAGCACCATTGCCTGGGACGCAGCACCATTGCCAGGAATGCCTCCCCAAATGCCTCACCATTGCCAGGAATGCCTCCCCAAATGCCTCACCATTGCCAGGAATGCAGCACCATTGCCAGGAACGCAGCACCATTGCCAGGGACGCAGCACCATTGCCAGGGACGCAGCACCATTGCCAGGGACGCAGCACCATTGCCAGGGACGCAGCACCATTGCCAGGGACGCAGCACCATTGCCAGGGACGCAGCACCATTGCCAGGGACGCATCACCATTGCCAGGGACGCAGCACCATTGCCAGGGACGCAGCACCATTGCCAGGGACGCAGCACCATTGCCTGGGACGCAGCACCATTGCCAGGAATGCCTCCCCAAATGCCTCACCATTGCCAGGAATGCAGCCCCATTGCCAGGAATGCAGCACCATTGCCAGGAACGCAGCACCATTGCCAGGAATGCAGCACCATTGCCAGGAACGCAGCAACATTGCCAGGAACACAGCACCATTGCCAAGAACACAGCACCATTGCCAGGAATGCACTGACGAGCGCCAAAGGAGAATCTCCTGTTTACACGGCGGCTTCTTTAATAGAAAGTCCCGCCTCCTTTGATGGACAGAACAGTCGTCCAATGGCAGTGCAGGAGAAGGACTTCCTATTACAGAGGCCGCCCGTAAACAGGAAATTCTCCTGTGTACGGCGCTCGGTCTTGTCCTCCCTGTACCTTCCGAAGCATATATATCTTTTGTGGCCCCGGCGCTGGGAGATCGTCGGGGGCCACAAAAGATATGTATGTCCAAATAACCAGGCGGGCCGTTCAAAACCGGGCCGTGGGCCGCAATTGGCCCGCGGGCCGGACTTTGGACATGCCTGCTGTAGTGTAATGGATCAAGGTCAGTTTCCTCTATGAGCTAAGCTTATATCCTGCCCTTTTTCCTGGCTTGTTATCTTCTTGGGCACTAGTCCCCTTGACCACCCCCAATGAGTTCTTCTGTCTCTGGATCCTATGAGAGAGGATCCAGCTGCTGGAAGTGTTGCCTCCACCAATAGGAGATGTCCACATCATGCAACCAGTCATGTGGCAGCCAAAGGAGGATCTCAGTATATAAAACAGAAAATAGCAAGATTGTCACGTGACCAAGGATTCAGGTAAGTAAAATAGTCAATTTTCTTTTTCACACCCGCAGACTTCCAACATTATGGGAGTTTGGCTTTTAAGCGTTGCATTTATTTTCAGATGCAGATTCTATCTGGACAATGTAAACACCACAATAAACAAGATACTCCAAGAAAGACAAAAAAACTCCACATTGTACAATACTCTATTATTTCTATTGCCTTTTATCAGTATCAAACTAAGTGCAGCCTCTGCATTTTTCCAAATTAGCCCATAAATGGTAGCTCTATCAGCTCAACAGGAGAATAAAAAATTGATTATCACTTGTTGAGTAAGTGTGTTAATTGCTGCGGCAATTAGCTTTTTTTTTTATTAGAAGGGGGGGGGGGGGGGGGTGGAGGCTGGTCTGGCACCAGAAATTTCATGCTAGTGATAAAGAAAGCTTAAGATTTCACTGAAGATCCGTGGTGACCAACTGCGATTTTATAAAAACTATAATAATAATAAAAACACATTCAGGTCTGCTAGCCCTTAACCACTTGCTTACAGGGCACTTAAACACCTTCCTGCCCAGACCAATTTTCAGCTTTCGGTGCTCTCACACTTTGAATGACAATTACTCAGTCATGCAACACTGTACCCAAATGAATTTTTTGTCCTTTTTTTCCCACAAATAGAGCTTTCTTTTGGTGGTATTTGATCACCTCTGGGGTTTTTATTTTTTGCGCTATAAATGAAAAAAGACCGAAAATTTTGAAAAAAACGCATATTTCTTTGTTTCTGTGACAGAATTATGCAAATTATTAATTTTTCTTCATAAATTTTGGTCACAATTTATACTGCTACATGTCTTTGGTAAAAATAACCCAAATTAGTGGATATTATTTGGTCTTTGTGAAAGTTAGAGAGTCTACAAGCTGTGGTGCGAATCGCACAAAATTGATCACATCTGATGTACTGGTGGCCTATCTCGCTTCTTGTGACCCGAACAAGTCAGGAAAGTACAAATACCCCCCAAATGACCCCTTTTTGGAAAGTAGACATTCCAAGGTATTTAGTAAGAGGTATAGTGAGCTTTTTGATGTTGTCATTTTTTTCCCACAATTCTTTGCAAAATTAAGATTTTTCATTTTTTTTTTTTTTTCTCCACAAAATTGTCATTGTAATAGGTTATTTCTCTCACATGGCATGTGTATACCACAAATGACACCCCCCAAAAAATTCTGCTACTCCTCCTGAGTATTACAATACCATATGTGTGGGACTTTTTCACAGCCTGGCCACATAGAGAGGCCCAACATGCAGGTAGCGCCATCATGTGTTCTAGGAACATAAGTTACACATCTAACTTGTTGACTATTTATTACACTTTTGAAGCACCAGGACAATGACACGTGACACTGATGACAGATGGCACTGATACGTGGCAATGATGACAGGTGGCACTGATGACAGGTGGCACTAATATGTGGCACTGATGACAGATGGCACTAATATGTGGCACTGATGACGCGTGGCACTTATACGTGGCACTGATGACACGTGGCACTAATACGTGGCACTGATGACACGTGGCACTGAAACGTGGCACCGATGACAGATGGCACTAATACGTGGCACTAATATGTGCCACCGATGACAGATGGCACTAATACATGCCACCGATGACGCGTGACACTGATGACAGATGGCACTGATAAGTGGCATTGATGACACGTGACACTGACAACAGATGGCACGTGACACTGACAGGTGGCACTGATGACAAATGGCACTGATACGTGGCACTGATGACAGATGGCACTATGTGGCACTGATGACACGTGGCACTGACGGCAGGTGGCACTGACGGCAGGTGGCACTGACGGCAGGTGGCACTGGGGGCAGGTGGCACTGGGGGCAGGTGGCACTGACGGCAGGTGGCACTGACGGCAGGTGGCACTGACGGCAGGTGGCACTGGGGGCAGGTAGCACTGGGGTGGATGGCACTGGGGGCAGGTAGCACTGGGGTGGATGGCACTGGGGTGGATGGCACTGGGGGCAGGTAGCACTGGGGTGGATGGCACTAGGGGCAGGTAGCACTGGGGTGGATGGCACTGGGGGCAGGTAGCACTGGGGTGGATGGCACTGGGGGCAGGTAGCACTGGGGTGGATGGCACTGGGGCAGATAGCACTGCTGGGGGCGGATGGCACTGCTGGGGGCGGATGGCACTGCTGGGGGCGGATGGCACTTTTTATTTCATTTTTTTTTTTTTTTTTTTTTCCCGGAATCAGAACGGCTGCCGCTGCAGCCGTTCATCTCTCCCCTCTCGCACTGTCTGTGCGAGGAAGGAGAGCGGCGCTGCGAGATGATCTCATATGTTTACATATGAGATCATCTCCCATTGGACACGCCGATCACGCTGTAAACGGCCGCTGTGATTGGCCGTTTACAGCGATCTGTGTTTGCCTGTCCCCGGGGGACACGGCGAACACAGAACTTCCGCGATGCGCGCCCGCGGCGGCGCGCATTGCGGAAGTAAACATCAGGCCGTCCAGGGACGACCGCCCAAACGAACGCGCCTGCTCTACGGCCGTAATTCGGCTATAGGGCGGGCGCGAGGAGGTTAATCCAAAAAGGTGTCCACTTCAGTGTATCAAACCAATATTATGACTTCAATGTGTCAGACTAAAATTCAATGCATTACACAATGCAAACTCTATAAAGCAGTACATGAGATATACAGTGGTGTGAAAAAGTGTTTGCCCCCTTCCTCATTTCCTGTTCCTTTGCATGTTTGTCACACTTAAGTGTTTCGGAACATCAAACCAATTTATACAATAGTCAAGGACAACACAAGTAAACACAAGTAAACACAAAATGCAATTTGTAAATGAAGGGGTTTATTATTAAAGGTGAAAAAAAATCCAAACCATCATGGCCCTGTGTGAAAAAGTGATTGCCCCCCTTGTTAAAACATACTATAACTGTGGTTGTCCACACCTGAGTTCAATTTCTCTAGCCACACCCAGGCCTGATTATTGCCACACCTGTTCACAATCAAGGCATCACTTAAATAGGAGCTGCTTGACACAGTAAGGTCCACCAGAAGATCCTTAAAAGCTACACATCATGCCGAGACCCAAAGAAATTCAGGAACAATTGAGAAAGAAAGTAATTGAGATCTATCAGTCTGGAAAGGGTTATAAAGCCTTTTCCAAAGCTTTGGGAATCCAGTGAACCACAGTGAGAGCCATTATCCACAAATGGCGAAGACATGGAACAGTGGTGAACCTTCCCAGGAGTGGCCGGCCGCCCAAAATTACCCCAAGAGCGCAGCGACGACTCATCCAAGAGGTCACAAAAGACCCCACAACAACGTCCAAGGAACTGCAGGCATCACTTGCCTCAGTTAAGGTCAGCGTTCATGCCTCCACCATCAGGAAAAGACTGGGCAAAAATGGCCTGCATGGCAGAGTTCCAAGGAGAAAACCACTGCTGAGCAAAAACATCAAAGCTCGTCTCAATTTCTCCACAACACATCTTGATGATCCCCAAGACTTTTGGGACAACATTCTGTGGACCGATGAGACAAAAGTGGAACTCTTTGGAAGGTGTGTGTCCAAGTATATCTGGCGTAGAAGGAACACTGCATTTCATAAAAAGAACATTATACCAACAGTAAAATATGGTGGTGGTAGTGTGATGGTCTGGGGCTGTTTTGCTGCTTCAGGACCTGGAAGACTTGCCGTGATAAAAGGAACTATGAATTCTGCTGTCTACCAAGAGATCCTGAAGGAGAATGTCCGACCATCTGTTCGTGTACTCAAGCTGAAACGAACTTGGGTTCTGCAGCAGGACAATGATCCTAAACACACCAGCAAGTCCACCACCGAATGGCTGAAGAAAAACAAAATGAAGACTTTGGAGTGGCCTAGCCAAAGTCCTGACCTGAATCCTATTGAGATGTTGTGGTATGACCTTAAAAAGGCCGTTCATGCTCGAAAACCCTCTAATGTAACTGAATTAGGACAATTCTGCAAAGATGAGTGGGCCAAAATTCCTCCAGGACGCTGTAAAAGCCTCATTGCACGTTATCGCAAACACTTGGTTGCAGTTGTTGCTGCTAAGGGTGGCCCAAACAGTTATTAGGTTTAGGGGGCAATCACTTTTTCACACAGGGCCATGATGGTTTGGATTTTTTTTCACCTTTAATAATAAACACCTTCATTTACAAATTGCATTTTGTGTTTACTTGTGTTGTCCTTGACTATTGTTTAAATTGGTTTGATGTTCCGAAACACTTAAGTGTGACAAACATGCAAAGGAACAGGAAATGAGGAAGGGGGCAAACACTTTTTCACACCACTGTATCTGTATTGTACAACAAATATCAAAGTGCCCTCTCTTGTGCTCAACACTTGCCCCCCCTTTATCTCTCAATTACAGAAAAGTACCCCAGGCTTACAGGTGTCCCCACTGGGTATCATTTATAAAAAAAAAAAAAAAACATTCCATTTCTTTCCTCTTCAATACAGAAAGGTGGTAGTTCTTTTCTCCCTTAGTCTCATATATGGTCTGCCTATGAAGATTGCAAATAAAAACCATATACTGTAATCTGTCTATTAAAACTTTTACCTTAATGCATTCTCTGCATCAAAGAAAGTTCACCTTATGGGAAATGAACAGGAAAAAAAAAGTACATGCATTTTGTCCCGCAAGAGCCTACAAAGTATTGCACCTGCGACCAGTAGATCACTGGTGCAATGCCAGGCTCTTGCAGGCTTGGCAGACAGGTACTGAAGGGCAGGAAGATCAATGAACTACAAGTCTGCTCAGCAGCGCCCTCACAATTCAATGAGAGCTACAAACTGTCTGTCGCAATGGAAGAGGGTAGGGATGCACCAATACCACTTTAACACCAAGTACAAGTACTGAAACTTTTTTTACTCACCGATACCAATCGCCTAAGAAGAGGGAATAGAGATTGTGGGGTGGAAGAGTTAGGATGGAAAATGCTTCCGGGGGGGGGGGTGGGGGGGTTGGGTGTAGGAAGATGGAGGGAATGTGGATGCAACACAGGGAGGGCACAGTGCTGGGGTAAGGAGGGCAGGGCTCAGGTCCATTACATGCTGGCGCATGTTACAGCTGAAATGAGTGTAACATGCTCCTGAAGGTGACGTTAGCGTTTACGGTAAAAATGTATGTATTCTATGCATCGTTACTCTCTCCGTGACATGCCTCATGCCAAGTCCCACGACCACTGCTTTTTTGTTTGCCCATACATACATTAGGGACGGCGGCATGTCATGGTGGTCATGCCAGGTCAGATTTCTTTATCTTATGGATGACCAATAGTTGTCCTGTGGACAGATTCTCCTACATGAGCTATGGATCTCTGCAGGCCCTCCAGAGTTACCATGGGCCTCTTGGCTGCTTCTCCGATTAATGTGCTCCTTGCCCGGCCTGTCAGTTCAGGTGGATAGCCATGTAGTAGGTTTGCAGCTGGGCCATACTCTCCATTTTTGGATGATGGATTGAACAGATGTTCAAAGCTTGGGATTTTTTTTTTTTTTTTATATAACCTAGCCCTGCTTTAAACTTCACCACAAGTTTATCCCTGACCTGTCATGTATGTTCCTTGGCCTTCAAAATGCTGTTTCTTTAACAAACTGCTGAGGGCTTCATAGATCAGCTGTATTTATAGCGAGATTAAATTATATACAGGTGACTATTTACCAATTGACTTCTGAAGGCAATTGGTTCCACTAGAGTTTAGTTAGGGGCATCAGAGTAAAGGGGGCTGAATAGAAAAATGCACGCCACACTTGTCAGCTAAATTTTTTTTACAAACACGTATCTGAAATTTTAATTTAGCCGACACCAACAGGATGGTCTCCCACATGTAAATACCACTTGCTGCTCTTTCTGATCACGTAACTGGTCAATGACTGGGCCATGCTCCACTTAAACAAAAAACTTTCAAAAAAGAATACAAGCAATGCGTTAATAATCTTCCAATGTTAAGCCCGTTGGGCCATTCAAATACAAAGATTTATTCAAGCTAACTTTACTCATCATGGGGTTCCTAGTTTCACACTTAGCAAAAGGAATAGCTCCATACCCTGTGTCTCCATTATTTTGTTATACATTCAACTGTAGCTCACATTTCCAGCTTCTAGTACAGGCATGTCCAAAGTCCGGCCCGCGGGCCAATCGCGGCCCGCAGTCCGGTTTTGAACGGCCCGCCTGGTGTGCTGCGGGATCAGGGCTGTCAAATGAGCCGATCCCCGGCACTGTGTGAAGCTCTGTCGGCTTCAAAAGTGAAAGTAAAGTGCAGAGGAGTGTGCTGTGCTCTCTGCTTCCCCCTACAGTGCAGTACCCGGCTGAATGAGGAAATGGAATGGAAAGGTACTGTACTACAAGCTAGATTCGTTTTAAAAAGGCTTTATTTATGTGTATGTGTGTGTGTGTGCGCATGTGTGTCTGTATGTATGTATGTGTGTACATGTGTGTCTGTATGTGTGCATGTGTGTCTGTATGTATATGTGTGCATGTCTGTCTGTATGTATGTGCATGTGTGTCTGTATGTGTGTGTGTGTGCATGTCTGTCTGTATGTATATGTGTACATGTGTGTCTGTATGTATATGTGTGTCTGTATGTGTGTGTGTGTGTGTGCATGTCTGTCTGTATGCATGTGTGTGCATGTCTGTCTGTATGCATGTGTGTGCATGTCTGTCTGTATGCATGTGTGTGCATGTCTGTCTGTATGCATGTGTGTGCATGTCTGTCTGTATGCATGTGTGTGCATGTCTGTCTGTATGCATGTGTGTGCATGTCTGTCTGTATGCATGTGTGTGCATGTCTGTCTGTATGCATGTGTGTGCATGTCTGTCTGTATGCATGTGTGTGCATGTCTGTCTGTATGCATGTGTGTGCATGTCTGTCTGTATGCATGTGTGTGCATGTCTGTCTGTATGCATGTGTGTGCATGTCTGTCTGTATGCATGTGTGTGCATGTCTGTCTGTATGCATGTGTGTGCATGTCTGTCTGTATGCATGTGTGTGCATGTCTGTCTGTATGCATGTGTGTGCATGTCTGTCTGTATGCATGTGTGTGCATGTCTGTCTGTATGCATGTGTGTGCATGTCTGTCTGTATGCATGTGTGTGCATGTGTGTGTGTGCATGTGTGTGTGTGCATGTGTGTGTGTGCATGTGTGTCTGTATGTATGTGTGTCTGTATGTATGTGTGTCTGTATGTATGTGTGTCTGTATGTATGTGTGTCTGTATGTATGTGTGTCTGTATGTATGTGTGTCTGTATGTATGTGTGTCTGTATGTATGTGTGTCTGTATGTATGTGTGTCTGTATGTATGTGTGTCTGTATGTATGTGTGTCTGTATGTATGTGTGTCTGTATGTATGTGTGTCTGTATGTATGTGTGTCTGTATGTATGTGTGTCTGTGCATGTGTGTCTATATATGTGTGTGTGTGTGCGCATGTCTGTCTGTATGTATGTATGTATGTATGTATGTATGTGTGTGTGTGTGTGTGTGTATGTGTGTGTGTATGTGCATGTGTGTGTGTGTATGTGTGTCTGTATGTGCATGTGTGTGTGTGTATGTGTGTCTGTATGTGCATGTGTGTGTGTGTCTGTGCATGTATGATTGCATGTGTGTGTGTCCGTGTATGTCTGTATGTATGCGTATGTGCGTGTATGTCTGTATGTATGTGCGTGTATGTCTGTTTGTATGTGTGTGCAGCGTGTGTGTGTGTGTGTGTGTGTGTGTGTGTGTGTGTGTGTGTGTGTGCGTGTATGTCTGTATGTATGTATGTATGTGTGTGTGTGTGTGTGTGCGTGCATGTGTCTGTATGTATGTAAGTATATGCATGTGTCTGTATGTGTATGCATGTGTCTGTATGTGTGTATGTCTGTGTGTTACTTTTAATCCAGACCCCCCCCCCCCATTCTTGTACCATCAGAACTGCTTTTGTGGTGCTTGTGTGTGCGATAGCAGCCAGGATTGCTGCTCCTCTGAAAAGCAATCCATATACAGATCGCTTTTCAGAGGCATTTGAAAGGTGGTAAAGAGGCATTATGTTGCCTCCTCACCACCTGTTTTAAGCCCGTAAATGTAGCATCACTATACCGCAACTGTGCAGTCTACACAGTTGCGGGGTAGTTGCAGTGCAGGCCCATTCACCCTGAGCATACCTCCAGCTGCAGCCACAGCATGTGTACACCCCCAGCTGCTCCCTCTGCAGCTAAAGGGGGAGAAGTTGGGGGTGGTAAAAACAGCTTAACCATGTAGTTTTACTGCCCCTCCAATAAGCCCTTGGTTCACATCTGCATGGCTGCATGCTGTGTGTAGGGCAGCCCATGCATTTCAATGGGCTTCCATACCCACAAAAATGCAGGGAAAGAAGTCCCAGAGCTTTTTTTTTTATTTTTTATTGCGCTGCACCAAAAGCACCCCATGTTTCCAATGTGTGGGGTACCATTAAGACTTAACGGTACCCCCAAAGAACAGAGCATTCGTCTGTGTGTCAGGCAAACGAGCGTGACAAAGGCACGAGAATTTTTGTTGGGCCAGGTATGAGTGCTCGAATGACCGAATTTTAATGGTTCAAAGAATGTCAGGCAAAATGGTCGGCCCTCACACATGTTCACTTCATCGAATCTGGCCCTCTTTGAAAAAAGTTTGGACACCCCTGTTCTAGTAGAATACAAGGGGAGGATAATCATTTTGATGTTGCCAGCAGGTTAGGATGACAAAATAATTGCACCAAGTGGCTCCTGTATACAAATGGAGAACACATACAGGATCCACCTCTATGATGGAGATCTTTAAAAGGAAACCCCCCTCCAGTACCATGGGCTATAGACAAAAGGAGGTTCCAACTGAGCTATGCATATATTAGAAATACACATAGGAAGCCATATATTTGTTAATCGCATACACTGGCAACAATTCAAAATTTCTAAGTAGTTCTGTTCTATAAAAAAAAAAACACTACTTATAAACACACAAGACCAGAGAGGCTGAAGAATAAATGGAGCCGTTACTGGTATGTAAATAAAATTACAAATGATTCCCACGGATACAGAGAAACATTTCCACATTTTCTATGAACGCCTGTGAGGTAAAATATCCCAACCATTAGATAGTAATGATTAGCTGCAGGATAAATGTAGCGTAGAGGGGATCTCCCAATCAATTACAGAAGAACACTGCACAGCAGGGACACCCATGTAATCACCTCTAACCTCCAATCTGTCGTCTCATTCAGTGCATGAGGCCGTATAGTCATGAGACTGAATGGACATTTAACAGACTAGAGATAGAGTAGAGCGAGAACAGGGGAGTGAATTGAACTGGCTGCCTAAAAAGAATTATTCTGTTCTTACATTGAGCATTCTTGTTTCCTAAAGCACTAAGATGGGTCTCATCTTCAATGATTCCAGAATTTAAATACATTACAGCCCTAAGCAGTTTTATCCTCTGGTTTCCAGCCAGGCAGATTTTATAGCCTTCTAATGCTCTCATCTTGCCTTAAGCTTTATGGGAGCATGGACTATCCGCATAGGGCTCTGGTTTATAATGCAGGCAGCAGCCCATCTACCTTTTCTGTTAATCCGAGCAGCCTTTTGGCATACCGGTTAAAGCAGAGCTCCACCCAAAAAGGGGAAGCTCCACTTGTTTAATCCCCCCCTCCATCCGCTGTCACCTTTGGCACCTTTCGGGGAGATCGGATACCTCTCAAACCAGGTACCCGCTCCCACTTCTAGGCAAGATTGCCGCAATAGTTGTGCAGCAAACTACGAAATCCAACCCCGCCCCGCCCCCCAACCTATTGGGAGATGCACAAGTGCCATAAGACGGCGCGACCATTCAGAAAGTGCAGCGACATCACGGGATCCTTTAACAGGTAAGTGTGCTTATAGTAAAAGTCAGCAGCTACAGTAGTTTTTTTTTGCACAGCGCTGGAAGCACACCGCTGCCCTTCACATACACTTAAAGGTGTCAGTACCAAACTATTCCATCACCAAAACGACCATCAAAAATTGAATCCGAGTTAAAGCAGAAAGGTTGGAGGAAGCGTTATGCCTGGTTCACATCTATGCTTTTTTTTGGTGCTTTTAGCAGAAACGCTCTACATTTAATTTAACGTGTTTTCCTTTGGGAGATGTTTACATCCGATTTTTTTTCAGTCGCTGCATTTTTTGGAAAGGGTCAGGTACTTTAAAAAAAAAAAAAAAAAAAAAAAAAATGCAAAACTGAGTTTACTTTTTTGGTTCCATAGACTCCAGTTGCGTATCCAGAATATGGCAGATATGGCAAGTACCATGGGCCCAATCTGAAGGGGGGGGGGGGGGGGGGGCGCTCCTGAGTGGCTGGGCAGCAAGGCACTTAACAGGGCATACTTGCCAACAGTAACGATTTTGCTGGTTCATTCCCAGACTATTGCAGTTCCCGGTAGTTTCCTGAAAAAAGTTTTTGTCCCAGGCAGGGACAGACTGGGCTGAGGTGTTTAAACCAACCCCCACCCCCTCAAAAAAAAAAAAAAAAAGACGAACCGCTCGGCTCGCCGTCACCACCCACAGTATGCTGGGAGGGATGTAACAGCCAGCTACTAGCTAAGGAGATAGCCGGGGCTGCAGTGTGCCCTAGCCAATCAGTGTCCCTCCTCCCTCACAGCTGTCAGCTGACTGCTGCCACATGACAGGAGATGGCCGCCTGCTGCATATGGCGTTTGTTCCCTCAGCCCTGAGGTGTCCATCACTCAGAATCCGCTCTCTGGGAGCTTTAGCACTGTGCCCAATAGGAGGGGAGATGCCGTGGCCTGGGCTGCACTGGAGGACACCATCAAGCAGAACGGGTGAGAGATAAAGGCTGACCAGAGGAGGGAGGGAGAGATTATAGAGAAGGTGATGACAGGAATGGAGCTTTGCTAGATAAGGTGATGGCAGGAGTAGGTGGGAGCTCATTACAGAGCCATTACCAGGAGGAGCTCCCATTGTTTATGCGACACCTAATGAGGATGGAGGATCGCTCATAGCTAAGGTGATATCAGGAGATGGATCTCTCTTACAAGTAATGCCAGCTACAGACATATAAGCAGCGGCACCTTGCGGTACCGGTGTTTTGCCACGTTTTAGTTTAGAAGCGTTTTTAAAAAGGTGCCCTATTTTTTTTACATTACAAAACTTAAAAATGATAGCAAATGATGAAAAACTAAAAAAAATTTTTTTAAAAACTTGCAATGCTTCATAGATCATTTATATATCCCTAATGAGCCCATGATCCAATCCAATACACCACTAGCATTGCTATTAGCCAAAGTAGAATTGGAATTTAACCTATATGTTGTTAGATTTGAACCAGATGACCCCACCATTGAGCTTGACCCCCAACTTGATCAAACAGTTACATGAAATTTAATATCTGGCTTTAATTTCCTCACTTATGCTCATTATGGGATCCATAGTAAAAAGCACTGAAAATTGAGGTAGATACAAGTACACTGCTGCTACTCACACTTGTATCACAGAATGGCCAAAATACTTAAATACTGTTTTTGTGCTTTGGGAGGGTCTTACTATTTTATCTTACATAAACTTTCCTAGACAAGAAACGAGTCTAAACGCAGCATGCAATTGCGACTAAACAGCGTTTTTAAACACCAGGTTCAATAGGTCAAAAAATTTAATAATAGTTTAGAAGAGGTTGCCTCAGCATCCCATGTACATTAGGCCTTCGTAAGACAAACTGCAGTCTGATCTCTTCTATCATGTCTGCGGTGTCTGACTATCTCCTGCACACTAACCATCTCCTATATTATCTGGGATAAACATATTGCTATCGTGGTGTAGGATCTGGGCCTGCTGTCCTTCCATCCATCTTTCTTTACCTCTTTCATATCAGACTACCCACACCTCTTTTAGGTTAACTGAACAATGTGGGTTTCAAATGCAGAAAAGCATGTAGTGCCTTTTTGCCACGATTTTAATAGTTATACAAAAATGTTTTGCCTTTCATTTCGATTTTAAACTGAATGCGTTTTACAGGGCGATTGCTTACAGTTTAAGTATCACAATTTCAACAAGAATAAGGGGGCCCTCACCCAATAAGTTTTTCTTGTAAATATAGAAAATATACACTGAACAAATGTAAACCAGCAGAGAAAAACTTTAAAGCGCAAGTCTACACCCCGTTTCCACATGTGACTTGATCTTTTTTGTATACTTTCCCTTTTTTTCCCCCCACCCAGACATCTACTGGTTGATCACGTAATTTGCATGGTCTCCTTTGTACAGTGGTGGGGAGCTCTCAATGACATTCCCTACATCATTGTACTGCAAGACTCTGGGATGACAACTCCAAGGGATGTATCCACGAGGTCCTGTATTCACAGGAAGTGCTGGATCACAAAATGGGAGAGTCTTTAGGGAAGAATGCCAGAGAGGAGGTGAATATTGCCAAAAAATAAATAAATAAGAAAATGCATAAACTATAAAATGCTGGGCTTAAAAAAAAAATTCAAAAAAGTTGACCCCAAAATAGTTATCTTTAAAGACATAGCGATTGATTTACTAAAACTAGAGTGCAAAATGTGGTGCAACTCTGCATGCCAGCCAATCCGCTTCTAACTTCAGTTTGTTCAATTAAAGGGGTTGTAAACCCTCATGGTTTTTCACCTTAAAGTGGAAGTAAACCCTTCTATCGTTTTCCGTCAAGGAAGCTGCCATCTTGGCCTCTAATGATTCTTCAACTGCCATAATACTGCACATGTGATCAGTTATGAAACCAGCCATTGGATGGTTTGAAAATTTGGTTGAGAGCACAACCAATGTGAAAGCTAGCATTTCTGGCATGCCGGGAATGTAAGTGTTTTTTTGAAACTGGGTTTACTACCGCTTTAATGCAGTCTATTCATTAAGGTGAAAAAAACTTCTGTAGTGCTGCAGCACCCCCAAGCCCCCTCATATTTACCCGAGCCCCATAATTACCTCGCAGGGCGCGAATGAGATGTGTGGTGTCCTGGATAGAAAGCAGCGCAGCCATTGACTCCTGCTGCTGTCAAATACGGGGGGGGGGGGGGGGGGGGGGGCTTGGCAGAGTCTGGCATTCTGTGTTTATGTAATCCTGGACTCGGGAGCGTGCCCGCAAGGGTATCCCAGATGAGAGTGCTTCTCCTAGCTGGTTTCCTGATGGGGACAGGAACCACTAGCGCCGATGTGGGACCCCAAAAGAGGAGTATCAAAACTGCACAATGGAGGCAAGTATGACTTTTTTTTTTAAATAGAGAGTTTAGAAACCCTTTAAGCTTTGACAAAAAACCTGGAAGCGGATTAGTTTCCATGAAGAGCTGCACCAGATTTTGCACTCTCCAGTTTTAGTAAATCAACCCCATAAGGTCATTTATTTCCAACCTATAGCAATTCTTAAAGAAGCAAGGGACATCTTTAACAATAGAAAAGACTCAAAGGAAAAGCAAGCTTGTTATTTTTCCATGCACCTGGCTTATTAGGGTATATATGATGCTAAGATGATTCTGGTCTTAGCCCTGGCACATTCATTAGAAAACAAATTCACTTATTTTTGGACACACCGGGTAAACAAGTTGCAAAAAACCAAACACTGGCACTAAAATTTGGCAGAAGCCCAATTTTTTCTCGGTCACATCATTGGATTATTTATCCACATAACCAACTTCTGTTTTTCACGCCACGTTTAATATGGGCTATTGCACCAATCTCCTGGTATTCAGTGGTGTTGTCCCAATTTGTCCCTGCAGTCTGAGAGCCTTTGAATGGAGCCCCCCTCCTCCCTGGCTGCTCCTATTTACAGGAACAGTAAGGAGAGGAGGTGAGAGGGGCCCCCCAGCTGGGTGGCAAATTGTAAAGCAATTAATCAAGGCAGTTAAAAGGCAGAGTGGACAGGCTGAGGCTGTGAGCCCCTGCCTGTCACTGACACACACTGTTTATCATGGAAATGTGACTGGGCTAGGGGAGGGGGGTGAAGGTTCTCTCAAATGCTGGCCGAGTATCTTTACAGAGAGTACTTCCTCTGGGCATGTCCTGCCAGCTTGGAATAAGTCCGTAGCTAGAAGTTACTCTTTTCTTAATCTAGTGTCTCCCAAACAAGGACATCAGCACAGTCATTACAGCCAACCTGATATACAGTATGAAAAATATTGCAATGCAATTAAAGGGAACGTATAGTATTACCAGTGAATGCATTGACAATTTAATTCCCGGAGTACTAGTAGTTTTTTCATTCAATTAAAAAAAAAATCTCAAGAGGAGCTGCTGTATGAACTATCCAATGTTAGTACAGCAATATCCTCTGCTGTTCCTGTTGTGCTCTGACAGGGGGGTGGCACCCATGCCAGAACAATCCGGTCAGCGGTCACAACCATAAGCTGAAAGTGCGTATTGGAAGCCGATTGGCAGACCATTGTCGGTCACGGCCCTTCGACAGAAGCCAGCTGACGGACCGGCTTCTGACAGACCAACTGCTGTACACACGGGCTGAATGTTGGACAGTTTATTGAACCACCCGGCTGCTGTGTACTAGGCTTCAGAGGAAATGGCACGCAAGTTGTGCTGTTGGCTAAAAATGAGTGACAGGAATCTGGAGCAGCAGTTTAACATCAAATTTTGTGTGCAAACTGACAAAAATCCAAGTGAAACATTAGATGTCACAAAGAATAGGCTTATGTTGAACATTTCATGAAGAAATCAAGTGCCTTTGAAGGTCACTCAATGGTTGGTTTAAAAGAAAGTCAGGAAGATGTCCACGATGATGAAAGTAGTGGGCAGTCCAAGCCTAATCTATCCAGCTCTGTAAAGAGATCGATATACTTGCCTGTTCTGCAGGGGCTTTGGTCCGGTCCAACAGCTTCAGTGTGTGGGAGTGTGCAGGAGAGGCAGCAGACAACGGATGTCCCATATAAACTCTATGGGTGACGTCACTTCCCAGCCGTTGTCAGCCATCTCCACAACCGCTGCTGGAGTCTGGACAGGCTTCAGAAAACGCAAGTATAGCGATTTTCTATAACAGAGGTTCATCTACTTTTACCCTCATTTAATACAATATATTGACAAGCAAGCATGTAAAAGAGTAAATTACATTAAACGCTCTTTAACCACTAGGGATCCGTGCTGTAGTCGTCATTCGGACCTGCTTTGCCGGGACTAAGTCTATTGACGTCGTCCCGTGCACGAATGGCCTGCGTGCCCCCGGAGGGGCGCGTGCGGCCCCCTCTTTGATCAGCGAGTCTATGAGACTCGCCTGATCACGGATCGAAGCAAGGGGTCGATCCCGAACCCTTACCACGTGATCAGCTGTCAGCCAATGACAGCTGATCACGTAATCACAACAGAGCCGGTAACCAGCTATTTTCCTCCTCGCGCTGTCAGCAAAAAAAATAAAAAAGCCAATCACCGGCGGCCGTGAGAGGGACTTCAGTCCCGATCACGGCCAAGTCATCAGTGCCCACCTGCCCCCTGCCAGTGCAACACACATATACACACACACACACATATATACACACACACACATACACCACACACACATAGTAAATGTGCCACCCATCAGTGCCCAAAATGCCACCCATCAGTGCCCATAATCTGCCTCAACAGTGCTGCACCTCATATGCCACATATCCGTGCCCATCAGTGTCACCCATCAGTGCCCAGCAGTCCCATCTATCAGTGGTACCCATCCGTGCCATCTTATCTGTGCCCATCTTTGCCCACCAGTGCAGCCTCATCAGCACATTTCAATGAAGGAGAAAAATGACCTGTTTGCAAAATTTTATAACAAACTATGAAACATGATTTTTTATTTTGCATTTTTGTTTAGCAAAAAATAAAATAACTCCCAGCTGTAATTAAATCCCACCAAAAGAAAGCTCTATTTGTGGGAAAAAAATTATAAAAATTTCATTTGGGTATGGTGTTATATGGCCGCGCAATTGTCAAAGTGCATCAGCGCTGAAAGCTAAAAATTGGTCTGGGCAGGAGGGGGGTTTAAGTGGCCAGTAAGCAAGTGGTTAATGTGAACCTGTACTTTGCCCATGCTAGCTCCCACAGCTGCTTATACTTAGCCTTTCTTCACTCATACACAAGTTCCTTTTCTCAGGAAAGTCCTAAGAAAGCATCACGTGATTACAGGGGGGCGCTTCTCTTCACTCCCAGCAGCCACTGTATAGGCAGCTTTGGGAACCAACAATGAGGTGACCCTTTTCATGCATGGTCAAAGCACAGGTTTGCTTTAAACAAAAAGCCAAACAAGATGTCAGCGATGGCCTCCATTCCAGGGAAGATGTATTGAAGATTTTACATATGAAGAACAGCCAGTGCTGTAGCCTTACCACCAACATATTAACAGTGCACTAAAAAGGGAACAAGAGCAGCAACCCAGCAGAGACTAGTGTGTTACAGCAGGTACAAAGGGCAGGCTGGGTAAACAAATTGTTCTAAATATACTTAAGTGCCCGAGCTGCTAATCGTTCTGTGATTATAATCTAATTACACAGCCATGCTTCACCAAGCAGAGGCTGCAAGTGAGATTTATGGATGCTGGAAAGTAACAAAGCCCTGATGTTGTACATTAAAGATTAGCAGATTGCCAAAAGAAACCAAATATTCAGAATGGGCAGGATGGGACAGTAACAGAGACAGAACAGAAAAAGCAATGCCAACACAGTAAACCATCAGCAAAAGTCCAGACATGCAAAAAAAAAAAAAAAAAAAAAAAACACCCAATAAAAAAAACAAGAAATAATGGCGATAGGGCCACTTGTTTGGAAACCTGTAATTTACTGAGACATTAGGCCATGCACCCCACCTCAATCAATGAGCATGTGTACCTCTGACTGTTCCTGGGAGTAAGAAAGAACCAGATTCAAGTGTGTAGCTTCAATACCTAGTCACCAACCTAGAGTAAACATGCAGTATAGGAGTTTTGACTTTTCAGATCCCCCATGGCTGTGTGCTTGTTTCTGGTCAATTACCGTATATACTCGAGTATAGGCCGACCCGAATATAAGCCGAGGCCCCCAATTTACCCCCAAAAAAACTGGCAAACTTATTGACTCGTGTATAAGCCGAGGGTAAGACATGCCTGTCCATCCCTGTGTGTGTGTCCGTCCATCCCTGTGTGTCCGTCCATCCCTGTGTGTCCGTCCATCCCTGTGTGTCCGTCCATCCCTGTGTGTGTGTGTCTCCATCCATCCATCCATCCCTGTGTGTGTGTGTGTATCTGTGTGTGTGTGTGTGTGTGTGTGTGTGTGTGTGTGTGTGTGTGTGTGTCCAGCCTACCTGTGTCCTGAGCCTTTGTCCCGAGCCTCCGTCCCGTGCCGAGCCTCCTTGCCTCCGTGCCTCGCCGCCGTGCCTCGCCGCCGTGCCTCGCCGCCGTGCCTTGCCTCCGGTCCCGTCCCGTCCCGTCCCGTGCCGTGCCGTCCTGTGCCTTGCCTCCGTCCCGTGCCCTCTTCGTTCGTCGGCGGCCATTGTAAAATTCAAAAGCTGCGCCGCCGCCTTCGCCTGTGATAGGCGGAACACTGAATTTCCCAGCAGCCTGTGTTCCGCCTATCACAGACGTCGTATCATCCTCGTCCGTAGTACGAGGATGATACGAAGTCCGTGATAGGCGGAACACAGGCTGCTGGGAAATTCAGTGTTCCGCCTATCACAGGCGAAGGGGGAGCCGGAGGCGCGGCTTTTGAATCAGAATGGCCGCTGTCTGTCTGCTCGACACGCTGATCGAGCGGGCAGACAGCGATGACTCGAGTATAAGCCGAGGGGGGCACTTTCAGCCTCAAAAAAGAGGCTGAAAATCTCGGCTTATACTCGAGTATATACGGTACTCAGTTTTTAGTAAAGCCAGAATGAGGACGACAACCCCAGAGATTGCAACTTAAAAAAATTAATAAATAAATAAAAAATCTGTGGAAGCACCCAGACTTCTTTCAGCAAAGGCTCTCTTTGCAAATTTGAACATGACAAAGACAACAAAGCCTGTTACAAGCCAGACACATACACCCTGCAAACATTACAGCAAACCGATTAGGAAAAGCAGAGATACATAATTATAGATTGAAAGTAGAGTTTCCTTTAACCTATTTCTGAATACAATTTCTAGATTAAAGCACAACTTCAATATTCTGGACAACCTAAAAAAATGAAGCCTAGAAAATGCCTTGATGTCTACGTCAACATTTTCAGGCACTGTTCTACATGCGGGAGGATCTTCAGTCTGCATTAATCTAGAAGTGTGCACCTGTGTTTGGAGACCAGCTCTATCACCAAGTCACTAGTCTCATACTAAGGATTAGGCACCAATCAGCATAATGTCCCAAGTGATGTCATCACCACGACAGCCAATCATGGTGAACACAAGGTTTTTCACACCCTTAGAAACAAATCTACAGACTTCAGCTGTTGCTCAGGAAAGGGCAGAGTGGCATTCTATTTTTTTTTTTCCAATCTTATACGTTCCAATATCCTTTAAATGTATTAATATTTCTTTGCATTGTGCATTACTCTGACCTGATGCATGTCTCCCCTTAGTCTGTTTGTGGGGATTTGTTGCTTATTGTTTTTACCTGTACCTACTGTGCATTTTTATATTCTATGCATTTTCTGAATAAAAAAAATATTAAACTATAAACATGACAACCACTTTAAGAGGATGCCATTTACGGCACTTTGTTGACAAGTTTAAAATCAGTTTTTTGCTAGGAAATCACTTCTAAACCCCAATTACACATTTTTAGCAGAGACCATAAGGAATAAAACGGCGATCATTGGCAATTATTTTTATGTCTCACAGTATTTGTACAGCGGTTTTGCAAAGGCTTCTGGGGAAAAAAAAAATACACTTTAATGGATGGATATATATATATATATATATATATATATATATATATATATATATATATATATATATATGGATATAGATATATAACTAACACACACACACACCAATGGCAGCAAAGATACTTTAGAATATCCATAGGCGGCGCCTTAAACACCTTTACAGGTTTGCCCGTTTAGTTTTTCCTTATTTTACCATTTCATTTTTTAACTGTCCCTTTATTTATTTTTTAATCACTTCTATTTTTATTAAAAGGAAAGCAAACATCCCTTGTAACAGTAATAAGGATGTCAGGGCCTCTTTATTGATGTTGCTTCGGTGCTCCAAGGCCATCGAGGCAAAGAGGATCTACTCTTTGATGGCCCGCGTGACCAGCCAGCGGCAGCCTAGAATAATTTCTCGGGTGAATTGGCGGAAATGGTAAGCCTGAGAAACACCATTGAGCGTCGGGTGCAGGGGTCCCATTCCGCTGCTTCTGAAAGCGGTCCAGTGGCTCAATAGCCACTCGGAATGCTTTCATGAGAAAGCCAGCTGCTGGCTGTATAAAATGGTTCCAGGGTTATGGACGATGTCTTAAGCCATAATCCCGGAAAACCACTTCAAAGTCACAATGTACCTGTTGATCAGGTCAGAAATGAAGAGTTGCCGTCTATCCACTTTGTGTTATCTAAAGGGCAGATAAACACCAGGAAATGTGCACCTATGGCAAAGACGCACTGCATTTTTTTTTATTCCCGACATACACGTTAACCACTTGCCGACCAGCCGCCACAGTTTTACTGCGGCAAAATGGCACAGATGGGCAAACAACGTTATGCGCGCGCTCCCTGCTCACCCATGGAGCCGATATGAGTGGCCGGCGGTCACAATAACCACCGGGCTCCCGCGATCGCTCATGGCACAAAGAGAAGCGGGGTGTGCACAGTTTCCAGTTCTCGGAATATGAGCAGCGCTCTCTTTCTTCCCCTACACAGTCCACACACTAGGGAACACAATTAACCCCTTGATCGCCCCCTGGGGTTAAGTTCCCTGCCAGTGAAATTTTTACAGTAATCAGTGCATTTTTATAGCACTGATCGCAAAAAAAAAAAAAGTCCCAAAAATGTGTCAAAATTGCCCGACGTGTGCCATCATTTTGCAGTCCTGCAGATCGTTGCCATTGCTAAAAATTTTATATATATATATATATATATATATATATATATATATATATATATATATATATATATATATACACATACATACATACACACACACACACACACACACACACACACACACACACACACACACACACACACACACACACACACACACACACACACACACATATATATATATATATATATATATATATATATATATATATATATATATATATATACACACACATACACACACACACACACACACACAATTTTATATTTTTTAACCAAAAATATTTTGAATACATAAAGGCCTAAACTGAGGGGAAAAAAAAAAAAAAAAAGTTATGCATTTTTGGGGGATATTTATTATAGCAAAAAAAAGAAAAAAAATGCAGAGGTGATCAAATACCACCAAAAGAAAGCTCTGTGGGGGGAAAAGAAAGACACCAAATTGTTTGGTTGCAATGTCGCACGACCGCGCAATTGTCAGTTAAAGCAACGCAGTGCTGAATCGCAAAAAGTGCTCTGGTCAGTTAGGAGGTAAAATCTACCGGGGCTGAAGCGTTTTAAAGTGTGTACTGCATCTATGGATCAAATGATTTAGATCTGCAGCTCCTTGCTGGGAATACATCAACCTTGTTCAGACTTAAAGTGGAACAGCTTCCTGATAGCGTGATTTTAGTGTGGAGGTTTCTGGTAAGGCCTACCTTTACCGATGACAAGTCCACATTTGTCTGCAGGCACAGTGTAGGTGATCTCTTGCATTCCTCCTGACGTACCAATATTCCACTCACGACTGCGCCCCCGACCCCTAGCGATTGCCAGGCCGCCAAAACCATCCCTTTCCTGCAGGAGACAGTACAGAAATTTAGACTGCAGAACAAATAACCAATAAAGTTTTTTTCTAACACATGTTAAAAGCAAATATAAATAAGCTTTCCAATGTTTAAAAACAAACGCATTAAAAATAAGCTTGGTTTAAACCTTAGCAATATATCTTAATATTTTCAAATGATTTCTATGAATAATATGTGCGGCCATATTTGCTCAATATACGTATTGTGCTTTCCTAGTTATTTACCGCTTCTGCTTGCAATGCATTTCTAAGCTGGCCAACATGATGAAAACAGAGCACTTCCTGTGCAGCATTATTTAAAGGGGAGAGTAACTGCACAGTTACCAAACAACCCCCTAGTGGCTAATCTCCACTTTACTAATCAAAAAATTATGAACGTGTAATTAAAGGCATTTTGTTCAGTTTGGAAAGAGTAAGATGTTATAAAAGTTTTTTTTTTCTTTTTTGCCATCTGTGTCCCATGGGGAGATCTCTTTACTTCCTGTCCCATGGCCAAACAAAGGGTGAAGTTATCCCTCCAAAGTGAGGGAAAATCTTGGGGTGTCAAAAGAAATGGTATCCCCATTGGAAGATTTCCCCTCTAGCACTGGTCCAGTGTTAATCCAAAAATTGGAATTTTCTTTTACTGTCAAGGATATGCTAAATAGGGGAACACCTCACTTAAAAAAAAAAAAAAAAAAAAAAAAGCAATATGCTCTCTAGTGTTAATGCCACAGGTTCACTTTATAGGGCTAGCACACATGCTGTAGCTTGTTGGGGAAGTCCCAAGTTCATGGGTGGAAGGAAAGAAAATTATTAAATTCCCCCAACACAATCAATGTTGATGAACGAAGCACTCCTGCAGCACTATTGTGTTCTGCTGGCAGGGAGCCTTCCCTGCTGGCAGAACACAATGATCACTGCTATGGGCTACAGCTGCCAGCAGCACGCAAAAAAATATGACAGGCTGGATTGAATCTCAGCTGGACCCTGCAGAACCGGCCAAGATTCGATTCATCTATGGCTGGCTTAAGTATTCTCAGAAAAAGTAAAGTGCGCCTCACAGAAACCGTGAAAAACAAAACCTGACATCATACGCTGGATGATGGTCTGCCTGAGTTAACTAGAGTGAGAAGCAAAGAATGCAAGGACAGCCAAAGCGCCTGAAGTTCCAAGATGTTGACTGAGACAAAACTCCTCCAACTACCATGTCCACTGCCCTGACCAGGTGCCCAGGACTCTTTCCCAGGCTGACATGTGCCATGAGGATCCTCAGCTCCAGAGGCAGTTTCCTGTGCCATCAAAGCCAGGGACAACAGTCCTTTTAGCTAGTCTTAATCAGCATCGTTGACACTAACAAATTAATTGAGGCATGCCGGAGGTAGGTTGAGTTGACCCAGGCTGGCATTTAAGTTTGGCAGTGTCCAATCCAGTAGTATAACCCAGAGTGAAAAAGACTATCTGTTTCACTTAAGGGGGGGGGGGTGTTTCTTCTAAGTGCTAGGGGCAGCATTCTTGCAACCATTTTCTACTTTCACATGAAAACAAATATATACAAAAAAATTAAACTATTCACATGTGTAGGTTTTTCTGATGTTGTCTTTTGCACAAAGGAGGAGTGTGTGGATCAGGTGCAGGTATAAAATGTCAGTACAAGTCCACAGAGTTTTAGTCTCTCACCTGTGCAGTCACAATGAGCTCATTGATGATATGCGCAGCGTGCTGACACCGGTCAGGGAGGCCCATTACTTGCGCCACTCTTTCAGGGCTGATTCCATCATCTGCAGGAGGCAAACACAAGCAAAGCAAACCGTTTAGCCCCATGTGCTGTAAACCCAGCTGTTATGTAGTGCCGCTTCGTATATAAAAACAGGCCAGCACATGCCACATCAACTAAAGCATAACAGCAGCGACTCTGCTTGAAAGCTGTGGATTATACAAAATGACAGGCTTCTAGAAAAATATATCTATGGGCAAAAAAAAAAAAAAAAAACACAGCACCCAGTGGCAAACTGTAATGAGATGTAGCAGTTAGTTAAAACAAACCCAGACAACACAACTGGGATGGTTAAAGTGGAACTGTAGCAAGACAGACACATAAAAAGTATAAATGTGGATGGTTTTGTTTGATGGAAAAATCTATTTTTTGCCACAAAATCCATGGCTGGCCCACCCACTCCAACAACTCCCTTTTCATCTTTTAATGTGAAAAGCAGCCTTAATGGGAAGAAAATAAAAATAAATAAAAGGATAGCTAATGCTGACAGGAACATGCATAAAAGATATAAATAAAAAATAAAAAAAGGGAACAAGTGATTTCTGTTTTCCAAGATTGCTTTCACACTGAAAGCACTGCCGGTTAGCGATTTAGCGCTGTTTAACTGACGCTTTTGTGCTGCTGTTTGGATGCTTTTAGCCCCAAAAAACTGGGTTAAAATAAAAAAAAAATATCTAGTTTTGCAGCACTTTCAAATCGCATTTGAGGCATTTTAAAAGTGCTGCCATTCATTCCAATGGGCAGAGCGTTTTGGGAGTGCTAAATACAGCGCTCCCAACTCGCCTCAAAGATGCTGCTTGCAGGATTTATCAGAACGTCCCGCAAGCCCACCGCCCCAGTGTGAAAAGTCACACTGGATTGAATGGGAGGTTTTCAGGCGCTTAGAGACTATTTTCAGCAAAAAACGTCTGAAAACTGCCGCAGTGTGAAAGGGGTCCAAAAGTACACCTGGGCAACCAAGTCATGAGAAAAAAAAAAAAAAAAACACACAGCAGTCTAGATGAAAATAGTATTTGATCATGAGATATGGGCGGCTAATTTATTTATTTTTTTAAAAGAAAGGAAAGTCCTAAATAGAATTGTTATTTAAAAAAGTCGGCCCCCACCCCCAGATATTTCAGGCGTGTGACAAGTTTACGTTAATCTTAATTCTAAAGCACTGCATATTGCACTGTGGTGGACTGTATTTTGGTGTTAGACTGAACAAATGCAGCAATATTCAAAACAATGAAGACACGCAACTCCCTCTGACCTCTGTTCAGTTCCACACAGAGCCATGTACCACATACAAGTATTAGATAATACTGCACAAACCTGGTTTAAACTGAATTCTTACGCCGGCATCATTCTGAATTTTTTTGATCATTTCCCCATTTCTTCCTATTACGATTCCCACAGCAAACCTAGGTACAGACACCTGGACATTGTAAAAAAAAAAAAAAAAAAAAAAAAAAAAAGTGAGAAATCAGCAACCGGTCGTCAGCAGTACAATTTCAAGATTTTTGTCAAATAGCAAATATAATGCCTTACCGCCACAATTTTATATTGGACATAAACCCCTACTGGAGGACAGTTTGCTAAAGCAATGCGTATCCTAAACAAATCACGTTTCTTTTCCCGCAAAATATTCTTCAATTTTTTTTTTTTAATCTCTCTGTATCACAGTTCTGCTGAGCTCCTCCTTCAGTTAGTTTCTGTGTACATGGACGTTTTCCAGCAGTAGCTGCACATCATTGCTCTGGACTGGTTTCCTGATCTAAATGGTGCATCAGGCCTGTGCATTGGTACGGCCAATTGAAGTCTCCACCAGGGGCACATGAAAGGGTGACAACAGGAGCACAACAATGGAATATAGCCTTTCAAAAAGCTAATATTTCTGTTTAGGGCCATAGGTTTGATTTTATATTGCATTTTTATTTTAACAAATGCTGCAAATTAAAAAAAAAAAAAATAAAAAAAAAAAAAAAAAAAAAACACTGAGAATTCATCTTGAAATTGCATAAAGCTGTTTAAACATGCAATACATGCTGCATCAACATACTGTGCATGCACTCTGAACGTCCGCCTGTGTCGTTTTAGAGCCCTGTGCCAGGACCGACCGCTCCCGCGCACATGTGCGGGAGTGATGTCACCGCAGCACCAGCCAGTCACAGAGCCGGAGTCCACGAACCGGAAGGAAGACCGGGTGAAGACAGACACAGCCTCCATTGAGGACATGGAATAATTCGTTTTGAGGCAAGTTGCATACTAGCACATTGTGCCTTTGACTTGCAGGTAAGAAAAAATAAATAAAAATCTTCCACTGTCACACTACACTGGCGAAGATTTGTGAGAGGTCTATTAGATTGTTTTCTCAAGATCAGGAATGCCCACAGAGGAATTTAAATTAGCCTGGGCCCTACAGAACCAACCGAATTTTGATTCAAAGCCCAGTTTTAATGAACTTCAAGAAAAGGATTTTATGGCAAGTCAAAATTCCTGTTTTCTTAATTGTTCATTTGGGGACAGAGGGTCAGAAGGAAGTCTGAGATAATTTGATGTCCTAAAGTAGTAAAACTGGAGTGTAAAAACACCAAAGCAAAGGGCTAAGAAGCCCTGAAAGTCGTCCTGAAAAGAACCATGTAAAACTGGGGCTGCATGCAGCTCAAAGAGCTGTTTAACCACGCTGCCCACCATATAGCAGAATGACTGTGGCAAAGTGGTTGTAATATCCTGACAGGAAGTCATATGATGTGCCCACGACAACACAGGCGGCAACATCAGGAGGTGGTGTGTCAGCTTGACACACCGCAACTTCACAGCTGTTCATCACGTGAACCAGGAAGTGCCGGTAAATGGCTTTCCTCAGTTCATGCTGACAGGGAGAGCCTGTTCTGATAATCAGCACATTGATTATCAGCACAGCCCCCATCAAAAGGTGACCATCAGCTGCCAATCAGTGCCCAACACCTGTCAACTTTTTTGTTTATAATGCAAAAATTCAAAACTGCAGAGGTGCTAAAGCATCATCAAAAGAAAGCGCTATTTGTGGAAAGAAACAATAAAAATGTATTTCAGGTACAAGTGTTGCATGACCGCACAATCGTCATTCAAAGAGTGACAGTGCTGAAAGCTAAAAATTGTCCTGACAGGAAGGAGGGAAAGTGCCTGGTATGGAAGTGGTTAAAAAGGACCTTATGTGAACAGATCAGGTGGCAGCCTTATGACTTTGGGAAACAGACGCTGGGTGACGAAAAGCCCAAGAACCACATACTGATAGAGTGGCATGTACCTTGACAGAAAAAGGTGGACTGTTTTGTCCCAAGCCTATTGGAATGATGAGCTGCCAAAAATAAGTGGAATGAGATGCAGGCTGCCTAATACCGAGATCCTCAGGTACAGCAAAGACTCCATCAGCCTGGAAGATAACATGGCCACGAAAAACGGAAAAAGTTCCTACTACATCCAAATTATGGAGGGAGTAGGACAGATAAATGGAAGCACAATGCAATGGCCTGGTAAAGTGAATAGAAGACACCGCCTTGAAGGGAAGAGAGACTAAGGGTTTAACACATTCTCCATCAGTCACGGGAGTAGAATTGTGGGTGTGGCTGAACTAAGGTAACAATGGGAGGGACTTTGACAACACGCCGACCGACTCCTGTAGATATACGTCGGTAAAATGGCATGGCGGGGCAAAGTAACGCACCTGTACGTTAGTTTGAATTTCCCGATGTGCACGTGCGCCTGCCGCGAGCTCCGTGGCGATGTCCGCGGGGATACCTGTGATCGTGTCACGGAGCTGAAGAACGGGGAGTTGCAGATATAAACACACCATCTGCCCGTTCTGCCTAATGACAGGACAACGATCGTCCGACCTTGTCATCGGGAGCAGCGATCAGTGTCGTGTCACTGCTAGCCCATCCCCCAGGACACACTTAACCCCTCCCTACCCCTAGTGGTTAGCCCCTTCACTGCAGGTGACATTTTTACAGTAATCGATGCAATTTTATAGCATTGATCGATGTGTATTAATGCCCATGGTCCCAAAAATGTTTAAAAATTGTCGGATGTGTCCACCATAATTTCGCAGTCACAATAAAAAAAAAAAAAAATAAAAAAAAAAATAAAACGATGATCTCTGCCATTACTATTAAAAAATATAATAAAAATGCTATAAATCTATCCCCTAGTTTGTAGATGCTATAACTTTTGCGCAAACCAAAAGTTTGTGATTTTTTTTACCAAAAATATGTAGAAGGATACATATTGGCCTAAACTGAGAATTTTTAATTTTTTTTTGGGGGGGGGGGGGGGTATTATAGCAAAAAAGTAAAAAAATAATAAAAAAAAATTTTTTTTGTTTTTTTCAAACTTGTAGTTCTTTTGTCTATAGCACAAAAAATAGAAAGTGCGGAGGTGATCAAATACCACCAAAAGAAAGCTCTATTTGTGGGGAAAAAAAATTTGTTTGGGTACAACATCCCACGACCCCGCAATTGTCAAAGCGATGCAGTGCCGAATCGCAAAAAGTGCTCTGGTCAGGAAGGGGGTAGAACCTTCCGGGGCTGAAGTGGTTAAATAAAACCCATGCCTACCTTGCCCGGGCCAAAGGTAACAGAGTGCAGGATTCATGAGTAAGAAACGCAGAGTACAGAAGTGCAGCTAGGGTAGTTTTGGACACCACAGGTTACATACAAAACTCATATAGTGCATTAATATATACTGTTTTATAAGCCTTTCCTACTGCACAGAAAAATTCAGTTAAAAAAAATGGTGATATAGGCTGGATACCTGAGAACACAGATGTACAGGCTAATACCTCAACACTGTCAGTCCTGCAGGTTCCTGCTGTATGACAAAAGGGGACAGACTAGAGAGCCAGGATCAGCTATGGAAACCAGACTAGTGAAACATGAGGCAGAACATTGTGCATGCCCCAAGGTTTGGCTAATGGATATGACAGCAACGGCAGTTGCAGGGCAAGGTCTGCCGGGAAGACTAAAGTAGTAAAACTGGAGAGTACACACCAAAGCAAAGCACTAAGAAACCATGAAAAACTGGGGCTATGTGGGAGCAAGGCTGTTACTCATCAGTTCTTCTTTACTATATTGAGGGTTGTGCCTCAAGAGTCATCTTGACTGGACACACTTCTAGGAAAAGCAGCTACAGTACTAAACAGTCTCCATTTAAAGACAATTTGTCTATTGACTGATGGATGTCTAACACTTTGAGATTGCTTTGTATCCCTTTCCAGCCTTACGCTGATCAAATTCTCGAACGTATGTCTTCAGAGAGCTCTTTTTTGTGAGGCGTGGTGCACATCAGCTGATGAATCTTATAAAACTGCAATCTTAAAATCTTTTAGTGTCTTATCAAAGTAGCTCTAGACCACATTTCCAAGCTTATTTCATTACTTTGACTCTAGATAAGTGGTCCATGGGTTTGCTTCATTTTAACTCCAGCACTTTGAAGGTTTAATGATTATAACACATTTTATGTCAAATTACTACAGAAATCCAGTTAATTCCAAGGAATTCACATACATTTTATTTTGCCACTATATGCATCATCTCACATCCATTTAATATATACTAATATGTCCTTACTAATGTCTCTTTTCAACATCTCCTTTAGTTTCAAGTGGCAACACAAACTTCACATGCTCACAAAAATGTCTCCATTCCTCTCTGGTAACTTCTTCACATACCAGGACTTGTCTTGTGCTGTTGCTTCTCTCTGTACCTCCCATTCCACATGTTGTCAGGAAATCACTAACCTCCAAACCAACAGACATCTTACAATTACTACTCCTACAGCACAAGTACTACTATCAAACTCCCCAATATCTATATTGCTACATACCGACTGCAAGCTAGATTGGTAGGATTTTTATCGTATTTAACATTGTCCAAAAAGTCATAGTAAATGGAATCCATAAGCCCAAAACTTTTATTTCAGTGTTTGGTAGATGATGGAAGTTATATGAATAAGTTATGTAGTCACATTAAACACACCGAGTTAAGTCCAATATCAGAATTTGCAAAGTGAAAAGAAAGGGGTAAATGGTAGCATAATTGCACTTCTACTTACCTCTACGCTGCCGCCTCCCATCCTGCTGCTGAAGTCATTGCGTAAACCTCTGAAATCAGCCTGGTCCTTTTCTCTGATAATCTCTAGTACCAACTCTCTTGCTTGCTACAAAAAATAAAGTCAGTAACTTACATTTAAAAATTAAAGGAGGTTCACTAGGGAGCTATTAATTTTATGTACACAAAGCCATGAAAGGTAAAGAGTCAGTGACTCTAAACCTTATATTTTGGTGTTTGGTAGAAGATGGAGGGCTAAGTCAACTGATGGTTTTCTTCATCTCTCGGGATGCCATTGGCGAGATCTCTGCGCTGAGTTTTTCCATCTTTGTACACCCACTATGGCCATTAGGGCATTTATTTGCCATCAGTTTGAGGCCCTTCTGGGATCATTCAAAAATCATAAACAAGAGTAGCTGATCTCCTGAGCAGTTTGGACAAAGCCCATCGGCACATGTCCTTATTTAGGCTCTTTCACACTATTATGGTAGTGCGCCAGGAATGTTTGCAATTTAATAACATTTATTTTGAATGGCACCCCAACACACAAGCACGAGCTGTAATGCACTGCATTCTAGTATGAATGTGTCCTTATGGGTTTCCCACTCTCCCCTTTGGGTCTTATTTAGATTATAATAAAAGCAAAAAACAAAAATAGGTGAAACACACAGATGAGTGGGAATGCTCAAAGGTTCCAGAGAAACAAAAACCGTAATTAAGAGCAGCGAGATCTCACTATTTAAGCACCTAAAGACAAAATAATAATCAGGGGCTGACTTAGCTAGGCTCCACCTATAACCAAAAAACGTCACTTTTGGATGGCCTTATTTAAACAGTCCATTATAAGAGAACATGGCCTTAAAAAAAAAAAAAAAAAAAACAACAAACACCACAAGCAAAAAAGCTGATGATTTAAAGCAGCGGGATAGAGAAGGCCTATATGTGCAGGGCTATTTATGAAATGATTATGTATATGGACCATCTATGAAACATTACCTTTATGTTACATGCAAAAAACATGCACTGCTGCATTACTTCATACTTCAAACACATGAAACATTCATAGTTATAGTCAAGTTGAAAAAAGGCACTAGTCCATCTAGTGCAGGGGTCTCAAACTGGCAGCCCTCCGGCTGTTGCCAAACTACAAGTCCCAATCATTCCTGTACGAGTCATGCTAGTAACTATCGGCCTTTCAATGCCTCATGGGACTTGTAGTTTCGCAACAGCTGGAGGGCTGCCAGTTTGAGATGCCTGATCTAGTGCAATAAATTAGAAAATCTCCATATACACTATCCTATACCCACAGTTGATCCAGAGGAAAAAAAATAAAATTAAACAAAGCATGATCCAATTCACTCCAGTGGGGGGAAAAAAATCCTTGCTGATCCCCTAGGAGAAAAAATTGGATATTTCCTGGATCATCTACCCCCGGTTTTTTGACCTCTAAAAATTTGTATCCAATTACCCTGTTTCCCCGAAAATAAGACCTAGCGTGATTGTCGGTGATGGCTGCAATATAAGCCCTACCCCCCAAATAAGCCCTGCCCCGTTTCCCTGAAAATAAGACCTTTAACTAGGGCTTGTTTGGGGGGGTAGGGCTTATATTGCAGCCATCACGGACAATCACACTAGGTCTTATTTTCAGGGAAAAGGGTATGTGCATTTAGGAACACATCCAGCCCTTTAACACAATCTCCTGAGCTGGCCAGAACTAGTTTTTGGAGGAAGTCTTCTACATTATCACAGCTCTTACTGGGAAGCACCTTTTCCATATGCGAAGCTTAAATCTTTTCCTCCAGACATAAAGAGTGCCCCCTTGTCCTTTGTAATGATCTGAAAATGAATAACTCTACACCAAGCTTACACATGGACCATTTATGTATTTGAGCATGGCGATCATATCCTCCTTAATCTCGATTTCTTCATTAAAAAAAATTCAGTTCCTCTAATCTTTACTCATAGCTGAGCGCCTCCATGCCTCTTATCAGTTTGGTTGCCCTTTCTCCAAGACTCAAGACTTGAGGACCCATGGATGTAAGCCAGGTGCATTCACCTTGTGTCTAAAAGTTTCTGGGCCATGTGAATTTTGAGGCATTGTGGATTATTTGGGACTATATCAATACTAGACCCAATAAGGACATGAGCCTCCCTATATTCCTTTGTATACACAGAACTGAATAGGGTATTTAATACATTTGCCTTCTCTTTGTCCTCAGTCACCAAATCAAAATCAAAATGATCTAGTATAGAACCTACAGGTGCATCTCAAAAAATGAGAAAATCATCAAAAATTTAATTTCAGTAAGTCAGTTCTAAAAGTGAAAAACGAATTATATAGATTACACACATTCAAAGCATTTTTTTTTTTTTTAATTTTGATGATTATGGCTTACAGGTATGGAAAACCCAGAATTCAGTATCTCCAAAAATTTGTGAAAAAAATAAATTCAATATCGTAGACTCATGGTGTCACACTCTAATCAGCCAATTAACTCCAAGCATATTAATGGAAAGTTGAGTGGAAGGGGAAAAAAAAAAAAAAAAAAGTGTGGTAGAAAAATGTTCACAAATATAGATAACCGCAGCCTTGAGAGGCTTGTGAATCAAAGGCCATTCAAGCAACCAGGAGAGATTCACAAGGTGTGGACTAATGCTTCAAGAGCCACCACACATATCCAGGATATGTAGCAATTCCTTGTGTCAAGCCAATCCTGAACCAGAGACGAGCGTCGGAAGCATCTTGCCTGGGCTGAGAAAAAGGACTGGACTAATGCTCAGTGATCCCAAGTCCTCTTTTTGGATGAAAGTAAATTTAATTTGGAAATCAAGGCACCAGAGTCTGGAAAGGCACAGAATCCAAGCTGCATGCGGTCCAGTGTGAAGTTTGCAGTGAGTGATGATTTGGGGAGCCATGTCATCTACTGGGGTTGGTCCACTGTGTTTTATCAAGTCCAAAGTCAGCGCAGCCCAGCTTTATGGAGATGTCAATTTATTTTTCCAGCAGGACTTGGCACCTGCCAAAAGTATCGATACGTGGTTTAATGATAACGGTATCACTGTGCTTGCTTAGCCAGCAAACTCACCTGACCTAAAGCCCATAGAGAATCTGTGGAGTATTGTCAAGAGGAAGATGAGAAACACCATACCCAACAATGCAGATGAGCTAAAGGACACTATCCAAGAAACCTGGGCTTCCATAAGACCTCAGCAGTGCCACAGGCTGATCACATCCATGCCACGCCGTATTGCTGCGGTAATTCAAGCAAAAGGAGCCCCAAGTATTGATTGCGTACTATATTGTACACGGACCTAATTTTCAGGAAGACAATTTCTGCATTCAAAATTTTTTGTCTTATGCAATCACAATTTCTCAGATACTGAATTTTGGGTTTTCACCAGCTGTAAGCCATAATCATCAAAATTAAAAAGAAAAAAAAAATGCATGAAATAGAACAATGTGTGTAATGAATCTATACAATATACGAGTTTCACTTTCTGAATTGAATTACTGAAATAAATTAACTTTGATGTTTTTCTAATTTTTTGAGATGCACCTGTACATGCTCAAACCGGACCTTTTTGTCAACAAATTGGAAGAATGCATTGGGGTCTGTCCTATTCTCTTTTGCAACCTGTCAATCATTTTCAGTTTTTGTAGCCTTAATTATCTTTTTACATATTCTGTTAGTCTTTGTAACTTAAAAATGGTTATAGTTTTCCTAAGGCCCTGGCATACACTCAATATCAAGAAAGGTCTTTGGAACAGGCTTCCTTTCCTTCATTATTAGCCCTGCCTTGGTGGTCATCTATGCTGTAGGCATGCATCAGCATTCATGCAGGCTAAGGCATGTGTCCTTAGACAGAGCATGTGCATACCATTTTACTTAAATCAGAACTTCACCCCAAAACTAGACTTCTGTGAGTTCGTATCACTGTGACACTGTTGGAGAATTTCACTTCCTGTCACTGTGAAAGCTGGATAAAAAAAAACTGAGTTAAGCGCTTGTTACTGGGGGAGGGGGGGGGTTTCCCATTACTTCCTGTCCCAGCAAGACAATGGAGACAGGTGATGGAAAGAAAAGAAATCCTTTCCTACTTTCCTAAACATGGGCTTAAAAAAAAAAAAAAAAAAAAAAAAAAAACTTATCCTGCTAGCATTAGTAGATGGATAGTAAGGTATATATTTACTTGTTTTAAACTTTTTAAAATGACATTTCTCCAATTACTGCCTGGTTTCTGGCCTAGACAAATGAGGTCATAGATCCTTCAGGAGCTGAGGAGAGGAGGGGCTCTCAGCTAAGCACACCCTCCTGCCTGCATGCTTGAAGCAGATAGATTCCAGGAAGTAAATGCTATATGAACCATCTGCCCTTACTCAAGATGGACAGAAGCAGAAATGATCAGGGGGCTCGGGCAGCCTCCAGGCTCACCTGTCCCACATCTATCCATTCTATGCATGTGCTTCCACTGTGGAGACACTTATACATTTGTAGTGTTAGGACTGCAAGCAACACAGGGTGCCGTGACGAGGCCTTGCAGCTTTCACATGCGTTTGCAAATGTGTGCCAACTAAACCCCTGCTTTTAACAGACTGTTAGACAGGTTCATTTAGTTGGTTGGTCAGCAGACTGGTTGGCGAGTTGAGCTATGGAATTTTTTTTGTCTTATGGAAATGCTCAGGGGTGTTTTTCAAAGTGATTTCCCAGGCAAATAAAACACACAAACGTGGATGGGTGGGGAAGTTAGTTTTAAATAGTAATACTATTGGTGCTCAGATGCAGTGTAGTTCAGCTTAAAAAAAAAAAAAAAAAAAAAAAAAAGAAAAAAATAACCTTTTAGCTGGAATTGAGCTTTAAGTTCACAATCATTGTAAGAAAAATCAGCTTTCTGCTCATAAAACAGCAAGTACTATACTACAGGGTTACTGCAGTGTAGACTACAGTGTTACTGTATTGCAAGGATCTCCAAACTACAGCCCTCCAACTATTCCAGAACTATACGCCCCATGAGGCCTTATTTTATTAGGGGGATGCAATCAGGCTGGCTTAAAAGCATGTTACTACTATATCAGGCTACCACGTTTGCAGAAGCACAATTGAGATCCAGAATTCTGCTCTCACAAAAAATAAAATAAAAATAAAAAGTCAATAGTTTTGTTTTTTTTAAATCTGAGCATACCTTTAGCATCACCCCACCTGCCAGGTTTGCTCTTGTCTGTAAAGTAAATCTAATGTCTACTCCTTATGTAAAAGCAGGCAGCCCCTCCCCCCCCCCCATTCTACTACCTCTGTTCTGCTGTATCGGGGGTCACAACATTATGATAAAGTTGTACACAGCATCTGCTGCTCTGACTCAGGCCACAACATTCATCAGCCACACTGCTCTGGCCCACTTTCTGGCTTGCTCTAATGCTTTGTACAGTGCTGCAACCCTCCCACTATGGGAATCCTCAGAGAAGTAGCAGTGCTCAGATCTTAGATGCAAGTAGCATCTAAAAGGAAAACTGTTCTTGTTGCACACAAAAGGAAGATTTGTCCTTTTCCTTCTCCCATACTGCAGTGGAAAACTACAAGTGAGAATATACAACAGCAACACTTGCAGTGCTGCTTTTAGACACTGAGCGAGTGACCACATAATATTGGGTTTAGGAAGGAACAAATATCAATTTATTCCTGTCAGCCCCAGAGCAGCATCAGACAGGAATAGGTAGGGACAGCACTAGAGACCAATCAGTTCCCTTAAAATCCCACTACAGTTTTAGAGAAAAAAACAGCTTTCCCCTTGCCTTTAAGCCAAATCTAGAGAGTTGCCCTTTAATGGTATTGGAAAAAGTGACATCAATGACTTGGCTATGCTGTTTGGCAAGGCTGCCTGGATCAGGAGACTGGCTGAACAGAATTTTTATTTATTTTATAGGCAAGACCACACATATATATATATAAAGTCTAAGAGTTCAGCTTTCAGTAATCAAAACTCTATTGGTCAGGCTCACAAAGCTCACACACCTGCACTTTGAAAGGGTCTCCTGTGATCCGAAGGGGTTTGTCTGCACCTGTTGGTAATGGGCCGTCTTGGATCATGATCATTTTAACACCAGTCCTCTCCTGCAACATGAGAGCAAGTGTCATGAAATGAGATGTTTAAGAAGTGACAGACAGACAGCCATCAGACAGACAAATGTCACCTAAGTAATGGTGTTAGCTACAGAGTTACCATACAGCTTACTCAAATAACCCCTCAAAAGTTCCTTGAAAGCAACCACTTAATAATGAACCCAATCTCCAACGACACAAAGATATGTTAACAGTACATATAGAAACTAAAAAAGCTGAAGCACTTTCCCTTCCTGATCTGCTTCAGGCGGTCTTCAAAATGTTTAAAACAATCAAAAGCCAACACATTTGACCATGCGATCTCTGCTCAACTGGATGATCAGCCAAGTTTGATCTCTAACCCTTCCCTTCACCGGAGATCATGTGACCAAATGCCTAGGCCTTGTGTTTTTAATGTAAGAAGTTACCAGGAAAGTTAAGCATTTCATTTTTCTAATAACTTGGAATAAATAAATAGCAAGACATAACCTAAAAATTTAAAGATCTACTTTAAAGTAAATGTGTTTTGCCAACGAAAGGCAAAGCAACAGGTTCCCTTTAATGCCTTCCTCCCCAGCTACATACACTCACCTTTCTTTTGCGTCCCCCTCCACTCTTTTCAGACCTTGAAGCTGAGGACACTACCATGGGACAGTGCTGGGCCAAATACCAAGTACCAGTGCTGTCACATGGAGGGGGTGAAAATATAATCATGAGCTCCTAAAGGCCAAGAAATAAAGTTAATACTAACTAGCAGATTACCAAAGTAGTGGGGGACTAAAGGAGAGTGTCCGTTGCCAAATTCATTGCGGCCTTTAACGCAAACCTATTGCTGTGCCCTGTATCTGCCTTTTCTTAACCCAAAAATGAGGGTAAAATACTCTTCGAAACCATTTTCAGCTACAATGAATTCCCTCTAGAAGATTTCTTCTTTATCCCCGTTTTGTGACATTTCGCATTCCATATAAAAAATAAAAAATCTGACAGGGGTTCTAAGCCTTCCCTACCTTATCTAAAACTTTTTTTCTTTAAAGTGTACACTAAACATACACATTGGCAGACTCCACCAGGGGATCCTCCTGCTCAGGTGGGGGATCTGTCTGCGGATTTCCATTGAGCAGGCGGACAACAGGCATGTCTCTGCTCCAAAGCAGACATGCACACAGCCCTCTTTCCTCTATGGGTGTTCAGATGGAAACAGACCTCGTCTGTTTACATGCAACCATCATCCAGCCAACCTGCCAGATGGATGGGGAACAGATCCCTCATCCATCTGTTTTTAGCAGACAGGATTGGATGTAGGTGGGTGTAAACACATGTCCGTTCATATCCGCCGCTCCATAGGGCAATGGATGGTACGATCGGGTACGCCTGAAAAACTGGCAGCAAACCCAATCAATCCACTGGTGTGAGAGGGGGCGAAGGCTTTATTTAAACAGGTGTATGGATCTGTACACTGTCCAACCATGCAAAGAGGCTGTGTTTTGTGCAGACCCATGCAGGCAGTCCGTCCAAATCAATGACATGCATCCAGCTGTATGAATCTCCACATGCATCCCAGAGTGTACTTCCATGCAGGTCCGATACACAGATGAAGATGCAGAAGACTTCGTTCTTATCTGTGCAGCAGACCAGCACAAATAAGCTTAAAGTAAACAATATGTGCCAAGACAAAAAAAAAAAAAAAGATTTTAGGTGTAATATGTAATTATATATGTACATATAGGCAGTCAGATTTCATATTTCAGGTTCTTCGTCCAGATTTGCAATGCTAAAACAATGGTTATGATTTACTACTGATCACAATGCAAGGCTGTGTTCTTCAACCTACCAAAAACAATGCACTCCTTCAGTCAGATATCTTGTCTCAACAGCTATCAAACCTGGATTCAACAGGTACCCACTCTCACTCCAGTTGGATTGCCTCAAGGGATCCATCGGAAATTCACCTCAACACCCCTCTGTCCCAACCACCTTTTGGGACACGTCACAGGTCTCAGAAGGCTGTGGGACCATTCACAAGGTGCAGAGCGGCTCGTGCGTGTGCAGTGGAAAGCCGGCTGTGAAGTCGCAGGGAACAGCAGCAGTCTGCCCACAGTAAACATGCCAGTCTCAAGGAACTGAGGACCAGCAAAGAACCAGTTCCGGTGACGACGGCACGGGATCTCTGGACAGAGGAGTCCTTTTATTAAAAGTCAGCAGCTACAGTATTTGTAGCTTTAGTTTCATACATGGGAAAGAATTGCTTTAAGCAGGAATCAGAGTGACTGCTGATTATTCTTCAAATATCTGTATTTAACCACTACAATACAGGGCACTTTCGCCCCCTTCCTTCCCAGCTTTCATCACTCTCGCACTTTCAATGACAATTGCGCGGTCATGCTACACTGTACCCAAATGAAATTTTTATCATTTTGTTCGCACAAATAGAGCTTTATTTTGGTGGTATTTATTCACGACTCAGTTTTTTGCGATATAAGCGCAAAAAAAGCGGAAATTTTGAAAAAAAAAAAAAAAAAAAGCAATATTTTCTTTTTTCTATTTTAAAAGAAAACCAATAAAATCAAATTTTGTCATAAATTTAAGCCAAAATGTATTCTGCTATATGTTTTTAGTAAAAAAAATTCCGTTAAGTGTATTGGTTTGTGTGATCACGGACATATGTACGCAAATGATCATGTACAGATGTGTGCAGGTGATCACGTACATATATGTGTGCAGATAATCAATCATTGGAACATGTTATTTTAGTGGGACATATGTGGGGGACATGTATTTTTTTATTTGGGGACATGTGTATTGTGGTGACATGTGTGTTTACACTGTGTGGTGATTTGCGTTTACACTAGACGTGATCAGTTAGTAAAAAGCTGTAAAAACAGCTCATACTCACTGATCATCAGCCGGCTGCAGCGATTTGCTCTCCTCTCCTCAGCGATGACTTCTGTGTGAGGAGAGGAGGAGCCGATTGCCTAGCAACCGGCTGTTTGTTTACATCACATGACGGCCGTGATTGGACATGGCCGTCATGTGATCAGGAGGGCCAATCACAGAGCCCTCCTGCCGAGCCGAGAAGCGCCGTGTCCAGGTGCCACGAACACATCGGGATCGCGCCGCTGCGCAGGCACGCGCGATCCCCCTCCTTCTGAAGGATGTTCCTGAACGTCCTATCAGAAGTAGACGGCTCCCACCCGGCCGTATATGTGCATTGTCGGGTGGGAAGTGGTTAAACACAAACCTAGAGCAATGGCTGACGGTACATGTAAGTACTTCTCATTCACAGATCACTGAATGAATGGGCATTTTCAAAATAAGACAGGAGATCTCCTGCCCACTGTCATGGGGGAAGGGGGCTGTTGGGGTTGGCAGCAGGTCTGGAGCATGTTTTAAGCATGCAACATGTTCTCAAAGGCAGACTGGCTGAATTTTGATTAATCTATGGCCTTTCCCATTTGCGGCGTTGCTCTAATGATCAAACAGGACTACAAGTATTTGTTCAAACAGCGCACGCAGCCAATGGGCTGCAGATTGATCAGTGTATTCTGACAGTGAAGGAGTCCTCACTGTCACAATACAATAGCTCAGCAGGGAGCATTCCCACCTCCGTGTATGCGGGAATCTGTTCAGTTTTTTCTGATCAGCCCTCCGCTGATCTTAAAAAAAAAAAAAAAAAAAAAAACACAACATCATACAAACAAACATATGGCCTACTTAAAGCGAGGTTCCACCCTAAATTGTAACCTCCGCTGATCGGAACCAATTGGCACGTTACAGGGGGGAGGGGGGTGGAGATACCCACTTCCGGGCATAGACTCCCGTGGGAGTCTATGTCATTTCCTGCCCTGCCGCGCTGTCTGCTGGGACACACGGGTCCCAGTGACAGCGCGGAGAATTCCTATTGCGCTGCGCGACTCGCGCATGCGCAGTAGGGAACCGGGAAGTGAAGCCGATTCGCTTCACTTCCTGATTCCCTCACCTAGAATGGTGACTGCAGCAGCCGAGAGCCGAGCGATCGATCGACCTCGGCATCGCTGGAACCCGGGACAGGCGAGTGTCCATTTATTAAAAGTCAGCAGCTGTAGTATTTATAGCTGCTGGCTTTTAATATTTTTTTTTTTTTTTTTTTTTTAGGTGGAATCCCTCTTTAAGAATGGAAAGTTGCATTAAAAAAAAAAAATATATGTACCACCTGAAAAGTACAT